>NC_140936.1:74949822-75542322 GCF_014529385.1 Adiantum capillus-veneris
CAATAACAAGGGGAGGGAGTCGTTGACATCTGTCTTCCCAAGTAATGCTAGTTCTGACAGGCTTGTGTTTCTTGGATGGTGACAGGTAAGAGATTCTTTCCTTGGAATTGCAACCCTAATTCCAACAATTGGTATCAGAGTAGGTCACCTCCTCCCGGACATAGTCACCCAGCGTTGCCAGAACACCCCTGCTTGTTTTCCCAGATTTCAACGAGATTTGGCGAGCTTCATAGGGTCGAAAAAAGTTTTGGGAGAGCTGTAGAGTTTGGTATGCCTAGAATTTCATTTTGGGCTCATTTCGGCCTCCGTTTCCACTTCAGGCACGCAGTACTGCACATGCTATTTCTTCATTTTGTGCAAATTTTTTGTCACTGTCGTTTTTTGCATAACACGTCCCTTACAATCTTCTACAGTTTGTGCTATATAGCATGTATTGTTCCCTCTTTGTTTCTTCTCTTTTTGGGCACTTTTCACATCAGGTACAACATTTACCATGGCTGACAACAACACAGATGTGTTCAAGATGTTTGCTGTTGAGGAAAGATTGGATGGGGACAATTACCCTATGTGGGCTTACATGATGCAACATGTTCGTGTGTCAAAGGGCATTTGGAATATTGTGCATGGCATTGATGTACATCCTGTTTTTGAGGACGTAGGCAATGTTGAGGATGTTGCAAGTCTTGCTACAAGGTTAGCTACTGTTAGAGTTGTTTTGCCTACGTAAAAACAAGCTCATTGGCATCTAAAGGATGTGCAAGATCATGCATTGATTGCATTTTCTGTGAAGTGCACCATTACTCCTCACATTCCTTCAGCGAAATCTACAAAACAAGCTTGGGATACTGTGGCTGGTCTTTATGCAAGCTGCAATGAGGCTAAAATTGCTTTGCTGCGTAAAGAGCTGGAATCAAACATTATGCATGAGGAAGATGATATGGATACTTACCTTGCTGGTGTCAAGGATATAAATGAGCAACTTATTTCTGCAGGTGAAGTCATTTCAGACAGTTCCCTTGTGCATACTATTTTTGATGCCTTGCCAGAATCTTACCAGAATTTTGCCAGTACTTGGAGACTTATGACCCAAGGAAATCCTGAAGTTGTCAAGTTTGATGCATTGTACACATTTCTGTTGCAAGAGTCACTTTCTAGAAAAAATAGGACTAGACAACGTGCAATTGAACAAGATTTTATTGCTTCTCAAAGAAAAGGTGGGAACAACAATGTAACCACTTCTTATGGTTCTGCTGTGAGTGGTGAAACTTATGTTCCTAATGCTTCTTCTGGTAGAATTCGTCTGGCAATTCTAGTGATAAGGGAAAAAAGGAGATGCGTTGCCATTATTGTAAAGCTAATGATTACTTGATCAAGCAGTGAGCTAAGTTGAAGGCCAAAGAGGAAAAGAAGAAAGAGGGTGGCTCCACTGCAAATGCTGGTTCCACTATAAATGCATCTATTGTTGAGTCTTCTGTGAAAGGAGATTGTGATGCTGATGTTGATGTAGAATGGGAAGAGTGTACCTATAATTTTGATGTCCATGATGCATGCATGTCAGTTGCTGTAGATTCACATGTGTGGTATTTTGAGAGTGGTGCAACAAAGCACATTACCTCACATCGTGATTTGTTCACCTCTCTCGACTTTGTCCCTCATGGGAATTCAGTGACTTGTGCAAACAATGCCTCTTATCCGGTTCAGGGAGTTGAAAAGATTGTGCTTACTGCTGCAAATGGTAGTTCTTTTACACTTGGTGATGCACTTTATGCACATGGGATCAAGAAGAATCTTTTGTCTGTATCTGCACTTGCTAGACTTGGACTTGTAGTCAAACTGTGGATGATAGATGTACAGTTCATGATCTTAGTTTTGATGATGAAATTGTTGTATTTGGCCTTTTGTGCCGTGGGTTGTAAGCTCACTTTGTATGAAAAGTGTGGGCAGAATTTTACAAATGCAGTTTTGGATTCAAAGGCTATTTCAGATGCAAAACTTTGGCATGCACATTTTGGTCATCTGAATTTTGTCAGTTTGCTGCGTTTGCAAAAATTTGATATGGTTGCTTCTTTGCTGCCTCTTGAAGCACCTATCAAACATGTTTGTGAAGGCTATATTTTGGGTAAGATGCAACATTCTAAGTTTCCAAAGGATGGTTCAGTTAGGGCCGCATGCAGGTTGCAGCCTGTGCATAGTGATGTTTGTAGGCACATGCAAACTCCATCTCTAGGTAATTACCTATTTCATTGATGATTACTCCAGGCATGCATGGGTATTTCTTCTTAATGCGAAGTGTTTATGTGATTCAAATAATTTTTGGCTATAGCTAAAAATGCCTCAAAATGTACGATGGGCACCCTCCATTCCAATCGAGGGGGGAGTATATGTCTCATGAAATTAATGCATTTTTGGCTAGTCATGGGATAAAACACCAATGTACAATGCCTTATACACCTCAGCAAAATGGTGTTGCTAAGAGGAAAAACAGGTCACTTACAAAAATGGAACGATGTATGGTCAAAAGTCAAGCTTTGCTGCATTCATTTGGCTCGAGGCCATCATGTGTGCCACTTATGTACTAAACAGGTGTCCTACAAAAACTTTGTAGTCTATTACTCCATATGAAGCATGGCATGATAGAAAGCATTCTATTGAGAACATACATGTTTTTGGCTGTTTGGCATATGCTTTGGTGCCACAAACACATCGCAAAAAATTGGATGATCTGTCAAATGTGTTTTTGTTGGTTATAGTGCTGAAAGCAAAGGTTATAGGTTGTATCATCCACAAACAGAGCGTATTCTGGTTTCAAGGGATGTTGTGTTTGTGGAAGATTTTGTTTGGCCCTTGTTGTCATGTACTAGAGACAGTAATGTAAGCTCACAAGACATTTATGACACTTTGTTGCCTCTTTTCAGTGGTGGAAGTTTGAATGTAAATTCCAATGAAGCAAATGTACAGTCTATGGGGGTTTTTGAAAATGTTATAGATCAGCCTATTACTGATGCAGATGTACATGATGTATTTGATGAGAAAAGGGCTAAAAATGAGTAGGCTAGAGGTATTCCAAAATGGCTGGTGCACACTTTGCGTGACAGTAAATTGGATGCACCTTTGTCTAGTCGTACTCATTCAGGTTCTCGCCATGCATCTTATGCATCAAATTGTTATGCTTTGGCTGTGTCTAGCTTACATGATGTTGAGGAACCTCTGTCTTTTTATGAAGCACATAATTCAAAAAATTGGATATATGGTTGCCATGCAATGAGAATATGATGCACTTATAGAAAATGACACATGGACTTTATGTGATTTGCCTCCTGGAAAAAAGTCCATTGGTACAAAGTGGGTTTACAAGTTGAAAGGCAAAAGTTGAAAGGCAAGCCGGATGGTGCGGTTGATCGCCATAAGGCTCAACTTGTTGCAAAAGGCTATGCACAACGAAAGGTATAGATTATGAAGGACTACTATTTGTTTTCTATGTGCATTGGTTGATCATTTTGGTTGGGATGTACATCAATCAAACATTGTTACCGCTTTCTTGAATGGTGACATATTTAAGGAAGTTTATGTAATGCAGCCTCGCGGTTTTGTCAAAAAAGGACAAGAGGATAAGGTGTGCAAATGTAACAAATCTTTGTATGGGTTGAAGCAATCTCCTCGTGCTTGGTATGAGAAGGCTGACACTCATTTGGTCAAACGAGGCTTTCGTAACATTCCAACAGAAAGCACATTGTGCCAAAACAGGACAACCTTGCAGATCTATTCACAAAGGCATTGTCTCGTGAGAAGTTCGAAGCTTTCCACAAGGCTTTGGGCTTACTCCCCTTTGTGGACTGATCATGTCCTCAGGGCATGGCACTTCCCTTTACTCATGTGCTAGCTATCGTTCACCACATCACTCCAGGGGGGATTTGTTGCCATATACATATGGTAGTGATGTGACACTAGGACCACCGGGGCATTTTCCCCCTCTTTAGGAGGTTTTTCCCCGTGTATTGTATATACGCCAATCACTCTAGGACTATCTATCTTTCCATTGCACACTAAGTAATACACTCTCTGTTGTGTGCCTCTCCAATTATTTTGGGGGATGCTGCTTCTGTAGTTCTCTTACCTAAATCTATGGGCGTGTTAGGCTGTCATGTACGTTTCTGTCTACATGAAAACATGATGATGTAATAAAAGGATGTTTAACAAGGTTATGTTACAGAGTTTCCTTGTTGAGCACCTTTTGCTTGTAATCTCATGAAAAACATGCTCAAACCTGAGCTTTAATTTGGTGCATTTTTTTCTCTTTTCCTCGTTGTATAGTTGAATCTGCTGTCTCTGAAATGTGTTAAATCTAGTCCTAGATCCAGTTTTTAGATCTCTGCTCTCCCTTTTAGTTACTTGCCTTTAATTTTGTTTCCCTTGTCCTGGTTGTACGTCTCTTCTAAACTTGCTTGATGTAGTCCTTGATTCATTTTATCTTCCTGTTTAGGGTGTCCATACTTCAAAGGTTGTTTTTATTAATTTTCTTTAGTGCCTACATACTCAAAATGTTATCATTATACTCAAAGTGTTGTACATCTGCCATCTTTTTCCAGCCTCTAGTTTTTACACAGCGAAAAAAAAACAAAACAAAAAAAAGATTCACAAATCTTGAAAGGTTGAGTTGTACAGAAATTCAAAAAGTGTTGATGGCGAGTGAGTACTACGATGATCTCCAAAGCATGGACATGGACGGTAAACTTTGCTTTAAAAAAAAAAAAAACAGTGATTTGGTGATCTAATTTGTAATTGGTCTATACAAAAAAGGATGCTATGTTCTTTTTGTTGCATTGTGAACTTTCTACCTAAAGTATTTACTTTGTGAGATTGACTGCAATTTCTTTGTTGAAAGAAAAATCTTTATTAACTCTAGTTGCTAAGCTTAGAAAAAAATAATTTTTCTTCTCTCAACTATATCTTGTGCCGAGGGGAAAAAAACGTGATTGCAAATTCTTACCTAAAAGAGACAGCTTTATCAACTATAGTTTTTAAGCGTTTTTTAAATTTAAAAACTTCTTTTATCCTAAATGTCTGTTGTGCTTAGGAAAAAAAAAGGGGCACAGTTGGAGGAAAAAAATTGTGATTTCTCTATGGTTTCATTAATTTTACAGAAAAAAAAATGTGATTGCAAATTCTTAGCTGAAAGAGAGAGCTTTATCAACTATAGGTTTTAAGCTGCTTCTTTTTTTTTGAACCTCTTTTATCCTAACTGTATGAACTGTGCTTAGGGGAAAAAAGGGCAAGGTTGGAGGGGGAAAAACATGATTTCTTTATGGTTTCTTTGATCTTGGAGGAAAAAGGGAGCATTTTTCATATCCATTGTTGTGTTGAATTCTTCGACCTTAAAGAGAAGCAAGTATTTATGTCTTGCTGTGCTGAAAATATGATTTTCCTTGCTCATTGATGATAATAATAGTGTTGCTTTATGTAAAATGGAAATTGTCTTGTTGCATGTTCATGACTTGTGTTACAACAGTGTTTATTATTCACTATAGAGTCGCAAAGAGTTGTATTTAATGCAACCATTCGTGCGCACACGCATTCCAAAGGGATCAGTCAATCACCTAAACGTAGCATGATTGACATTAGCGAGTCATCGACAAGTTCACCATGGAAGAGTCAAAGAAAGCAACTTGTTGTTGAGACAAAGGTGGACTCAAATACACATCCAAGAGTGTAGGCACAAAGTAAGTAATGGTTTGTTGTCTTATCTTTCATTTTAAAGAAAATTTACCTAGGTCTTTGAGTTTTTGATTCGAAATTGTTCTTTTTTGCCGTGAGGAAAAAAAGGTGCAAGAGAAGCTCTGCACAAGAGCTTGATCCAAATGGTAGTAGGAAAATACGTTGCTTGTAACCCTCACCTTGTCCTACAAGCATCTCACATAATACGATAAGGGACAATTCTAGGTTAGGAACTAGGAGTGTAGTGGGGCCTAGTGATCAAAATACTCTACCTCTTCTCAAGATCACTAATCGTTTGGAGGTTAGCCCGAGGTTTGCCATAGAGGGAAAGGTTCTCAACAATTAAGGGACATCCAAACTTAGAGTAGAAGATGCAAAGTTCCCTAGATATTTTAAAGCAGATATTATTGATGCACGAAACTTTGATACAGTCACTGCCATAGTTGACAAGTCTTTGTTGACACAATTCGTGCCTGGTTTTCCTGTAAGGAAATACATGATAATAGAGGGTGCTTTAGTAAAAAGAAAGAATAAAGTAGATGGTGGCACCTCTATGTACTCTTTGTATGTTAATTTTTGCAATTGTAGTCTGTGAAGCTAGATCATTCCCGATCACTCTTAGCTTTTATCCTGAGCAAAGAATCCGCAGTTTCCTTGACATGTGTATAGCACATGCAATTTGTAAAGGAAACTGCGGATTATTTGACCTCCAAGGACGATAATAAAATCTATCTCTCTCTCTCTCTCTCTCTCTCTCTCTCTCTCTCTATGCATTGATGACCTCTTCATGGCTTCACATGAGAGATGAACATTCAAGTCAAATATTGTTGACTTGAATGATAATGAACACAATAGTTCCAAGATCCTTTGGTCTCAAGAATCCGCAGTTTCCTTGACAAATTGCATGTGCTATACACAAGAGGTGCGGCATAGGATCTTGGAACTATTGTGTTCATTATCATTCAAGTCAACAATATATTGAGGCAAAAGCAGGCGCTATGCGTGGTGGGATCCTAGTGGCAGAGGGACCTATAATTGGTGATCGTGCCACGGTTAGTAAACTATCTTTTGCTCTGTACAGTTTTTAGCCTATCGAAAAAAATTTGTAAAATTTTTTGTTTTCCTTTCTCTTTGCAAGCTTACATTTGTCAATTTTCGTAAAGAAGACTATGCAAACATCGTCAAGGATGTTGAGGCTGGTTCAATAGTAATGTTTGTCGCTCGAAATATTGGTGCTTTTATGAGTCGCGACAAGACATTATCTATCCTAGATCTTACAATCTCCTCGAGGTACGTAGTGCAAATTGTGATAGGAACTTCTCGACGCTCACGACAAACACATGGAATACCTCGGCCATGGCAAAGAGGTGAGATAAGAAACTTTGTCTATTTCTTTTCGCGTACACCATTCAGACCTTTTTTTTTTTTTGGTAACATTCAAACACAAATGGTACAGGAGACCTGGTATTTGTGAATACCAATGAAGTTCTTTTAGAGATCATGTGCTACGTATGTAAATCTACAAAAGTGCACAAGATCGTTGGTGGAACTTATTGTAATTTGTGTGAAAAACCTACAAGAGCTTTGGAGATTGCACACTTGTATGCAAAATTTCTCTTGGAGAACAAGACTGCTAGCAGGGAGCCAAAACTACTTTTTGAGAAGTCATTAACTAATTTAGAGAGGGGGGGGGGGGAGGTTGTGTGTGTGTGTGTGGTTTTTTTTTTTTTGGTAATGATAAACAAAAGTGGAGCAAGTAGCTATCATTGAGAAGTTTTTGGGACTAACTTTGTGTGTTACAGGTAAATTTAACCTAGAATGCCTTTGGGTATGAGGCTAACAGGTCGTATGTCTTTGCACTAATTTATTTTCTCGTGTAGACAACGTTTTGGGTTTTAAAGACAATTGTCCATACAATTTTTTCAACGGGTCTTATTAAGGGGTATCTTAGCAAGATACCCTTTCGAAGCAAAGTAAAATGGTGAAAGCGAAGATCTTGGTTTGAACTTTGAGTGAATGAAACGGAGCCACGTGACAGGGCGATGCACGATGTAGAGACCAGGTGGTAGGCCATGAAGGCAATGCCTTTAGCGCCCAGATGGTGGACTGCGATGCATCGCAGTGGACATGAGCACTGCGAGGCAAGACAAGGCAACATTAGTTTTTTTTAAATTGCATAGCATAGCGACCACGAAACGAAAGCTTGCAGATTGGAGTCGCTTACTCCAGACGACTCGTTGGAGGGATCAAGAGGGGTGGAATCGTGCAGGCGATCCTGCCTTCGTGTCTCTCTCATGCTCGTGTGTAGGACCCAGAAGCCATGGAGTCTCTCTCTCTCTCTCTCTCTCTCTCTCTCTCTCTCTCTCTCTCTCTCTCTCTCTCTCTCTGCCCTGCATGGTCTATAGCTCACGCCTGTCTGGCATGTTGGTTCGATCGCAATGAGTTCAACTGATCACCACGAGTGTGATTGAGAGGGTAGCTTGCACGACTAGCTACCCTCTCTTTTTTCTCTCTGATATGGGTGCACACATGGAGGACTCTCTCTCTCTCTCTCTCTCTCTCTCTCACACACACACACACACACACACACACACACACACACACACACACACACACGATGGTTTCCACTGCCACACGATGGGACTTGAGGATGAGCCGACAATCAACACAAGGCAAGAGGAGTGTGGAGCAAGAGGATGTGGAGGAGGATGAGGACGACGAGGGGGGCGAGAGCTTACACTTGACAGAGGTTAGGCCGGACACGGAGGAGGATGAGGACGAGGTTGCAGGGAGGAGTACGATGATGTTGTGTGTCTGTTTCTTTGTGCAGGTTTTCATGCACCCAACAAGGCCAGTCAGATGCTGGAGTTGATTGCCTCTAATGCAATAGGAGTGGTTTGACTGGTCACAAGACCACAGGGAAGGGCGGGGCGAGCAGGACGCGCAAGGGGAAAACACGCAATACAGAAGGGAGCGCGTGCATCACCTCCAATTGAACGCCTACTTTGAAAACTTAAGGTGTTCAAGGAATCTTTGAAAGAAATTAATTAATTGATGGAGTAGACCCAGTAGTATGAGTATCGTTGACAAAGTCCTGCATCTTCACAAACCCTTTGGGCAGCTATATTTTGAGAGTGTTATTGGAGCAAGGGAATTGCTTGCATGCACGCTTCACACAGGGTTCTTCAAGTTAGATCATCTGGGGAATTTGTGTGACTTTGAGGCAGGCCTGGAAATTGAAGGGTGCCCTTGTCCTTCCTAGGGAAGGGGAATTTCCTTAGTTGGCCTTTGGAGGGGAAAGGCCATCATACACTTTGCCCGTCTTTGCCCGTCATCATGCAAGGCAAAAATGCACTAAGCCGTCACTCGATGCCCCTAATTTTCTTGCTCCTATGAAATATTCACTTGATTTTGGTGTATCTTTTATTGTTCCATAGTTAAGAGGAGCTAGCATTAGGTATTCTTTAATTAAATTCGATGGTTAGTAAATTTTTAGTATATTGGTATATTATAATTTAGCTCTGTTTGCTCCTCTTCCCCCCAAAAGCATCACCATTAGTTTTCACGTCTCCCTCTCTCTCGCTCTCTCTCTCTCTCTCTCTCACACACACACACACACACACACACACACACACATCTTGAGAGCACTCACTTTAGCCAACATGTGCGACAAGAAGAGTATGCAAGAGTGTGCAAGTTTGAGGGACATTTGTGAGGTGAGGGCCTCTAAGAAAAGGAAGAGGAGGGAAGCAATTCAACGAGATAAGGCCCTCTAAGAGGAAGAAAGAGGAAGGTGTCTTGGTCAGCAACAAAGGCATGGATGACATGATCTAGGATTTTGTGCATATAGTGGCCCTTCAACAGGCATGCTCCTACTTGCATGCTATAACTACAAGTAGGAGACAGGGCAATGCGTGGTGAAAACAGAGAAAGAAGTGTACATAGAAAGTGTTCATCTCTCATGTGAAGCCATGAAGAGGTCAGCAATGCATAGAGAGAGAGAGAGAGAGAGAGAGAGAGAGAGAGAGAGAGTGACTTGTTTCCTTGAGCCTCAATGCTATCTCCTCATTTGCTTTAAAAGATTCATGCCCAAACTCAACCGTAGTCACACATGCGCTAGAGGCTAGGACATTAGAGGAGGAGCTTAGAGGTCGCTAGATTCTAGAATCATCATGCACGTTGCACACATCACAAGTCTGGTTGCATCAGACTTTGCATTGCAAAGCATCTACATCCATATAAAAAGCATAACTAGTGAGCTGCCACTCTCAAATCTTGTCACATTTTGATTTTTTGAAGGTCTTCATTAAAAATAACATATTAAAAGTGTTATCTCTTCTATGATTTAGGTGGTGGGATTCAAATCTTAATGAATTTGAACTTATAATTTACCACCTTAGAGCTTAAGCTTTATTTTTTTTTCTAATATATAAGGAATGCTCAATAGGAGCTATTTATATTAAAGAAGAAAAACACTACAAGTGTCTTGGCTTTTATATGGACCCGCAACCCACCATTATAGACCATGAAAACCCCATGTGCATCACATGCCACAAGGAGCATAAACACCATAAAGACTAGGATCCTACAAACAATATATTTGGACACAGATCTTGAGCAGTGGATGCCACCACATTGGGGTCCTTGCCACCCCACCCCAACATGTCCAATGGATAGGAAGACATAACGACACATGGCAGCAAATTATAATCTATCGGAGAAACTTCCTACCACCACAAAGCTCAAACTAAAACGAGTCAATCCTAAATGCAGTACATCCGAGTTACACCTTAGAACCTAAGCTCATGTTTTAACTAAGCAACCTTCTACTTTGAATTTTTTTGGGCTATTCTATAGAATTTATCTTTGAAGGGCATTTTCAAAACTTGCCCTTCCTAGTGAAGGCTTATTTTCAAAGGACCCATCTATTGGGAAGGGGCCTCTAAACAGCATGCTCTTCACCATGAAGGCCTATCACAAAAGTGCCATGCATGTGCAGGGCTAGACCCCTAAGGAAGGGTGGGAAGGGTTGCAATTTCCAGCACTGCTTTGAGGAGGAGAAGAAATAGAATTGTGAATAGTGTGAAAATTGTATATAGATGTTTAGAATATCTTTTAGAAAGAGAGAGAGAGAGAGAAAAAAAGGTACCGAATGTGCAAATTGTACCTGTTATACGAAGTTTTCAGTTTGTAAGTGACTTTGAGTAAATATAATTTTTTGCTTTCTGTATAACAATGTTTATCTAGCTCTTCTTAATTAATGAATTCCTTTTTAAATTAATTACTATAAAATAATTAAACCACCAATATTTTTCACTTTTTCTTTTTTAAATCATAGTGGTTTTTGTTTTTATTACGATCACCCTACCACCCACAACATTCAACAAAACCCCCTGCTCCCTCCCTCGCAAAAAAGACTCACGTGTTAAAAAAAAAATGTATCTTGCCACTACGAATATTTTTTGTTTTGTATTCTTTAAATTGTGGTGGTTTGGTTTTTTTTTTACCTGTCCTTAAACTACTCCAACATTTCCTAAACTTCGCCAGCTCCTTTCCTCGCCAAAACTACCCTACACTCACCCATATAATCTTCATCTTCTTATATATATATATATATATATCTATATATATATATATATATATATATATATATATATATATATATAAGCCTTTGTGTATTTATATAATATATTACATATATTATATTACATATATTATATTACATCCTTCTACCGTCCCTAGATCTATGTGTGTGTGTTTATGTCTGCTGCGATTGTAAGTAGTTAAAACTACTCCAACACCATTGCACACGTCACTTCCTTTGGAAGAATACCCTTACCCTGCTCAAAACATTCTTTTGGCACTTGGAAGGATACACTACATTTTGAAGGATACACTGCATTTGAAAACAGTCTTTCGGCTCTCTCTCTCTCTCTCTCTCTCTCTCTCTCTCTCTCTCTCTCTCTCTCTCTCTCCCCTTTGTTCGAAACAGTAACCTTACACTGCATTTCTTCAAAAGGGCTTAAAAGTAACCTTACATTGTATTTGTTTGAAACATTGTACAACCATTTTGGCACACACAATCTCTCTTCTACTCATCTTCCCCTTGTTAGTGGCTCCAATTGGAGCAGACATGCATACGTCACTTCAGAAGGATACCCTTACACTGCATTTGTTCGAATCAATCTACATTTAGAAGGATACCCTTACCCTCTGGCCCTTTCAACTCTCAATCTCTCTCTCTCTCTCTCTCTCTCTGTGTGTGTGTGTGTGTGTGTGTGTGTGTGTGTGTGTGTGTGTGTGTGTGTGTCACATTTGGAAGAAGGATACCCTTAAACGGCATTCGGCACACACAGTCTCTCTCTCCCCCTCCGCCCCTCCCTCTCTCTCATGGCGTGAAGAACACTTTGGTGCCATCTCACACTTTTTTTTAGAAGCTAAAAAAAATTAGGACTCCCTTCTACCAATTCAAAAAATTTACAACAACAGTCACATTGAGCGGGCTATCATCAAGGAACCTTTGTAGATCTTCCAAGAGCAATCTCCAAACATGCTAGTATAGCCAACATCATCCAATTGTCTAGTATTGATCAAGCTCTGGTCAATGTAGGAACATGTCTCACATTCTTGACAAGAAAAGAAGAGCCATTCTGGAACTACAATTGCACATATCCAATGCCCACAATCTCACAAGACTAGTCGTACAAAACCCTTGCATGAAGCATCATAGGTTGAAAACCACTCCCATGGGAAGATGCACCTGTGTCAATGATCCAATCATTGACATCATTCCCATCTAAAGCAATAAGAACTGATGAGTCCAGAACTAAAGTAAAGAGGATATCCCCATCCTCATCAACACATGCTGCATTAATCTCTTTGATCTTCACATTAGAGCCTTTAGAACTTTGGCCCTCTTCCTTGCCTTTGCCTTTTTTAGCTTTCCACCTGGGATAGTCTTTCTTCATATGCCCCTTTTTATAATACCAATAGGACCCAATGTCCTTTTTGCTAGGACCATGCAATTTTCTGTGAGACTTGGATATCTCACCAGATTTCCCCTTTAGCATTAGATCTACCTCTAACAGCTAAAGCAATGCTACATTTTATTGTCTCTAAATTCTTTCTATTCACTTCTTTACTATTAACAAGCTACCCTTCACGTTGGCACTTGCGAGACCACTAGTAGGTGCATAATTACTGAAGACTGTATGAAAAGTTTCCCAACTCTCTGGCAATGTAACCAGTAAAAACATGGCCTTGACAGAGTCCTCAAACTTGGTACTCTACACTGACAATTGGCTGAAAACCGTGTTGAGCTCATTGAGATTATTAGACATTGGCATGTCCTCTTTCATCTTCAAATCAGCTAAGTTCTTCAACCAATAGACCTATGAATTTGTGCTATGCTTCTCATAGAGGCCACATAACGTTTTCCATACAACGTAGCTTGTAGTCTCCTCAACAACATTCAAGTAAACACTTTCATAGACCTATGAAGTTGCACTCCGCTTCTTATAGAAGCCACATAACTTCTACCATACAACATAGCGTGTAGTCTCCTCACATAACTTCTACCATACAACATAGCTTGCAGTCTCCTCAATAACATTGATGTAAACACTTTCAACAAGAGTTAGCATAATGATTGAACATGCCAACTCATCGAGTTCCACCCACACTTCATTTGTCATGTCCTCTGGTTTGACTCCTTTCAAATTGATGGGCTTTGTCTACTTTTTTTGCACCAAAACATTTGGACACATGGCACACTACCCAGATGTCCACTCATGCATACAACTCCCTTCTAACCCCAAGACACAAAGCCAATGACTTGGGAATACTCCACTGTGACATTGACTGTTTGGTGGATCTTTTACAGAAGGGAGGAATTCCTGAATCAACCCTCTTGTCAAATGTCACCTTAACTCTCACCTTTAACCCCTAAAGTTGGTACTATGCCTGGATAACACCACTCGTAGTTACACAACTCAAAGAGGATGTTTTAATGAGCGAGAAACACCTGAACGAACAAGACTTCACACAAATCTCACCTCCAACCTGTCCAACTGGCAACCAGAATGGCCACTTGACACTCACACTCACTCGGTCTCGACGATTCTTTTACAGAGTGAGAAAACAGTCATCCATACTTCGATCATTTGGGACTCACCACCCAAATTTCACGCTCATTCATCCACACCAAATTGAAACCCTCGGACTCCCTTTGCTTAAGAAGAACTCTGCCTTCAGCTGAAAATTGGTTATGCTTGGTTGTAGTTCATTGACAACACTAACATTCATTGGTCTGCCCCTTCCATATCCTTTTAAAATCATTTCAGAACTCTTTCAATAGCATCACCCATGAAACAACTTGGAAAACATTCTTTTAGTCTTAATGACGTATTTATATGTGTTTACCCGTATCACCACAAGTTTTAGAAAAATGACCATCCAACACTTTAAAGGAAAAAAATTATTTGATTCAACTTTTTCCTTCTTTCTCACAGAGGAGCATTCTCTCTCTCTCTCTCTCTCTCTCTCTCTCTCTCTCTCTCTCTCTCTCTCTCTCTCTCTCTCTCTCTTCAAACTCCTCGTCGGCTAGATCTTTAAGGTCTCTTGGGATAGTTTCCTACGATGTTAAAACTCTCTTCTTATTCTTCTTCTTCTTCTTCTTCTTCTTCTTCTTCTCTCTCTCTCTCTCTCTCTCTCTCTCTCTCTCTCTCTCTCTCTTTCAACTCCTCGTCGGCTAGATCTTTTTAAGGTCTCTTGGGATAGTTTCCTACGATGTTAAAACTCTCTTCTTCTTCTTCTTCTTCTTATCTCTCTCTCTCTCTCTCTCTCTCTCTCTCTCTCTCTCTCTCTCTCTCTCTCGTTCAACTCCTCGTTAGCTAGATCTTTAAGGTCTCTTGGGATAGTTTCCTACGACCTTAAAACTCTCTTCTTCTTCTGCTTCTTCTTCTCTTCTCTCTCTCTCTCTCTCTCTACAACTAACCAGCAAAAAACTTCTCTCTCTATCAAGTAGTTGCACAAAATTGATAGGAAAGTAATGATGCTGTTCAGTTTTTGCCTTCATCTCCTACACTTGCCTCTAAAGATCGGTGATGATAGTCATCCTATCTTCTAACTCTCCTTGGAGAGCGTCAATCACCATCTCAAGATCTTTGGCCTTTGTGCTGCAGCTTACTACTGCTGAATGGAGTCATGTCTTGCATCTGCCTTGCATATTCATTTACTTGTACTATAACCTCGTCGTTTGAATGCCAATCCTCTTGTCTTGCTAGTTGAGATGTGTCTGCAGCCTCATGTGTGTCTTTCTGCTGCGTCATAGCTGTTGGTTGTTCTTGTGTGGAGGTAGAGGGTTGGTCTTTTGCTTCGTCATCCTGAGGCCTTGTTGCCTCGATGGTTTTTGGCTGAGTGGAAGTAGAGGGTGTTGGCTCAGATCTTGTTGTCTCTTCTAGTGTCGGACTCACTTCCTTCTCGAGCTTGGTTTCTTTCTATTGTGTAGTGGTAGCCTCTTTCGCAGTCTCCTATGCAGATTCACTTTCCTTTTTCTCTTCATGCTTTTGAGTAGCTTCGGTGGCTTCCTCTGGTTCAAGATCTGCTTCTTTCTCTTTTTGATTCTCAGGTTGGTCAACCTCTTGTGCAGATCCTGTTTCTTTGTTGGATTCAGATTCATTGGTTTTCTCTTTCTCAGGTGATGGTGGTGGGTTTGGCATGGGGTGTTCCTGTTGTTCGGTAGGCGGTGAGGTTGGTATGGGAGATTCGTAACTTTGTTCTTGTGCTTCTTCTCTAGCCGTCTCCTCAGCTTGTCTTTGTTCCTCCACCTTTTTGGATCTTCTAGCCGCTTCTTCGGCTTCTTTCAGCTTTAGGGCCTCTGCTTCTTGGTACATTTTCTCCAAACGCTCTGTCAGATCTTCAACCTCTTTTCTTGTATGATGCTTCGACCTTGGGCCTTTAAGTACAGTAGGCACCCATTTCTCTGGGTCCTTCCCTTGTGCTTGTCTACTACGTTGGTAGGCATGTTTCTCTCTTTCAAAGAGTGCTTGTTTTTGTGCGGGCTCTTCTTGGTGGTCGGCCTCAACTTTTCTTTTCATTTCTTCTCTACAAGCTCTCTTTTCCTCGTTATCAGAGCTCTCGTTGTTGTGCCTTTCCGACGATCTGTCAGCCGATTCTTCATCGGATTTATAAGCTCTCTTTCCTGACCTTGTAGCTCTTGGAGAGGGTTGTGCTGCCAATATCCAGCTGTTTTAGTCAAGAGCAGGTGGTAGATTGTCGGCCATGCCAATGGCATGGTATGCTATTTTTGTCAAGACCTCTGGTGCACCCAAGTAAGTGATTTTGCCTTCTTTCTTGGTGCCCTTCAAGGTAGTCAGGACATACTGTGCGTGGTCCACTGGTTGCCTAGTTGTCAACTTGAGAACTTGAGTGAATGTGGTGGCCACGACGTGATTTGGCGTAGTGTACCTTGGTGGCCTTTTTTCCAAAAAATGGAAGTGCTGGTGGTCCCTCTGCCACTATATAAAGCTTTAGTTATCACTACTTTGACCTTGTTCCCTTGGGGGTCAGTGATCTGTGCTGTTGCATCTTCTTTAATGGTGGATAAAAGCTCATAAGCTTTTTGAAAATCCACTCTGCAAGGCTCTTGTTCGTAGAAATCCCTGAGTCCCAGCCTGCGGTTATCTTCTTTGATCTCTGGCTTGGCGGCAACATCATATACTTCTTTGGGTAGGAGTTGCAACTCCACCTGATGCCCCTCTTCACTCTTGAATTTGTTGGTGAAGACTGTAGTGTGATGCTCTTCTACTGTTCTCTGGAAAGGTATGATGCCTTGGTTGCTTTGACTGACTCTGGATCCAGTTGATAAGCGGGCAATTCCTGCAACTTCTCCTTTTGGTTGAGCTTCTTCTTGGCCCTCTCTACTGCTTGCATGGCTCCTGTTTAGTGAATAGAGTGCAAAGTTAATAGATTTGTCAGAATTTTCTCTAAAATGCCTTTAGACTGAAATGCTGACAATTTTGCTCCAATTTGCTTCAAATCAATTTTTGAACAAGCAAAGATGCATAAAAACATGCAAGGAACAAAACTGTAAAGTCAAAACAAATATTTGCAACCAAAGTAAATAATCGCGATTATTTATAACCGAGAAAAATTTTCAACTTTTTGCAGACTTGTCTTCATAGGCTTGAAGTATATACCAAATACATGCTCTAAGTGAAATATGGACTCATTTGGATGCATAAGGTGAAAATGGTACCAGATTTTTGCTTTAGGTCTCTAAAACAATAGATATAAAGGAAATTTGAGATTTTGAGCTCAAAATTGGTTCAAACTTGGCTAGCGGGCTCAATACATCATGTACTTTGGATGTATGATGACAAAATATCAAAACTCCCCATTTTGACCAGAAAGTAAATAATTACGATTATTAACTTTTCTTCCAAAATTGACATTTTCTGGTACAAACTGGTTCTAGGCATTGTATAGACCTTGGGTATGAGATATAAGGTGATTTGGATCAAGAAATGTGGTCCATAACCCAAAATTTGGCTTGCAAAGACTTCTTTGCGTTTTTTGACAAATGTTCAAGTAATGGGTGTTCATTTTTGCTCATACTTGATTTTTGGCCTGCCATCAAGATCGCTCTTGCGGTGGTCTCACTAGAAAAGTGACCTCTAGCTAATCCAACATGTGCTTGTTCTATAATCGGAATATACTCATTTTCATTTGCACAAAGACGCAAATGTTGATCTACCTCTCTAATAAAATTGGTTCCCAATAAGAGCATACTCGCTTGCTTCAGTTTCAATTGCTCTTTGACGGTGTTGGGATGGGGAAAATGGAAACACACACACTACACAAACTAGATGCCTCTCTATATCCCATCAGATATTCAACACCCCAAGCCACTCAGAAACATACACGCACACACACTTTTTGCAACTTGCACTGAACAACCTCGCTTACGAGCAACTTCGGCCACACACAATCGCATTTACTGACGGACACACCCATGCACTCATATCTATAAACACACTCACACCGGGAGACGACACACGTCTCGACCACTCCCAAGACTTTGCTCACACAATCTCTCTCCTTCTCTCTGTGCACACACACACACACACACACACACTATCCGAAGACGCAATTACCACGGATCTTCGATAAAAGACAAGACGAAGAATAGATTGGAGCTAACTAACAACCACAAGTTCACTTATGCATAAAAAACCTCGGAACAATGATGCGGGCTATCACCCGTGCACAATGACACATCCACACTTCCTTCACCCTTACACAAAACCCTGGTGGTTCTTTCCTTGCTCCCAAACTTTCCTTCCCTGTTGATCGCCTTCCCGGGCTCCTTTTGGTGGTTTCTTCCTTCCATAGACTACCCCAAGGCAGCCCTCCCCTTGTAATAATCAAAGGCCTCCCTTGTTTATGGTGTTGTTCCCCCTCAGCAGCACCATCACCTGACTCCCTCGTCAACTGCACTAGGCCTCAGGCTTGGGGGGTTCACTATGTGTAAAACTATCATATCACGTGCGTTCAAGACATTTTTGTAAAACCCCTTATCTGTGAATTTTGTTAGGAATATAATGTACCCTTTTCTTTTAAAATCTGTAATTTTTTTTTAAATTTGAAAAAATAATGCCCTTCTGTATATATATTTCTGTAAGTTTCAAGAACTTTAAATACCCTTCTGTTGAACTCACGTGATAGGTTACATTTTTATTAAGTGACCTTGGGCTCTTTTATAGCTTTGGGCCTCAAATCCTTCAACTATGGGATAAAGTTGATCTCTCTAGCCTAGACTCATATAACTTTGGAACTCCTACATGAGCCCAAGGCCCTATACAATGAAAATGAAATATTGTGCACTATAGCACATCCATAGCTTGGTGCATAATTGGTGTAGCCTGTGTTAGCCGTTGCTAACACAAGTGTGCAATCTCCAAAGCTCTTATAGGTTTTTCACACAAAATACAATAAGTTCCACCTACGATCTTGTACACTTTTGTAGATTTACATACGTAGCACATGATCTCTAAAAGAACTTCATTGATATTCACAAATACCAGGTCTCCATGTACCTATAAGGAGCAAGATGAGCAATAGACCTAGGAAGCTGTGCAGAAGGATCAACGGCTGTGGAACATGCTGAGAGTTACAAGCAACATGTAACTATTCACAAATACCAAGTCTCCATGTACCTATAAGGAGCAAGATGAGCAATAGCCCTAGGAAGCTGTGCAGAAGGATCAACGGCTTGTGGAACATGCTGAGAGTTACAAGCAACATATTTTCCTACTATTGTTTGGATCAAGCTCTTGTGTAGAGCTTCTCTTGCACCTTTTTGGCATGCCGAAAGGGCTAAGGCCATAGTGATGTGTCCCTTTTTCTTAATGAAAAAAGAGAGTGTTTTTAAAAAATATAGAGAAGCTTGGCATTGAGAAGAGCTTGGGTGAGGTGAGGTGAGAGAGAGGGAGGGAGGGGGAGAGGGGGAGAGAGAGACTGTGTGCGCCGAATGTCGTTTAAGGGAGAAGAGATTGGGTGAGGTGAGGGAGGGAGGGAGGGGGAGAGGGGGAGAGAGAGACCGTGTGTGCCGAATGTCGTTTAAGGGAGAAGAGCTTGGGTGAGGTGAGGTGAGGTGAGGTGAGGGAGGGAGGGAGGGGGAGAGAGAGACTGTGTGTGCCGAATGTCGTTTACGGATATCCTTCTTCCAAATGTGACACACACACACACACA
Organism: Adiantum capillus-veneris; assembly: GCF_014529385.1. Classification (NCBI taxonomy): domain Eukaryota; kingdom Viridiplantae; phylum Streptophyta; class Polypodiopsida; order Polypodiales; family Pteridaceae; genus Adiantum; species Adiantum capillus-veneris. The sequence continues at coordinate 74,969,287 of NC_140936.1, forward strand.
CACACACACACACACACACACACACACAGAGAGAGAGAGAGAGAGAGAGAGAGAGAGAGAGAGAGAGAGAGAGAGAGAGAGAGAGAGAGAGAGAGCGTTGAAAGGGCTAGAGGGTAAGGGTATCCTTCTAAATGCACATTGATTCTTCAAACAAATGTAGTGTAAGGGTATCCTTTTGAAGTGACGTATGCATGCCTACTGTATTGGAGCCATTGACAAGGGGAAGATGAGCAGAAGAGAGATTGTGTGTGCCGAAATGGTTGTACAATGTTTCAAACAAATACAGTGTAAGGTTACTTTTAAGCCCTTTCGAAAAAATGCAGTTTAAGGCACTACAAGAGGCTATTCATATTAGCGACGCTGACACAGCGACGCTCCAAAAAAAAAAATTCCCGGCGTCGCTATGAGCGTCGCAAATTTCTTTGTAAATTTGCGACGCTCATAGCGACGCCGGCTGGGCTAAAAAAATAACCGAGCGCGCCCAAAAACACAGATCTCAGATCTGAGTTTTTTGGCGCCCTCAAGCAAGGAGCAGGTAACGCTCTCTCTCTCTCTCTCTCTCTCTCTCTCTCTTTCTTCTCCACACACACAGACACACACACACACACACACAGACACACAGACACACACACACACACACACACACACACACACGAGGAGAGGAAGGAGAGCCAGGTATGCTCCTTCCCTCTCCTCATTCTCATGTTCCCTTCCCCTCTTTCTCTCTCCCTCTCTCTCTCTCTCACACACACACACACATACACACACACATAGTGTTTTTTAGAGAGAGAGAGAGAGAGAGAGAGAGAGAGAGAGAGAGAGAGAGAGAGAGAGAGAGAGAGTACAAACATAAACAAAAACGCACACACACATACATAAACAAAGAATGCACACACACATTGAGAGAGGAAAAGCGAGAGAGAGCATGCATAAACAAAAAACGCACACATTGAGAGAGGAAAAGAGAGAGAGAACATGCATAAACAAAAAACGCACACATTGAGAGAGGAAAAGAGAGAGAAAACATGCATACGATCCAAAAAAACGCACACACATTGAGAGAGAAAGAGAGAGAAACTAATTTAACGTTGTAGGAAACTAGTTAAAATTAAAAGACCTAAAGATCTAGCCGACGAGGAGTTGAACTCAAGACCTATTATTCAAGAGGGAAATGGCATAATCAATCTATCATACTTGGCATGAGTGATAGAAAGTTTATACCATTTATCTCTTTTTATTGGCACACACATCCACACACGCGCACACACACAAGAAGAAGAGAGTTATAACGTCGTAGGAAACTATCCTAAAAGACGTTAAAGATTAGGTTAGATGTAGACTTACGTTAAATTAGATTTAGGTTTATTTAAGTTAAATTAGATTAGATTTAGGTTTATTTTTAATTAGATTTACGTTTATTTACGCTAAATTTAGATTTACGTTATATTAGATTAGATTTAGGTCTCCATAGACTGCGATGCCTGCATGAAGCGGGTGAAGAAAGCCCTCAATGGAATATAGGGTATTGTTGCCTTCACTCATGGTGGGCTCCGTCGATCCAAAAGTACTGGTGAAATGTCTTTAGAAGATAGGGAAGAAGGTGGATCTTCAGGGCGGCAAGAGTCACTACATCCCCGACACAATGACCATCTAGACAACCTGTAGTCATTCAACAGCAACTTCAAAGTTAGTAACAAGAGCAAGAACGGTCTAAAGGGCCAATTGCTGTCGTCAGATGTGGATGGAGATGAGGCAGCATCACCGCCGGAAGTTAACTCTCACATCTTTAGTGATGAGAATGCCAACTCTTGCCGAGTTATGTGAAAAATTATGTGTTAAATCAGTTTTAAGGTTCTTATAATCCCTGTTAGTTTAGTTCTTTGTTTTTAATATAACATAATTTACGTTAGATTTAGATTTATGTTATATTAGATTAGACTCAGGTTTATTTAGGTTTACCCACACACACACACACACACACACACACACACACACACACACACACACACACACACACACACACACACACACACACACACACACACACACACACACACACAAGAAGAAGAGAGTTTTAACGTCATAGGAAACTATCCCAAAAGACGTTAAAGATTAGGTTAGATGTAGACTTACGTTAAATTAGATTTAGGTTTATTTTTAGTTAGATTTATGTTTATTTAGATTTACGCTTATTTACGTTAGATCGAGTCCACGCAAGAATTACTTACGGTTTAGGGTTTAGAGTTAGACGAACAGTGAAAAGATCTACTGTGAAAAGATGTTAAGATGCTGTGAAGTGCTACAGCTAGAGAAGAGGCAAAGGGGTTTTGTCCACTACATGCAGTATCATGTAGACGTGGGTCTGTAGATTTCTTGTACCCACAAATATAGGTATTGACCAATAAAGACGAGATTATAACCCAGTGGTTCTGATCTCCGTGCACCTCTAGACCGAGGTGTGCGGGGATTGGACATGACTAGAGAATGTGAGGTAAAGAGAGAGAGAGAGAGAGAGAGAGAGAGAGAGAGAGAGAGAGAGAGAGAGAGAGAGAGAGAGAGATAAGACGAAGAATGCTAATAGAATATTAAATTTGTTGTCCAGGTTATAAGATTTTTATCCTCATTATGAGTAGTAACGAGGATGTGGGACCGTCCAACCGAAACACCTATCTCTCAACGAGGGTCTTATGTCCTTGTAATCAATGCAAGCATGCTGTGCAACGGATAAGACGTGTTTCTTTGCAGCACGTTCACGAATTTGGCGAGTTCGATCCATCTATTATAGATCGAGTTGTTGCCAATTATAACTCGTCGGACTCTGACGCTGGCCAACAAGCAGCAATCTTGCAACCCAATAGACGTGTTCGCAGGCGCTTTGGTCAAGCAGCATATGTGCGGCCACAAGATGTAGCCTCTGACAGCTCGGGGGATGATCATGCAGAGCACATTCCCAACGAGGCAATGTTTGAGCCCGAGATTGATGAAATGATCGAGACGATCATGGATTCAGAAAGGCTTATCTATGATGATATGAAAAGTGAAGCTGATACGCCATTGTATAATGGAGCACGTATGTCTAGATTGAAAGCATTCCTGGTTCTTCTCAACATGCAGGCAAAGTTTGGATGGAGTGACACTAGCGTCACAACGCTTTTCAGGTGATCTATTACAATTAGTTTACTTTAATAAAACTCTAAATGTATAATGATCTGATAGATTTTTACATGACTGTATCGTATTTTTATGTTGTGTAGATTGCTTAAAGAGCATATACTACGAGCTGACAATGTGATGCCAGATTCCCGAGATGAAGCAAGAAAGATTTTGCGAAACTTGGGGATGGATTACAATTCTATCCACGCTTGTCCTAATGACTGCATTCTTTTCAGAGGGGAATACATAGACATGGAGAAGTGTCCGAAATGTGATTCCGAAAGATATCGAGTAGATCTCCACGGGACAAAAATTCCACAAAAGGTTTTGCGACATTTTCCTCTGCTTCCTCGCATCGAGCATTTCTTCGAATGTAAGTCCATGGTCGCCCTAGCATCATGGCATGAGGAGAATAAATCTTCGGATGGTGTGCTATGAATTCCTGCAGATTGCGCAGCCTGGAAACATATAGAAGGAACATGGTCGGATTTTGCCAGGGAAGCTCGAAATTTGCGCTTAGGCCTGGCTATGGATGGCGTAAATCCATTTGGTCAAAGATCAACATCTTACAGTGTATGGCCCGTTGTCATCGTCAACTACAACATTCCCCCGTGGTTGACTACGAAGAAGGGGCACCTATGGCTAAGCTTGATTGTGCCAGGGCGATATAAAGTGGGGAATATGGATGTGTATCTTCGTCCACTGTTGGAAGAGCTACAACAATTGTGGATTGGCATAGAGGTGGTGGATATGAGCCGACACACAGGACGACGGAATGCTTTGATCAGAGGCATTCTAATGTGGACCATGCATGACTATCCCGGGCTAACAGAATGCTCAGGTGATCTATTGACACTCCTCACTCAGACACTGTAAATCTTGTTTTTTCCCATAGTTGATCTATTATCATGTGTATACATGCAGGGCTTCAAACAAGCGGATACAGAGCATGTGTCACATGTGGACCTAGACTGAATGCACGTAGGGCACCCTCACGGAAGAAGCAAATCTACAAAGGTCATCAAGAGTATCTTCTAGAGAATCATGTGTTACGTGACGGCTTTTTTGGAAGAGAGCCACCAAGGATGTCTGCACAAGCATGGTTAGAGCAGAAGGAGATGTGCGATGACGGATTGCCTCGAGGGATGAAGAGACTATCTCTATGGTACGAGTTACCATACTGGCCCCGACTCATGATCAATCACTTGCTCGATCCAATGCACATATTCAAGAATGTGGGTAATCTACTATGGGACCATCTGACCGGCAAGAAAGATACTTTGGGAGCCAGAGTTGACCTTAGAAATGTGGATCGTATGGAGCAATATTGGCCGCAAACAGCGTCTGATGGATCGATAAAACTCCCTAAAGCACCATGGATTTTCACAGGAGCCCAAGAACGCAAAGTAAAAGAGACCATTCGATCTTTGCGGACCCCCACTAGCGTAATGCACTCGCTCCGAATGTGTTTTACTAAAGAAGGAAAGCTTACCGGTTTGAAGTCACACGATTGGCATAAAATGTGTCAGGTACGTTCATAGTGGACTTTAATATCATTGCATAAAATGTGGACTTTAATATCATTGCTGCACATACTTTACAGTTTATTTTACCGGTTGCCATTGAGGGATGTTTGTCTCTCGACATCCGTAACACAATCTACAAACTTGCAAAGCTGGTGCAATGGATCTCACAAAAGGAGATCAACGTAGACTCCATACCATTCGCCAAACTAAATGCTGCGGAGCTTGTGTGCATGTTTGAGAAACATTTTCCTACTACCATGCTAACCATTCAGGTGCATCTTCTTGTTCACATAGTTGATGAGGTGGAAATAGCTGGAACAGTTCATTCTAGATGGATGTTCTTCTTAGAACGTTTCATGAAAACGCTTAAGGGATATGTGCGTCAAAAGGCACGTCCGGAGGGTAGCATGGCAGAAGGTTGGTTGGTATCAGAGTCCCTAGTGTACACTGGAGAGTGGCTAGACGGATTTGATAAAGCCTGGGACACGCTATGGCGAACCATAGATGATGAGCGCATATCTGGGATTGTCATGTGCAATCTCGGTGTTGAGAAGAAGATGACGGAAGATCTAGAGGCTAAAATCAACCGATTTTGCATGCTTCACAATCCAGTGATGCAAAAGTGGATTTCACAATATGAGGATGCAAAGCAAGAGCGACAAAGGGCACGAATCGAGTGGAGACGGGGAAGACGACCACCGATGCACTATCCCACGGTTCTGGAGAGCCTACCAACCTTCATGAGCTTAAGATGGTTGCACAACCAATTGAAAAGCGCACAACAATGCGGTGACGAAGTGACTGAGGAAGAGTGGGAGTACTCTCAGGGTTGCGCGACCAAGGTAAGTTTGCAATGTACGACTAGCAAGTGACTTTATTTATAAACGTTTGAACGGCCACTCATAATCTTTGTTCGTTGTAGTATAAGTCATACACAGCAGCATGGTGTAAAGGTCGACATTTTAGGGTGGAACGAATCGACAAAAAACGTTTTACTCAAGATTGTGGAATCATGGCAAAATTTGAACAGTCTAGTCGACGACGTTCCTATGATGCAGATCTTGTGGTGGCGGAACTCACTTACTTCGGCACGCTGCAAGAGATTTTGAGGATCGATTACAGAGGATTTTTTGTCGACTTGTTCGACGTGCAATGGTTCAAGATAATCATGGAGGGTCGCAACGCTACTGTGCGTAGAGGAGAGTCTGGTTTTCTTGAGGTGGATTCTACTAAGAAATGGACTGACCTAAGAGACACTTTCGTACTACCCGAGCATTGTGAACAAGTAAGTATGTAAATAGTTAACATCCCCCTTTTACAAGTTATGTGCTTGAAAGCTCTCATGTAAGTTATGTGGCTCTGGAAGGTAATATTTCATCCTACAAAGTCTACATCAAACTGGTGGTACGTCATAGAGGTAGCCCCTCGTAGTGCAAGGACGTATGAAGGCTACCATGTGCCAATCACAACGGCATCAATGGAGGAGATCAGAGAAGATGCTCAATCAGAAGCCGCTGCGGTGGTGCCAGACGAGCATCAAGATGCTACTACTCTATATGGGGTGCATGCAGAGGAGCTACAAAATGAAACAGAGGATATGTGTTTAAACGGAGAGCTCTATATAGATATAGGAAGTTATGCTGAGTTATGCGAGGATGAGAGAGAGATCTCTTAAAGCATGGCTGACTGTTCCTAGCAGCTACACACCTCTACCTACTCCGCCAGGAGCCACCCCACTCGACACTCCTCGCTTCAGGGCCCAGACGCCGGTGGAGACACCTGACGTCCGTACCCCCATCGACACGCCGCTAGAGACCCCTGCCGGGACACCCAGGTTCACGCGTCACCGGCTAGAGGGCTTGTCTTACTCCGTCGACTTCAGCGGCGGCATCATCATGGATGATGACGGCAAGAAGGTGATCTCGCGCATGCGTGGTCTTTGCTCTCAGCTGTTTAGACACTACATACTAAACAAATGGAGTGAAGTACCAAGTGATTTAAAAAACAGAGTCATCAGCATACTTCATGATGAGTTTCCCGTTCCAACACGGGATCAGCGCTTCAATGAAGACCTGATGAAGATTCGAATGCGTGAATACTGCAAACACAAGCGTTCCGAAGTGCAAAAAGCAATCAAGAATGGGTGGAACAGGCCAGATTGGCTGGCCAAAGAAGATTGAAAGAATGCGAAGAAAGCAGCGTACGAGAATCCCGACAAGTGGAAGCAACAAAAGGATGCAGCCAGAGCGCGAGTAGAGGCAGGGAGCTCGCACCACTTGGGGAGCGGTGGATGGGCATCATTTGAGGCCGATTTTGTAAGTGTTTTCGCATTGCTCCTTATGTTCGATAGTTTAGGGTTTATGAGTTTTTTAATTCTAACATATATAATGAAATCTTTGTATGTTTTGACAGTGGTCGATGACAAGACGTGATCCCACACCGTACGAGCGCGAGTACGCAGGCAGGAAGGGCTTAAACGCCCTGATGGACATTCTCAGTTCTCGCGGCGGCATGGTTAGTATTAGGGTTTACTCTTTTCTATTTTTTGTATTGTTTTATAAATGTCGTTATATGTTTATACTTACTGAAAGCTGTCTTATTGTCTTTTTTTGCAGAATCTGACAGATACGCCGCTTGGACGCGATGAGACGTCTGACTAGACGACGTCAGTTTAGCCGTAGCTAGATAGCATTAGTTTAGGGTTTCTCATAGCTTATGTATCATGAGACGGATTTTATACGTCTTTTTGAACCATGTATATTATTACATTTGTCACCGCAGTTCCTTTTGCCAATCAATTCTTTATGCCTATGATGTTGTACAATTGTCATTATTACATTTGCCAATCAATTCATTTTGCCTATGATGTGTACAATTGTCAATTTTGCAAACAATGCGTCTTGTGGGTGACTATTTTGGGTCTATTATCTACCCTTGCACTTTTTTTAAAAAGTGAATCAAGTACAATATGGTTGATGGGTGGCAGGGCATTCAATGCCCTGTCACCAAAAAAAAATTCTCTCGGGCGTCGCTATAACCGTCGCTATTTATGGCTCTGTAGCGTCGCTATGAGCGTCGCTATAGTCTTCTGTGTAAACGTCGCTATAACCGTCGCTATATAGAGACGCTCATAGCGACGCTTATAGCGACGCATATAGCGACGCTCGTAGCGACGGTTTTAGCGACGCCGGGGGTTATAAAAACCCAGTGTATTTCCGTCGCTAACAGCGTCACAAGAGCACACAACCTCTTGTAGTGAGGTTACTGTTTCGAACAGAGAGAGACAGAGAGAGAGAGAGAGAGAGAGAGAGAGAGAGAGAGAGAGAGAGAGAGAGAGAGAGAGAGAGAGAGAGAGAGCAGTGTATCCTTCCGAGTGCCAAAAGAATTTTTTGAGCAGGGTAAGGGTATTATTCTTCCAAAGGAAGTGACGTGCGCGATGGTGTTGGAGAAGTTTTAACTGCTTGCAATCGTGGCACACATAAACACACACACACACACACACACACACACACACACACACACACACACACACACACACACACACACACACACACACACACACACACACACACACAGAGCTAGGGGCGGTGGAAGGATGTAATATAATATATGTAATATAATATATAAATACAAAAATCCTTTTATCTCTCTCTCTCTCTCTCTCTCTCTCTATATATATATATATATATATATATATATATATAATAAGATCAATATAGCTTTGGCTTTCATTTTCATTGTTTTGGTGAGTGTAGGGTGGTTTTGGCGAGGGAGGGAGCTGGCGGAGTTTAGGAAATGTTGGAGTGGTTTGGGGACAGGTTTAAAAAAAAATCAAACCACCACAATTTAAAGAGTACGAAACAAAAAATATTTGCAGTGGCGGGATATAGTTTTTTCTTTTACACATGAGTCTTTTTTGCGAGGGAGGGAGCAGGGGGGTTTTGTTGATTGTTGTGGGTGGTAGGGTGATCGAAATAAAAAAACAAAAAGCACTATGACTTAAAAAAGAAAAAGTGAAAAATATTGGTGGTATAATTATTTTATAGCAATTAATTTAAAAAGGAATTCATTAATTAAGAAGAGCTAGATAAACATTGTTATACAAAAAGCAAAAAATTATATTTACTCAGAGTCAGTTACAAAATGCAAACTTTGTATAATAGGTACAATTTGTATAGTCTGTACCTTTTTTTCTCTCTCTCTTTCTAAAAGATGTTCTAAACATCTATATACAATTTTCACACTATTCACAATTCTATTTCTTCTCCTCGACGAAGTCATACAAATTACCTAGAGGATCTAACTTGAAGAGCCCTATGTGAAGCGTGCATGCAAGCAATTCCCTTGCTCCAATAACACTCTCAAAATATAGTTATCTAAAGGGTTTGTGAAGATATAGGACTTTTTCAATGATATGCCCTATTAGTTATGTACTAATAGCAGTCTTGTTCTCCACGAGAACTTTTGCATACAAGTTGTTAACAGCAGCTAACACAGGCTACACCAATTATGCACCAAGCTGTGGATGTGCTATAATGCACAATATTTCATTTTCATTGTATAGGGCCTTGGGCTCATGTAGGAGTTCCAAAGTTGTACGAGTCTAACCTAGAGAGCTCAACTTTATCCCATAGTTGAAGGGTTTGAGGCCCAAAGCTATAAAAGAGCCCTATGCTTAATGAGTAGTCATTCTTAGGTGAGTTCTCCTCTTTGTAGGGTGGACGGTCATGAGGCTCATGGGCTTTCCATGCCCATGTAGATCTTGATTTCTAATAATCAATTACACTTTCTTTCTTATTAGTCTTCTTTGTTTGATTATTTGGAGTGAGATTATATTAGAATGATGGTAGATCTCTTAATCCTCGAGTTAGTCTATGATATCCACACCATTGGCCATGGTGTGTGAGGGCTGTGCTTTCCTTCTCTTCATCTCTCTCTATGAGGTGTGCAGTTAGTGTGTGTGCATACGTAGTCGCATTGAGGGGTTGTGCCGGAATGGACACACTAATGTGGATTAGGTATCTTAATTGCATGCTTGTGTAGTTGTGATTAAGAGTTGTGAATGGAGTGATTGATGTGAGAGGTTAATTTCAACCACATGATTGTGTGCAAGTGATTAGTAAGTAGGAATGTGTTGTTGATTAGAGGAAGCCCTTTCCATGGCTTCTCTATATGATGAGTAGAAGGATCCCTTGAATCCTCTATGTCTATACATCTTAGGCTCGTGCTTCCATGCCCTAGCCGGGTTACCGATCCACGATTTGACAATTTTGTGGGTTGCAATTAGGTTGTGCTACAACGCACAACTTGTAGAGAGAGATGAAGAGAAGGAAGGCACAACCCTCACACACGATGGCCAATGCTGTGGATAGAATATATTAACTCAAAAAAGGGATTAGGAGATCTACCATCATACTAATACAATCTCACTCCACATAATCAAACAAAGAAGACTAATAAGAAAGAAAGTGTAATTGATTATTAGAAATCAAGAGCTACATGGGCATGGAAAGCCCATGAGCGTCATGACCATCCACTCTACAAAGAGGAGAACTCATCTAAGAATATTGACTACTCATTAAGCATAGGGCTCTTTTATAGCTTTGGGCCTCAAATCCTTCAACTATGGGATAAAGTTGATCTCTCTAGCCTACACTCATATAACTCTGGAACTCCTACATGAGCCCAAGGCTCTATACAATGAAAATGAAATATTGTGCACTATAGCACATCCATAGCTTGGTGTATAATTGGTGTAGCCTGTGTTAGCCGTTGCTAACACAAGTGTGCAATCTCCAAAGCTCTTATAGGTTTTTCACACAAAATACAATAAGTTCCACCTACGATCTTGTACACTTTTGTAGATTTACATACGTAGCACATGATCTCTAAAATAACTTCATTGATATTCACAAATACCAAGTCTCCATGTACCTATAAGGAGCAAGATGAGCAATAGACCTAGGAAGCTGTGCAGAAGGATCAACGGCTTGTGGAACATGCTGAGAGTTACAAGCAACATATTTTCCTACTACTGTTTGGATCAAGCTCTTGTGTAGAGCTTCTCTTGCACATTTTTAGCCTTCCCAAAGGGCTAAGGCCATAGTGATGTGTCCCTTTTTCTTAATGAAAAAAGAGAGTGTTTTTAAAAAATATAGATTTTTTTGATTGGTTAGTTCCAAGAACAGACACTCATTGTAAATATTTTTAAAGATAGAGCTTTGCAAACACTCATTACAAGGATTTTTTGGCTTGAGGAGTAAGACCTCGTGTAGAGAGGAGACACTCATTATAGAGATAGACTATAGAAAAGACTCATTACGAGGATTGAAGACAGGAGTTGTAGTTGTAAGCTCGTTCTATGAATCTATTATCTGGCATAATGCTCCCCCTCCCCCTTTCCACAGTAGCACCTGGTCGCGGGGGGGGGGGGGGGGGGGGGGGGGGGGGGGGGGAGAGAGAGAGAGAGAGAGAGAGAGAGAGAGAGAGAGAGAGAGAGAGAGAGAGAGAGAGAGAGTTCTGTGCATTGTCAGTGTGCCCTCACCTTGCCTGCCTTCGCGAGCTCCCTGCCACCGTTAATCGCGTCCTTTTTTTTGCCTGCACCCGAGCCCCCAACCCCTGGCCGCTCCTACTGCAACAATGCTAGAGAGGGGGATATCAGTGTGTGCTGGATGCCCCGTCTGCCAAAGCCGTGACCCCCAGCTTGAACTCCTCTAAAGTCGCCTCCTTGAGCACATCCCCTGAATGTGTTGCTAGCGAGAGGCCTCATTCCACTTCAACAACGCAGGGTTTCAGCTGCTCTAGTATCTCGTTGAGTCCGACTCCCCTAACAACTCATCCTTTTTCCGTGCTCTGCAAGCCCAGCCAAGCACCCGATCTTTGCCTCCCACCTCCCTCGTAGAGAGAGAGAAACTTATTTTATTTTCCAAGCCGGAGCCGTGGGTTTAGAAGTGAGGTCGAGGCCATGGCGGGAGGGAAGAGTAGCACAGTGTAAACCGAAGGAAGTTGAGCGCATCAGTAGCACCATGAAACGAAGGGGTGCTATCCAGAGTCGGAAATATCGTTCGACAATCAGAGGTCTTCCATAAGGGCAAACGTGCTGCTTCTAACACGGCCTGCTTTAGCAAGAAGATTCTGTGGAGCACAGGAAAAGCTGCATGGATTGCCGGTACTACCTTCCTCATTCTCGTGGTTCCCGTTATTATGGAGATGGATCGTGAAGCACAATTGGCTGAGCTTGAAGGTCACCTGGCTAGTCTCCTTGGAGTCCCATCTCAGACCCCTGGCCTTGCTACGATGACGTGATTGTCTGTCCTGGTCATTGGCAAAAGCTCCAGTTTCAAGGATGCGGTTCATGTAAAGAAGATGGGTGTAGTTGTGATGGCCAAGTGTTGAAGGCTATCGTGATTTTATCTAGGATGAGCTTTTCTACAACTGTTTGCAAAGTGTTTCGGACAAGCATGACAATGTACAGCTCGAGGCTTGATTATCCTGCATTAATTTTGAAAGTCGAGCTTATTTCAACTTCTTTTAGAGGTAAGCCCTCCATGGGAACACGACTATTTCTTTTTACGTCTGTAATGCAGACGTGTCTTTTCCCATAACAAACCCTGGGCGTGGGAATTTGCTCAGGTTGGGCTTTTCATAAAGCTAGTTGCGATAAAATGGAGATTTGAATTTGCTGAAGGCACCATGAAGGACCTTTGAAAGGTCAAAGACTGGTATTTTTTCTCATCATTTTAAAGTGAGATGTTGCTCTATTAATAGTAGTTTATACACCTGCTCAATGTGATGTACTTTTGCCATCAAAAGAGAGAGAGAGAGAGAGAGAGAGAGAGAGAGAGAGAGAGAGAGAGAGAGAATGCAGCTCTTCAGCAGCACCAGGCTGGGCTTTATGAGAACTGTGGTCATTTGATATTTTGTGAGCTTTATAGAATGTCTTGATCTTTGGCTAGGTTAAATTCATTTTGTGTTGAAGCCCTTAAAAACAGGTAGTGGAGTCAACACACATATCCCACTCCTTTGCCTCGCCTTTGAAAATAAGAGAGAGAGAGAGAGAGAGAGAGAGAGATGTGGAGAGTCAACCTTTTCAAAAACAACATCAATAGTGTAACTATTCAATTCATTTTGTGTTGAAGCCCTTAAAAGCAGGTAGTGGAGTCAACACACATATCCCACTCCTTTGCCTCGCCTTTGAAAGTTGTTTGTAGTTAAAGAGATTACACACATATCTGCACACATCCTATTATTTTCACACAAAGACAAAGAAACCCTTCATTCCCTAAAACGACTAATTTTTTCACTCATATTTCTTGTGAAGCCTCCCATTTGGTCTCTCTTAAACTTATATTGCAACTTCTCCCCTCCTCTCGCTCTCTCTCTACAATGCCCCTCTCCTCCTTTAGAAAAGTGTAGTGACAAAAGCAAGCATTGTCATGGGTGTATACATTAGCACAATAAGATGGATCATAGTTCTTAGTTATTTGTGGTGCCCAACGAACCCACACCATACAATACTAGCGAACAAGGGTGTGCTCAGCTTGGCCAATTAGTAAATGCAATGCCAAATGCAAATGCTCTGGTTACATGTGACAGTGAGCATTGCATTTGATTTGGCTATGGTTACCTGCTACAGTGAGCCATGAGACAGTGAGCATTAGAGCATTTTGATCTGGGGATTTTGGAGAGTATGTTCTCACCAAAGCCACCTCCAACAAGTGGAAAGATGGCGACCAACACCCCAAAAGCATCGGGGAGAGCCCGGGCCAGCTTTGCCTCTGTCCTAGCAGCCCCGAGCAAAATAGATCGCATCGAACAACTTCAAGCCGCCCTCGACATAGTCATGGAAGAAAACCGCGACCTCAAAGCGCGCCTTAGCACGCTCGAGGCGCGATTTGACTCCATGGTCGGTCTCACCACAAACAAAGTGAAGGAAGTCCAAGAAAAAGTCACTCAAGTTCACACGATCGTACTCGCCAAAGTGGAAACTTGTGTAAAGACAGAACTGCGGGAACGTCAGCTTCAAGAAGAGAATGCCCTCAAGCTTCGCATTGGAGGGCTGCCCCAAGCATGGGACAAGTGCAATCAAGACTTCTGCAAATTGATTGGTACCTCAACGAAACTCTTAAACCGGTTCATGTTTACTACGATGCGGTAGAATGTATCGTCAACAAGTTCAACACCAAGCGCACACCTAGTGGACATGCCATTCTTGAGTTCAAAGACAAAGAGGAACGGCTCCGACTACTCTAGCAATTGCGTCTCCTTAAAGACACCGGGTTTTGGATTGCTGAAGAACTCACCCCGACACAAATCAAGCACAAAGGTGAAGAGCTGAAAAAAGTGCGTGAAGCACGAGCCAACGGAAAGTGGGCCGTATATCGTGGAGGGAAGGCCATCATCTAAGAGTTTCGAACTCCTAAACCGGCCCCTACCCCATAGGACCTTCTTAGGCTTTGTTTTTCTTTTGATGGACCCTCAATCCCTAGCTGATATGTATCGATTGCCCTCACTTAGAGAAAGCGATTGTAATGTTTTGTTTTTGGTCCCATGGGTCATATCTGACCTTCGAAGACGATAATTCAATCTATCTATCTCTCCCCAAGAATTATTTCTTGCAACATAAAAAATTGATGCTGCTCCTCTCTCTCTCTCAATCTTGCATGCACTACATTATTGTAAAGCATTAATTTGGATCATTATCACTAGGCAGGCCTCGTGATTTTATCAATTTTTTCCTTCTTGTTTTCCTCACAACAGAAAAGAACAATTTCGAATCAAAAACTCAAAGACCTAGGTACATTTTCTTAAAAGTGAAAGATAAGACAACAAACCATTACTTACTTTGTGTGTACGCTCTTGGATGTGTATTTGAGTCCACCTTTGCCTCAACAACAAGTTGCTTTCTTTGACTCTTCCATGGTGAACTTGTCGATGACTCGCTAATGTCAATCATGCTACGTTTAGGTGATTGACTGATCCCTTTGGAATGCGCGTGTGCACGAATGGTTGCATTAAATGCAACTCTTTGCCACTCTACAATGAATAATAAACACTCTTGTAACACAAGTTATGAACATGCAACAAAACAATTTCCATTTTACATAAAGCAACACAATTATTATCAAGAATGCATAGGAAAAATCATCTTTTCAGCACAACAAGAAATAAATACTTGCTTCTCTTTAAGGTCGGAGAATTCAACACAACAATGGATATGAAAAATGCTCCCTTTTTTCTCTAAGATCAAAGAAACCATAACGAAATCATGTTTTTTCCCCCTCCAACCTTGCCCCTTTTTTTTTCCTACACACGACACCTGGAAGGCTTATGCAAGAAGACACATGCAAGGAAGAAGAGAGAGAGAGAGAGAGAGAGAGAGAGAGAGAGAGAATGCACATCGAGAGAGAAGAGGAGAGAGAGCATGAGAGAGAGAGAGAGAGAGAGAGAGAGAGAGAGAGAGAGAGAGACTGAAAAAGCCAAAAAAAATTCCACCCAATGAAAAACTTATCATCCTCTCTCCCTCTCTCCCTCCCTCCCTCCCTCTCTCTCTCTCTCTCTGAGCATTCTTTATCAAACTGTTTGGCCAAAATCTCACAAATTCCGTATGAGCTTCGGTTTCCCTCGTGGCCCATGTAATCTGCTTGCTTTGCTGAATTTTAGTCAAACCATCTTTTAGACTGCGCACAGCTAGAAATTTCTCGGTCTGCTCTTGCACATCCTCCCAATAATTGTTGCGTTGTCTTGTCTCGATCAAAAACTTTTCACGATTCCAATCACTATTCTTCACTTTATTTTCCAGCACACACAAGCATGCACAGAAGTAAGCCAAAGTAAAATTCATGCAAGCTAGTTGCCCTCGTAGGCTCGCATCACTGCCAAGATGCTTCATAGCTTGCTGATGGAACCATTTCGCTATCGGAGATATCTTGGGATAGCCAGTCCCAGCTGCAAACGAACAATAAACAACCCATACATCCTTCTTCCACAATTCGCATACCACCCTGCTCTTCCCCCAACCACTAGACTGGAAAAGGCCAGCAGTCGGAGCATAGCCATACCCTCGCATTATGCACGACAAAGCCTGATGCATAGTGGAGACGTTGTCTGGGTTCTGGAATTCCAGGTTAAACGCCTTTTCTAAAAGAGCGTGAAAAAGAGAAAACATCAGAGAGCAAGGGGCGGAAAGCTTTGCTTATCTCCAGTCAGTCGGCTTACCTGTGGTACTCAACTCATCAACTTCTATCCACTGTTTTTTGGATAAGCCTGAAAATAGAGAATGAAGCAAGATGAGAGGTGAATTTCAATCGGCAAAGCCCTACTCACAGACACAGACAGAACATTACCTCCTGGTTCGTCAGTTATGATAACGTGCACGACCTCGGGCCACGTAAGGGACAACGGCTCCACTTCTGAGAGTGGGAGCCATGTCCCCAAACCATGGAATTCTACAAACACTTTCTTCACCGCATGCTTCACCCGAAGTGTATCCAGCAACCAAAACGTGAAGCCCTCCTCAAGATCATCAGACACAGGCACGCGTTCCACTGCTCTCTTGCCGAGCGTGTCTGCATCTCTGGCTTTCTCGGCTGCTCGGTGTAGCACGACTTCTCTCACCATTGCTGTGTGACCTAAAATAGGAGCTAGAGCGCAGTGGCAGCGAGCTTGCCCTAAAAGTGGAGCATTACAAATAGAGCGCCTAAAAGAGGCTTATTTTTTGTTTTTTTACGTGTAAGCTAGGCATCTGGTGAGGAATGATGATCCGTTGAACTGCTTCCTTCCAATCAGAAGAGCCATCCGTGCAGTTGGCGGATGTGGAATTGTTGTTCTGTTTATGGACACATCCTCTGAAATATCAAATTTCTCTGCTCCGGATTGGGCTGACCCTTCGGACCGAGTTGCTGCTGGTAATGTCAAGCTAGCACCTCCAATCTGGGGGATCTTCCCAGCAGACATCTCAGGAAAGGATACACTGCAGCTCTTTCCCGCTAAAACTCTTAATAGCATTGCTAGTTGCATTGGGGCTGTGAGATACGGCAGGCCATTGTGGTGGGCTACTTTCAAGTCTCATCTGCCTTAATTACATAAAGGGGAGGAGTATATAGAGCATGCTAAGCTATCTGCCTTTGAGGTAACACGCAGCCTTGCTCAAGATAAGCTGTTGGGAGGGGCTGGTGAATGGTTTAAACACATCACCGAAAACAAGGTCCTCCTAGAAGAGGCAGCATTGAGTTTGTTAGGAGCTACCATTGGACTTGATGTTGACCCCCGTTCTAAACTCTCATCAAAACTGGTGGCGAACCATCTTCTGTCAGTTCTTTCTATTTCGCCATCTCGAGAACTGGTGTGGACAGTGTGGAGCTCTGAGCCACTTGTATCAAATGCTGCAGCAGAGGCCATTAGACGTCTGAATGGATCAGGCAGGAGTCGGGAACTTTATACCTCACTAGTGAATGCGCTGGCAGCTGGTTGGATTGACAGGGGATTTACAGGGGAGCTGGTAGCTAAGATCATACTTCTAGAGGCGAAAAAGAAAGGAGAGGAAAGTCAGTCTGGCCTCTGCACTGTGGATAATTTCTGCAAGCACTTGGTTGGAAAGTCATTGTCAGAACTGATTACGCGACCAATGACTGACAAGGAAAAGAAATTAGCCAAAGCCCAGTTGCATTTCAACTCATTTCGAAGGATTTACAAGAAGCTCTCTGATATGACATTTGATGACTTTTTGCACTTTGCTGAGCGAGGCTGTGCAGTCCAATGTGTTGCAGGCGCATGGGGGGTTGATCTCATCATTTTTGCCTTTACTGGCGATGATGGTGATGAATTGAAACTGAACAACACAACAGCTATCTATGTTCAGGTGAAGTTAAGGGGGAAAGATGATGCAACCAATGTAACTGTTGCCAAGGCTTCTCCTCAGTATGCAGGGTTGCGTGTAGCATCAGAGATGCCTTATATGAGCTTATATATGAATGTGCTTGATAAAGTTTATAAATCAAGTGCCAATTGGGTAGATGCAACACTTATTTCTGCTGCGGTAGAAGCATCTGCTTCAAAACCCATCCAAGATGCTCTGAAGGAGATTAGGAAAGAGAAGCAGCCTGACGATGATTTCATGGAAGCTGACGGGGGACAGAAGGGACGAGCTTCTCAGGCTTGGAAAGCGTGGTTCAAAGAGAGAGGTAAAGATCTGCAGACTGTCCTGGTTGTAAAGGGCTTGGACGCTTTTGAGCTGGATGAAGGACTGAAGGAGCAGCTTAAACAAATTGTGAAAACATCAAGATCCCCCTTTTTTTCGGATAGTTGTAACAACCTTCACAAACAACTATTGGATCTACAAAAACCTGGTCTCCAAGAGATGTTCAAAATGGAGAACTTTGATGAGTTTTGAGTAGCACTGCCCAATATGTCTTTTGCCCCAGAGTTTTGAGTAGCCACTTTTTTTTTTCTTTTGCACTCACAATTGTGAGCGGCAAAGGCCTGATATGCAGCAAATGGTTCGTGCTTGTTGCCATTGGTCCTGCAGCTCCTGCTATTGCGCCTCAATTCTAATGATTTTATTGAGTTTTGAAAATTTGTGCTAGAGAAAGTCCTCTCAGCTTCGGATGCTGAACAAACCAGCTTTCGTGTTGACATTGCTGCGTCGTCTTCCCCCAATCACTGAAGCAGCATCCACGAAAGCAGGTGGGAAAAAAAAGCGAACGAAAAAAAAAAGCATTCATGTACATACATGAATGCACACATCCCTATGTATGCATTCATGTATGTACATATATATATATATATATATATAGATGCACTGACAGAACAACTGATTTGAACCTACACATGAGGTGTATTATTAAAGCTTATTGAAGTATTTTAGTTTACAACGGGACACACAAAGTGCACACAAAACCTCCCTTCAAATAGACCATTGCATTGAGTTTTTTAATATATAAATATAGATACAAATATATATAATTATATATATATATATCATATATACATATATATTTTATATATATATATATATATAGATATAATATATGGCTTCTATAATTGTATTAGACTTAATTTTTGTTGTAGATAAGGTCGTACATTGCTCTCAATGAGACTCCAAGACGCTGCACCACCAACAAAAGTGGCCTCTAGTAGATGTCGTGCCTATGTTCCCTACATAATGTGCATATGTGTAACCAATTGGATTAGCTTCTTTTGCCTCCAGAGCAAATAGGTAACCCCTTTGTACCATTCAAGTACCTCATCACACACTTCACTACCACTCAAAACTTCTTTCTAGGATTAGCCATAAGACATAAACCGGCGAACCATTCTTGCTTTTAAAGCAATGTTTGGACGTATAGGTATACACCACAGTACTAAATGCTGTTGCATAAGGAGGCCTTGCCATTTCAACCAAGGCCTTTGTGTGAATATATGCTTTTATGTGTGTGTGTGGAGTGGGTGTGAGAGCATATCTTGATACAAAGTTCTACACCCACTATTGGGCACTGATGATGTTAGTGGGGACGTCATAGTATCTAGTCCATACTATGCATAATGAAGTTGATAGTTATATAGTCTCTGAGTGCCTTTGCTAATTGAAGCGCCTCTCTTATTCTCACATCGAGGAAGGCATCACATGCGCTTTCTGTATATCCTCTCCCACTCTCCAAAATCAATAACGATCTCGCTCGCGTAGATTGCAACGAAAAGATAGTAGGGAACCACGTGCACCGTAGACCACAACCATGAGCCACACCTGCAATCTGCGTCGGCCTTCGGTCTCCAAGGCGGCCACCTGCAAGGCAAAGACATGCATTTTGGCAACAAGGCTTTGTTGGCACTATTCGTTGCACGTGAGGCACACCCACAAACTTGAAGGTAAAACTTTCTCAGAGGAGGTCATCCATCACAATACTGTTTTACCCAAGTACGCTTAACTGCAAGGGAACTAACCACTTATATAAGCCTTGTTGATGTTATTACAATCAAAGGATTGTATTCTTAAGCATTATCGTGTAGGAGGTAGTTAGATAGAGGAAGAAATAGTAGAAGGTATTGAGAAAGTAATGAAATGAAGAAAAGTCTATTACCTGATGGTAGATAAAGTTTCATGTTGTCCTTGGTATGAGATCTTTTGTTTTTTGTATTTTTGCGTAAGGCTATAACAGTCCTCAATTGCTTTCTCCGATATGCTAACCACAGTGCTATCCACACGAGTGCTAACCATAATTTGTTATTCATAATATTGTTGTCCATTATTATTTTTAACCACACTTGCTATCTATAGTGTTGATACCGATAGTTTTGTTATAAAGTAGCGTTTTAAAACATGATAACAAGTTTTTCTTATTTTGTATTATGAAGTGTAGCATATGAGATGGGATTTTGTATGCTAAGATCATGACATCATGATTAGATCAATAGATAGGAATGGTATAAAGAGTCATTGAAAGGAGCAATTTGCCCATATGTGGTCTTTTTTTTTTTTCCCAACAAAGTAGAGAAAATTATATTACCATGAGAGGAAAGGCAAATATACAAACAGTCCAACACATATGAGTACAATCAGACAAAAACTTTCACAAACTTTGGAGTGTGACTGAGGTTTGAGCCCTGGCTTAATCATACAAACAGATATCCCATCCATCAAACACCTAGGGAATGCTTAAACCCATGCAGATCAGTGATCATTTTTTGGAGCTTATCCATAAACTCAGAAGCCTTAGTCACCGCTTCATATGCTTTTTGGATTTCCAACAAAGAAGAGAAAATTATATTACCATGAGAGGAAAGGAAAATACACAAACAGTCCAACACATCTGAGTACAATCAGACAAAAACTGTCCCAAGCTTTGGAGTGTGACTGAGGTTTGAGCCGTGACTTAATCATACAAATAGATATCCCATCCATCAAACACCTAGGGAATGCCAAACCCATGCAGACCAGTGATCATTTTCTAGAGCTTATCCATAAACCCAGAAGCCTTAGTCACAAGTATGATTTTTAAAGTTGCTTTGCGGGGAAGAGAGAGAGAGAGAGAGAGAGCTAGGGTTACGGGCTCTTAGCGATGGTGTAACTAGGTTTAGCCACATAGCCAGGGCGTAACCTCCGGGGTTACGCCTCACCCTCATCATTATGCTTACTCCCCCTCCCTTGCCTCTTCATGAGCCCACGTTCCCTAACGCATGGCACCCGTCAAATTGTTTACCTCACCGTAGCCTCGTTGTTCCTAATGCCCCTCAGGAGGACTCTCTGCTCGCCAAGACCGTGCTCTTCCAAGAAGTGCTATCCGCCCTCCCCCATGGTCTCGCGCAGAAGCTCAGGGCAACACTACCGCAAAGTGATGGCATAGCAGCAGCACCACCCCATCCCCAGAATGCTACAGAGAAGCATCAAGGCGGTGATCAACCAAGCACCAACCAATAGCAGAGTTCGCTGCCCGAAAACCTTTTCTAGGGAGAAAGCTATCGTCCTACTGCTGCAGGAAGCACACCAGAAGGCGAAGAAAGTAAGCCCCGGGTTACCCTCCCTGCTTGTCAAATAAGGAAAAAACAGAAAGATTTAGAAGAGAGAGCTTTGATAGGATTGTTAGCTGGTCCTCATCCTCCAGTGGAAATACTCAGAAACTGGATTCGCACACAATGGGGGACATTAGCAGCGGAGGTGGAGACCATTTAGGCTTTGCCCAAAGTTCACGACCTGTTTGTTTTCAAACAGCCCGAAATGGCTTTCTCTGTTTTAAGTCATGGACAGTGGGTGATTCGTTCATCCCCTCTCAGTCTGTTTAGGTGGAATAAAGATTTCAATCGTGAGCGGTCGGCTCTGGTTAACTACACGGTATGGGTGGAGTTCCCCAACCTTCCTATGCACTATCATGCACACCTGGCTGAGATAGGATCTTCCTTGGGTAAGGTTCTAGGAGGTAGGCAAAAAGCCAATTACATTCCTTCTTGGCACCCTCAGGTTCTTATCGAGATGGATATTTCTAGAGCTTTGCCAGAAGCCATATACATTTTCACTGATGATGGAGAACTCTTTGTCCAAGAGATCACGTACAAATATCTTCCGAATACCTTCTTTCACTATGGGGACAAAAACCACTTTGTCAAGGACTGCCCTATTAAATTTCCCCCTCCCCCCCAACCTGATCCTTCAGTCAACCAGGGAAAGACTAACAAAGGAGACCAGTCTAAGTTCACAACAGTAACTCACAATCGAGGTAGGGGATCCGCTCCAAACCAGGATAAAGGCAAAGAAAAATTTAGAGAAAAACCCAAACACTGGCAGCCCAATAGGTTCTTGGTACTGGCTCCTCTTACTGGATTTGATGAAAATGACTTCCTAGATTCTGAAATCTCAGAGTCAGAAGCTGAAGAAACATCACCTACTAATTTAGAAAATCAGGTGAATAAGATGGACGAGGATACTTTAAGCGACCTAAACCTAGCCGCTCCCCAAACAGACGCAACTAACAGAGAGAATATCCCACCGACATCCTCCTCTGCTCCGATGGAAATCCATAAGGACAATAAAGGAAGTCATAAGCAATCGTCTCAGAAGCCTTCTAAGTCCTCGGCAGAAAAGAAAAAAGACAAATCAGTTCATAAATGAAAGTCCTATCTTGGAATATTAAAGGGTTGACAGACTCCTCTAAGTCTAGGAAAATAAAAAATTGGATTATGGATAACCCTGTTGATGTAGTCTCTCTCCAGGAGGTGAAAGTCAATGGAGATGATCTTACCAGGCGGTTGAGGGAAATTTCCCCTCACTTAGATGGTTCTCTTCCTCCCACTGTAGGGGGTCAAGCGGCTCGGTCCTGGGTATCGCTAGTAAATGGGTGGATGCAGCTAATGTAGTACAATCAGAGGATCATTGGGTTGCGGTCCCTTTGTCTAACATCCCTAATTGTACCATAGTGTCAGTTTATGCTGCGGGATCTACTGCTCAAAGGAGGCAATTATGGGAAGACCTTGACCATATTCAAGGTGAGGTCCTTCTTACAGGTGACTTCAACATGGTGGAATCCTCTCATGACAGGTTCTTGGGGAAGGGCGTAGTGGTCCATGGTGCGGAAAAATCAGCGTGGGAACTTCTTAAGTCTAATCATGATCTTTGGGACTGCGGGGAGGTAGGTGTGTTTTCTTGGCAAAATTACTCGAGAGGTGAACTGGCAAGGAAAGCTAGGGTGGGTAGAACCTATGTGTCTCTCTCCCTCGCTAACTCGTTTAGTAGGGTCAAAACCAAAGTCAACTTCAACTCCTGTCTCTCCGACCATTACCCCATCATTACCACTATCGACCAAAAAGCCAACAAAATAAGAAACCAGTGGTTTCACACTGATCCCTCCCTATTCAAGCTTTCGATGGTTCAAGAAGCGGTCCTATCTATCTGGGCCGGAAATTTTTCTAGATCTTCTAGAGCAGCTGCCTCCTGGTCCCTAGCAATAAAGGAAACACAAAATATTCTCTCAAAGTTGAGAAAAGAAGCCTCTTTAATTAGAAGGAAGAGACGTGACCAGATCTACAGTGCTCTCGTTGAGCTTGAGGCGGGCTTTCAGGATGAATCATCCCAAAACACCATCCTGGAGCTAAGGGCCAGAATTAAACAGGAGGAGGACGTAGCTTGCAAACATGCTTCTCTTTTCTTTAGAGAATGGTGGGCCGGGAAGATAGACCGTCCTAATAAACTGATGTTTAAAATGCTCCGGAAAAATCAAGTCAGAGAAGTTGTCCCCCTCTTCGTGGTCTCAGACAGTGCTATTAAGACAGAGAATGAAAACCTTGATTATATCCCGTAATTATTTCGGTAAACTCTTTGCCCCGAAAGAAGAGGTAACTGATTAGATAGTAGCATCTAGAGAAGTGATATGGAAGTACAAACTCCCGGTGATTGGTGAAGGAGCAAGATTGTCCTCAGACCCCCTTCTCCCTCTCCGAAATCAGAACAGCTATAGAATCTCTAGCGCCCCACAAGTCCCCGGGAATTGATAGTCTTCCTTCGAAATTTCTTCAGGTCTTCAAGGAAGTGTTAGCCCCTTTCCTCTTGCAAGTATGAGAGGAGTCAGTCCGACATAAAGCTTTACCTTACTCTATTAACATTGGGATTATCAAGCTACTACAAAAGAAAGGTGCCAGGGAAGACCTTGCCAATTGGTGGCCTGTCACCATGCTTACTGCCTGTTACAAAATATTTTCCAAGGTGGTTTCTCTTCGGATCACTCCTCTCCTCATGAAGTGGATAAGTGCGGAACAAAAAGGATTCATCAAGGGTAGAAGAATTATCGAGGCGGTCAAAGCCTTATGGGAAGGCATTGAATATGCTGAAGACTCTGGCATTGATTTTGTATTTGTTAAAATAGACTTTGATAAGGCCTATGAGTGCCTTGAATGGTCCTTCATCCTCAAAGTTTGGAAAAAATGGGGTTTGGTCTGGGTCTGATCCGATTTGTAACCACCTTATTTGGGCATGCCAGAGCGAGGGTCTCTCTGAATTCTTTGAACTCAATAAATCAATTAGGCAAGGCTGCCCCCTGGCCCCTCTCCTGTTTGCTACTAGTGCTGATGGATTAAACTGTCTCGTCAAAGGTAGGATGGCTGAAGGGCGTATTAGAGGGATCCCCCTCCCCAATAGCCACAAGCAGCAATGCCTCTCACAGTTTGCTGATGACACTAACGCTCTTCTCAACAATGATAACACTACTTTAATGAATTTCTGGCTTGCAATGGATATTTTTTGCCTAGCCTCTGGGTCTAAGGTCAATCATAGTAAAACAGGCATCAGAGCCTCCATCACTCCTCTTCCGGGCTGGATCACTCAACAAGGCTCCAACGTCATTAAAGAAGGTGAAATTTTCAGGCTCTTAGGCATACCGTTTGGATTTAATGTGTCACTCAAAGCCAGGTGGGAATGGGTCTTGTAGAAATTTATTACCAAGATAGAGAGGTGGAAATGGTTCCAATCCTCTCTGGCAGGTCGAGTTCTAGTCATCAATCACTTCTTGGCAGCATACGTGTTGTTTTTTCTTAGTTGTTGGAGACCTCGAGAAGTTCATCTCAAGCCTATCAAGAAGTATTGCAGTAACTTCCTGTGGACAGGTGACCCTTTCAAGAGAGCAGCAGCCAAGGTCAAATTGGAAATCTGCTGCTTACCTATTAACAAAGGTGGTCTAGGAGTTAGAAACATATCTAGTTTGGCGGACAAATTAGCGGTCAAATTAATCATCAGGGCTCTATTAGATACTAGTCAAGAATGGGCTTTACTTCTCTTCAAGAACCTAAACAAATTCTTAGTGGATCTTGCCCCGAACTAGGCTAGTCTAACCTGGGTTACAGTTTCTTTGGTCCCTACCCCATCAAAGCGAAAGGGTCAGACTTGTTGAAATCTCTATGAATAGATCAAGGCCAAACCTTGTTGTCCATTGGTTATCCAACAACTCCACCTCGGTTAGGAAATTTGACTCAATCTGGTGGCCTCTTGCCCCCATTCCCCAGATAGCTCAGAGACAACAGAGAACTGGCCTCAGATGCCACAGGAAAGGCTTCTCTACATGGACAGATTTGTGGTCTAAACAGCATCATGGATGGTTGACAACAGAGGAGCTCATTTTGCTCTCTCCTCTCCAGCCTTGGGAAATCACCCTCCTAATCTCCCGGACAGTCCTCTTTCCTCCTGAGTAAAGCTGGAAACTCTCTTATCATGATTCGGTTCCAGTCTATGCCTTTGGCTGGAAAGGGGGTTACAAACTCATCCACCCCCAAATCTATTATAATGACATCTCCCCCCCTCTCCATATCACCCTTAACCTGAGATGGGCAGTAAACCTCGACAGGAGACAATGGATGTTTAAGTTCAAAAATATTTGGGATAAAGTGATATACCCAAAGAAATATGTTCTTCTTTGGCTATGTCTCCACAAAGCCATTTGGACGGGAGAAAGAAGTCTTAAGGCAGGGATTTCTGCAGGTTTAAGAATGATGTAGAGACTATTTGTCACCTATTCATGACTTGCCCCCAGTCGGCCAGGTTACTCGCTCCTCTTAGAGTTGTTCTCAATAAGTCTGTGTCATGGAAGCAGTTATTACTTGGGGACTCTATTGGTATTCTTTCCACCTTCTGGAGCAAAGCGAGAGCATAATTTCTATGGGTTATTTCGAAGCAGAGAAATAACTATTATTTTGATGGGACTTACCAGGCACCTAGCCTGAGAATACTTTTTACTGAAATTAATTTACAGGTCTTCAAGCTGAGGGTCAAGGACATCAATATCTACCTGCTGCGTAACTGAATTTGCAAAGATGCTGCAGATTTTTTGATTGGTATGTATGATGAAGAGCTATCGCAGATGAGGAACCAAGGCAAGATGCAGGAGATTACAAGGATGAGAGCTGAACACAATGAAGAAACCCATATGTGGTCTTGTCTGTATGTTGGTGGTAACTTATTTGATAGTATTAGTGCATTTTTGTCCATGAGTGTTAGAAATGATATTTGTTGTTTCCCTTTTTAAGAATCTCTATACTGAAGTTGTTTATAATAAATGTCGATAATGTTTTGTAATAGGTGCTTGAGTTTTTCAAAGAAATGTTGTGGATGTGTATTAGAAATATGGTATATTCCAGTGGCATGTTTATATGTGTACAAAATGTAGCTTGTATTAGTTCATGAGTTGTGTTTATATTTATTTCGTGTATTGTAAATATATATTGTTTGCTACGTATAATTGTTGTAACAACTAATGCAATTATAGTTCGTGATGTATTTTGATATTTTGAGTGTCATGATGTAACTTAAAATTAATCAAATCACATGTTTTAGTTTGTTTATGAAAGAGTACTTGAAATTTTTGTATCAGTATAGTCATTACCAGTCTAGGCTAGTCGGGGGGGGGGGAGAGAGAGAGAGAGAGAGAGAGAGAGAGAGAGAGAGAGAGAGAGAGAGAGAGAGAGAGAGAGAGAGAGAGAGTTAAGCTTGGAAATAATTATTTTTAAATTTTACTTTAAGCTTCAAAATTTGAACCAAATCTTGATAAAAGACTTGGTAGGTTCTCCATATTAAAAAGACTTGGTAGGTTTCACTTACTTTGAGAAAATGATACATAAAAAAATTATCAAAGCAAGATTAGGTGCAGCTTGAGAGAGAGAGAGAGAGAGAGAGAGAGAGAGAGAGAGAGAGAGAGAGAGAGAGAGAGAGATTAGGTACATCTGTTTGGACTTTGCAGTTAGCTTTGACCTTATGCTTCTATATATGTGCATGAAAGCTTCACACCCAAACACTTTGAGGAATGAATAATTCATTGGTTTACTTGTCCATGCCTCCTTTGGAACTCCCCCATCCAATGCCGTTGAGGGTAACCGGTTGATTAAGTACACAGACGTACTTACTACTTCTATCCAAACTTCAAGCGGTCAGCCTGAATGTAGCCGCATGCTTCGTGCTCGCTCCATGATTGTTTTGTTCAACATTGGCCTCCGATGTTGGTTTGTTGTCTTGAGACTCCGACTCCTTCTTCTTAGACCAACAATCCTTCTTGACGTGGCCCTTCTTGTTGCATTTCCAACTTTCAAGAACTGAATTTGTGCGTGACTTGCTACTCCTTGAGTGATCACGACCCTTTTAATTGTTGAACCTCTCCTTAGGCCTTCCACTTGCTTCCACTGACAATGTAGCACTTGATGATTCACCTGTGCTTATCCTTCGCATTTCCTCGCTTAGGAGAACACCCACAACATCATCAAACTTAATAGTATTTGTGCCAGAGATAGAGTTAGTTACATCCATCACAAGGTTGTCCCAACTATCCGGTACGGACGATAGTATAAGGAGAGCTCGCACATCGTCATTGAAATTTATTTTCACTGATCGAAGTTGACTTATGTTGGTGTTAAATTCATCTAGGTGCTCTGCAACTGAACCATCATTTGCCATCTTTAGATTGAACAAGCGCTTTATGAGAAATACCTTATCGAATATCGATGGTTTCTCGTTGAGGCCTTCAAGTGACTCCATCAAGTCCTCCGTGGTCTTCATCTCCAAAACATTGAAGGCCACCGTTGACGCCAAGCTTAGCTAGATTGTTCCTAATGCCTTTCGATCAAGGAAAATCCATGCTTCATCTTCCATTGTTGCGGGCTTCTTTGCAAGACCGCCTGGTAGAGATAGTCTTCAATCTGCATTTTTTAATGTTAGTAGTTTTTGTCGTTGAACCGTTTCTCGATCTTGAGTTTCCCTTCCTCCGTCATTACTCCCACTCATTCAAGGAATCCTTTCCTTGAGATACTTTAGCTACGAGCAAACCTTGCTCCAATACCAGTTGATAGGAAATAGGACGTAGCTAAATAGATAGTAGAGTACCTTACTTAATGAAGAGAGACAAATTTTCACACACGAGAGATTATAGAGTAGAGTAGAGTAGAGAGAGACACAGAGAGAGAGAGAGAGAGAGAGAGAGAGAGAGAGAGAGAGAGAGAGAGAGAGAGAGAGAGAGAGAGAGAGAGAGAGAGAGAGAGAGAGAGAGAGAGAGAGAGAGAGAGCACATGATATACAAGGTTCACCCAATGTGGTCTACATCCACGGGCAACCACTCACTCAATGGCTTTAGTACTTCAAACAAGAAGATTTTATTTTAATATAGGAACTCATTTTGAGGTAGACAAAGAAACAAGAAAACGATCGCATATAGTTTACGAGAGGATTGTGTTTTCCTATGATTTTTTATTTATTTTGCAACCTTGAATAAAGGTTGAAAAATTGGACAGGAGTTGCATGAGACATGTCCAATGGGAATGGGATTATAAGGAGAGGGTCTGATAGGGGGCGGTGCCAAAATATCCCTCATCCACATGGCTTGACAAAGAGGCGCAGCAGCCAGTCCATGTCGGCATATATGTGGACATTCGAATGGTCGAATGGCATTTAGTTGACAAAATACTTACCTCGAGTCACAGTTCACATGTGTTGGAATTAGGGTTGCAGAGAAACACACACAGCTTGGAGAAGACGAAGGAAGCTCAAGGCACACAATAGAGAGTGTGTTACTTAGTGTGCAATGGAAAGATAGATAGCCCTAGAGTGATGGGCGTATATACAATGCACGGGGGAAAAAACCTCCTAAAGAGGGAAAAAATGCCCCGGCGGTCCTAGTGTGTTCACACACATCACTACCACATGTATATGGTAACAAATCCCCCCTGGAGTGATGCGGTGAACGAGAGCTGGCACATGAGTAAAGGGAAGTGCCATGCCCTGAGGACAGGATCAGTCCACAAAGGGGAGTAAGCCCAAAGCTTTGCGGAAAGCTTCAAGCTTCTCACGAGACAATGCCTTTGTGAAAAGATCTGCAAGGTTGTCCTGTGTTGGCACATAAGCCAAGCTGATCTCTCCTGCTGAGAGCCTCTCCCTGACATAGTGGTAATGCACCTCAATGTGCTTTGTGCGAGCATGAAAAACTGGGTTCCTCGCAACTGCCAATGCGCTCTGACTGTCAGTGTAGATAGTGTTGGCAGTGTCCTGTCCAACACCCAAGTCAGCCATAAGGCGTCTGAGCCATACACACTCAACCGTAGCTGTGAAGACTGCCCTGTACTCAGCCTCACAACTCGAAGTGGCCACAGTAGGTTGCTTCTTGCTCAACCATGATATACATGAATTGCCAAGCATGAAACAAAAACCACTTGTGGACACTCGCGTGTCAAAACAACCAGCCCAATCTGAGTCCGAAAAAGCATGTAAGTCTGGCGGCAATGATCCCCCCTTGGGATAAAACAAGCCAAGATGTAAAGTGCCACTAAGGTAGCGGAAAATCCTCTTGACAGCCTGCCAATGCTTAGACCCTGGGCTATGCATAAATCTGCTGACCTGCGAGACTGCAAACTGAATATCTGGCCTCGTGTTGCATACATAAATGAGGCAGCCAACAGCAGTTTGGTAAAGAGTGACATCAGCAGGATCGCCAGCATCATGTAGACTCAACTTCAAACCTGTTTCCATGGGAGTGGCAATAGGTTTGCAATCCTCAAGTCCAAACTTACATAGCAATGTCTCTATGTAACTTTTCTGACACAAGGCAATACCACCATCACACTGCTTAAACTGTATACCCAAGTAATGATGCAACAGCCCCAAATCTTTCATCTTGAAAGTAGCATTCAAATCAGCCTTAAATTCAGCAATATGTATCTCATTTGGTCCAGTGATCAGCAAATCATCAACATAAAGAACCACAATGAGAAATACATCATCCTCACGCTTTACATACAATGTGCTTTCTGTTGGACTGTTACGAAAGCCTCGTTTAACCAAATGAGTGTCAGCTTTCTCATACCAAGCACGAGGAGATTGCTTCAACCCATACAAAGCCTTCTTGCATTTGCACACTTTGTCCTCTTGTCCTTTTATGACAAAACCGCGAGGCTGCGTTACATAAACTTCCTCAAATATGTCACCATTCAAGAAAGCAGTAACAATGTCTGATTGATGTACATCCCAACCAAAATGAGCTGCCAATGCACATAGAAAACGCACAGTAGTCATACGACAAGTGGGAGCAAAAGTCTCTTCATAATCTATGCCTTTTTGTTGTGCATAACCCTTTGCAACAAGTCGAGCCTTATGGCGATCGATCTCACCATCCGGCTTGCGTTTCAACTTGTAAACCCACTTCGTACCAATGGCCTTTTTGCCAGGAGGCAAATCACATAAAGTCCATGTGTCATTCTCTATAAGTGCATCATATTCTGATTTCATGGCAGCAATCCAATTTTATGAATTCTGTGCTTCATCAAAAGACAGAGGCTCCTCAACATCATGTAAACTAGACACAGCCAAAGCATAACAATCTGATGCATAAGATGCATGGCGAGAGCCTGAACGAGTACGACTAGATAAAGGTGCATCCAATTTACTGTCACGCAAAGTGTGCACCAGCCATTTTGGCATACCTCTAGCCTGCTCATTTTCAGCCCTTTCCTCATCAAGTACATCATGTACATCTGCATCAGTAATAGGCTGTTCTAAAACATTTTCAGAAACCCCCATAGGCTGTACATTTTCCTCATTGGAACTTACATTCGTATTTCCACCACTGAAAAGAGGCAACAAAGTGTCATAAATGTCCTGTGAGCTTACATTACTGTCTCTAGTACATGACAGCAAGGGTTGAACAGAATCTTCCACAAACACTACATCCCGTGAAACCAAAATACGTTTTGTTTGCGGATGATACAACCTGTAACCTTTGCTTTCAGCACTATAACCAACAAAAATACATTTGACAGCCTTATCATCCAATTTTCTGCGCTGCACTTGTGGCACCAAAGCATATGCCAAACAGCCAAAAACACGCATGTGCTCAATAGAAGGTTTTCTATCATGCCATGCTTCATATGGAGTAATAGACTGCAGAGCTTTCGTAGGACACCTGGTAAGTACATAAGTGGCACACATGATGGCCTCAAGCCAAAAAGAATGCGGCAAAGCTTGACTTTTGACCATACATCGTGCCATTTCCGTAAGTGACCTGTTTTTTCTCTCAGCAACACCATTTTGCTGAGGTGTATAAGGCACTGTACATTGGTGTTTTATCCCACGACTAGCCAGAAATGCATTAAATTCATGAGACATATACTCCCCCCCTCGATCGGAACGGAGGGTGCCCATAGTACATTTTGAGACATTTTCAGCCATAGCCAAAAATTGTTTGAAGCACATAAAAACTTCGGACTTCGCTTTAAGCGGAAATACCCACGCATGCCTGGAGTAATCATCAATGAAAGTCACGAAGTACAGGTAATTGCCCAAGGACGGAGTTTGCATGGGCCCACAAACATCACTATGCACAAGCTGCAACCTGCATGTGGCCCTAACTGAACCATCCTTTGGAAACTTAGAACGCTGCATTTTACCCAGAATACAGCCTTCACAAACATGTTTGATAGGTGCTTCAAGAGGCGGCAAAGAAGCAACCATATCAGATTTCTGCAAACGCAGCAAACTGGCAAAATTCAGATGACCAAAACGTGCATGCCAAAGTTTTGCATCTGAAATAGCCCTTGAATCTGCAACAGCATTTGCAAAATTTTGTCCACACTTGTCATACAAAGTGAGCTTATACAACCCACGGCACAAAAGCCAAGATGCAATAATTTCATCACCAAAACTGAGATCATGAACTGTACATCTGTCATCCACAAATTTGACTACAAGTCCAAGTCTAGCAAGTGCGGATACAGACAATAGATTCTTCTTGATCCCAGGTACATAAAGTGCATCAACAAGTGTGAAGGAACTGCCATTAGCAGCAGTGAGCACAATCTTTCCAACTCCCTGAACTGGATAAGAGGCGTTGTTGGCACAAGTGACTGAATTCCCATGAGGGACAGACTCGAGAGAGGTAAACAATTCACGATGTGAGGTAATGTGCTTTGTAGCACCACTGTCGAAATACCACACATGTGAATCTGCAGCAACTGACAAGCATGCATCATGGACAGCAGGATTGTAAGTGCACTCTGCGCTAAAAGCCCATTCTGCATCAACATCAGCATCACAATCTCCGTTCACAGAAGACTCAACAATGGCTGCATTTGTAGTGGAACCAGCATTTGCAGTGGAACCACCCTCTTTCTTCTTAGCCTCTTTGGCCTTCAACTTAGGACACGACTTGATCAAGTGATCATTGGCTTTACAATAATGGCAACGCATCTTCTTTTTGCCCTTATCACCAGAATTGCCAGACGAAGTGCTGCCAGCAGAAGCATTAGGAACAGAAATTTTGCCACTCGCAGCAGAACCATAAGAAGTGGCTGCATTACTGTTACCACCCTTTCTTTGAGAAGCAATAAAAGCCTGTTCAACTGCACGCTGCCTAGTCCTGTTTTTTCTAGAAAGTGACTCTTGCAACAGCAATGTGCATAATGCATCAAACTTGACAACTTCAGGATTTCCTTGGGTCATCAGTCTCCAAGTACTAGCAAAAGTCTGGTAGGAATCTGGTAAGGCATCAAGAACAGTCTGCACAAGGGAACTGTCAGAAATGACTTCACCTGCAGAAATGAGTTGCTCATTGATATCCTTGACACTAGCAAGGAAAGTGTCCATATCATCTTCCTCATGCATAATCTTCGACTCTAGCTCTTTACGCAGCAAAGCAATTTTAGCCTCATTGCGGCTTGCATAAAGACCTGCTAGAATATCCCAAGCCTGTTTTGCAGATTTTGCTGAACGGATGTGAGGAATAATGGTGCGCTTCACAGACAACGCAATCAATGCATGAGCCTGCGCATCCTTAACATCCCAACGAGCTTGTTCTGCTGTAGGCAAAACAACTCTAACAGCTGCAATCCTTGCAGCAAGACCTGCAACATCCTCAACATCGCCTACATCTTCAGAACCAGGACGTACATCAATGCCCTGCACAATGTTCCAGACACCTTTTGACACAAGAACATGTTGCATCATATAAGCCCACATAGGGTAGTTGTCCCCATCCAACCTGTCCTCAGCAGCAAACATCTTGAACACATCTGTGTTGTTGTTGTCAGCCATGGTAAATGCTGGACCTGATGTGAAAACTGCCCGAAAATAGGAGAAATGGAGTGGGAACAACTTGTGCTATATAGCACAAACCGTAGAAGACTATAAGGCACCTGTTATGCAGAAAACGGCACTGACAGAAAATCTGCACAAAATGACGAAATAGCCTGTGCAGTACTGCCCGTAGTGGAAACGGAGGCCGAAATGAGCCCAAATCAAAATTCTGAGCAGACCAAGCTCTTCGAGCTTTCCCAAGATATTTGTCGACCTGCGAACGCTTGCCAAAGCTCACTGAAATCGGAGAAAGTGAGCAGGCGTGTGCTGGAGCAGCTGGCGACTAAGCCCGGGAAGACGTGACCTGCTCTGATACCAATTGTTGGAATTAGGGTTGCAGAGAAACACACACAGCTTGGAGAAGACGAAGGAAGCTCAAGGCACACAATAGAGAGTGTGTTACTTAGTGTGCAATGGAAAGATAGATAGCCCTAGAGTGATGGGCGTATATACAATGCACGGGGGAAAAAACCTCCTAAAGAGGGAAAAAATGCCCCGGCGGTCCTAGTGTGTTCACACACATCACTACCACATGTATATGGTAACAACATGCATCTTTGTTGACATCCTCATGGCACCCATGTTGGTGTCTATGCACCTGGAAATGAGATAAGCACATGGTATCCATGTTGGAAATATAAGGTTAGCTCATGATCTGTATGGCAGACACTATAGACCTCAAATCAAGGTAGACCGAACATGAATTTTTGATATCATGCTTGATCCAAAATAGCCAAAAGTGGGTATCCCCTTACTTGCAACCACCATCAACCACCATTGGTGACTCGACTCTAGCAAACCTCGATGAAGAAATGGCTACTCCTTTACCCTAGGACAAGTGTTTATGATTACACCACCAATGCGAAACCCACTCTTGAAGATTTATCATAAGAGTGGGCTATCTTTTTGAAGTGTTGGCTTAGGAATAAATTACGATCAAGATGAGGATATCTTGTTTCTGTTTTAGAGGGGTCCAATGTAATGTCTTTGTTATGGAGTACCTAGACATATAGTTGATATATCTTGAGTATTCACATCAATTAAATATAGTGTGGCTTTTTACAATCCCGCCTACTAAAATATGAACCTTCGTTCAAATTGTGCACACACTTGAGTGCTCATTTAATTAAATATGAAATAGTCAAATAAGTAAAATTGGAAGGGTAGAAGGTTCTATAATGTAAAGAATTTGATTAATTGAACTCATGGCAATTGAATTTATATCAACAATATCATCATAACACATAGGAAAACTTGAAAAGAAAGAAACACGACACCTTACAGAAGGCCGAGTTTATGAGGCCGGCCCCCTCCTGAAAGGAACTTTATTACTTTTCCTCTTGAAGGAAAGAATACATAAACAATAAGAGCACTTCTTTATGTAGTCCAAATCAAGAAGGCTATGGAGCTTTAGGATCCGTCAACATAAATGCTTGGAGACTTTGCCAAGAGTTTCTGCTCTCAAGGACTATGAGGTTGCGCAAGCCAAGAGTTCCTGCGGTGAGAAGGAAGAGGGCAAGAAACATGGAGGATCATATAATTGTATGGCTTACATGGAATCCTCTTATTGGCTTGCTAGAAGCCCAGGATAGTACCTGCTACCTTAGCTAATGTAATATGTATAGTATAGAGCAGTAGCATGAGAAGTGAGAGAGTTGAGGTGCTCGAGGGTAAGAAGATGACGAGTGTTGTTGGTATTATGCAATAAAAGTATGCACACACCCTCATCTATGTTAAAATAAGGGAGGCACTAGAAAGAAGAGGAGGGAGAGCCTGGAAAAAGAAACCCTTTTGCCTATTTTGGAGAAAAAAAAGTAATTTTTTGGCCTATTCTTGCTCTACATGTGACTTGCTCCCCAAGGATATGACTTTTTACATATTTCTAAAGACTTCTTATCCATTCTCATGCTAATAGCCACATTTTTTGGTCACACCCCCCCATTTGGTACTACTCGTGGTGGTGCAGCCAAAGTTGGTCGACCATAGAAGATGGCATAGGCAAGTATGTGTAGTCTAGCAGATTTTTGCCAAGGGTTGTGCCAACAGGGTATTAATTATACATGGTTGTGTATATGCAAGGAAGCCATCATTGCTGTCTCTTGGCATCATTCTTTGTGGGACGGGTGTCTAACCTCACTCCTATCTTATTGCAGACATAGCGAGAACCACGAATAAATTGTCAATACATGGGATGATGCTGACTCGACTAGTGCATAGAGGCTACAAGAGGTTGTCAATCTCTTAGAAAACAACAAACAACTTGCATCTAACTCAAGCTACACTCAAATGAGTGAAATCATGAGAAGCCAATCGCTCATTGGCAAACAAATCACATCCGTTACAACATCAAATGACATCCAAACGTAACGGAACTTCTAGGAAATTTTTATAAGAATTAAGTATACATGCTTATGGTCTGAAACCTCACTTTAGGTCAAGTGCAAAAATCACGATTATTAATAGCAGTGAGTTTTTGATCTAGTTGTTTCGACCCAGAATGCATCTAAATGCTTAGCAATGATGCCCCAATACCTCGCCTATACTTAGTTTTTTATTTTGAAGTGTAAATTCCTATTTATGATGAGATTAGGCCGCAGGTCCGCGACGCCAAAAGCTACGAAATATCGTGAAATGCTTACGCCAATGCGTAAAGCTCTTACCTGCGGTTGCAACGCAATAGACACGATTACAATGTGACAACCGGGGAGGGAGTAAGAAGCACGAAAAGGAGAGAAGTGAGCACCGTTAGCTCACGTTGTGTATTTCATTATCCAAAACTTATGAACAACTTACAAAAATTGGCTTTTATACCTTAGCCAAGGTTGTTGGTGGTCAAAACTAATAATCTGAGAGCTCTAACTAAAGGCAAGTTGATACAATCTGGAAGCTTGTAGCCCGAGCTCATCAATTACAATATTTATCTAGAAAATAGGAGTTACAATATTCTCGATTCATCAAAATAATAAATGTTTTTACAATGAGAGCTTTGTAAAATGGTATCCGAGTTAGCTTGCTGCTAACATTTCCCCCCTCCTCGCCCGTGTCGTCCCTTCACAGAGCTTTATGGACTGAAGTAATCTTCGGGTTGACGGTTGGCAAGGCGGTCTTTAAGTGCATGGAGTGCCTTGTCATATCTGATCTTTCTTTCTTTGTCTGGAACCTACAAGAACTACATTGTAACCCTGTTTTTGAGTTCAATGGCTGAGTAGCCAACAAATCTGGAGGCTAGGTTGCTAATCACTGGCCCAAAAATCTTCGTTCGCCAAGTGAAGAACCCTATATAGAACGCTTCCTCAAATGCCAACATATTGCTAGATGGCAAGAACATGCATCGGGCGTAGAATCCATAAAGGACTTCTTCGAAAGGTTGGCCGCTTAGGTCGTAGCAAAGACCCTTATTGCCCTCAAGGAATGACATCCACGGTGCTCCTGCTTGCTCTGGCTCGTGAAAAGCTTCAATGCTAGTGAGCAACATTTGGAAAATTTTCTAGAGCATAGCACATGAGAGATCAGGGAGAATTTTGAAGAATGTCATGGCGCCCGTTAGGGTTTTCACCATGTATTCCTCTGTCGGTGGTCCTTTTTCTAGTGTTGGCAATCATGGATAGTTGATCCACGTAAGTCGCTTAGTGCTTCATGTGCTTTCCATATCCTTACCCGTGGTACATGACAAAAGGTTGAGTCTCTCAAAGGCCTGCAGGTGCTCTTGTGAACAGAATCAAATATATGGGATTCTTGTTCAGCTAGCTCTTTCTCCACTTGGGGTGGACTTCCTCTGCGTCTTCTTCCTACATATCTTTGTATAATCTTTCTTTGACTTGTAAAAGTTCTACCTTGATCAAAGGATATGGCAATTATTGATGATGCAATTGTGTATTGATTTGGTTGGGAGTGAGTTGAGTAAAGTTGACTAAATGGAGAACCCTTAGGGTGAAAGCATGTTAACATGTCGCGCTTTTTGTGCTAGTTAGTAGTTTCAAGTTAGCACATCTTCAAAAAGTTGGGCGTCCGGTAAATTTTTTACAAATAATATCAAAATTTGTCGGAGGTTGTACATTTGGATTCCTTGTTTCAAGTGCTTTCTATTTATATATCATATGTCATAGATCTTGGAGATGTAGCTCAAGTTATTGTACTAGTTAGCATATGTCAAAATTGTGCTAGTTAGCATTGTCCGGGACATGAAAAAGCATGACAAGTTAACATGCTTTCATCCCTTAACTCCCAATCCATGCTTGCTTTCCATTGTTCATCTGTCTCCTGAGAAACCTGCTCCTTGAGTGCATCTTCTTCAGCTTTTGACAGGTGGACCATTGGCACTTTCTCAGCATTTGTTAGTGGTACCTGGAAATCTTCCTCTCCTCCTAGCCCTTCTACCGGCTGTGTTTCCATCTTAGCGAAAGAGACTGAGGGAATTTCAATGCTTGGTTGCTCTAAGGTACCAGCTTCTTCTTGCATCTCTGGCTGTCCGTCTTGCAGCAGCAGCAGCTGATTGACTCTCTTTAGCTCGGCTATCTCCTTGAGCAGCTGTTCTTGTCTTTGTACCTGCATCAATGCAAGGTCTCTTCATTGTGACTGCTCTAGCTTTAGCTCGAGTTCAAGATCTTTATTCTTCTTTTCTAGTGCCTTATATACTTCATCGATACCTTTGATCGAGGCAATTGCGAAAGTTTACACTTATCTGTCTCAAGAAAGCTGCCTAATCATTGATATTTTGCTCTGAATATTGCAGTGAAGCATTTGCTATGTCGAGCTACACTTGGATCTTTTATACTGACAAAGTTGTAGTTAAGAGTTCATTGGTAACCTCTGTTAGTTGTTCGTCGTTGGTCTTGAAGGCATCTGATAACTTTGTGAGAAGTTCACCCAATTCCTCCATTTCCTTTTGTTGCTGCTCTTTGGCCAGCTGGTGTTGTTCAACTTCAACTCTCAGCTCTTGGATTTGTCTTTGCAGATCTGAGATGACATTCATTCTATCCTCTAGCTCTCCTTGGAGAGCGACTATAACCATCTCCAGCTCTCTAGCCTTAGCATTGCGGCTAAGTGCTGCTGTTTGCATTTTCTCTGTCATTTCCTGCATCTGCTTGGCATATTCGTTTACTTGTAGAATAGCTTCATCATTTGTCTGTCAATCTTCAGGCTCTATAGGCTGTTTGGATGTTTCAGCCGTTTCTATGTGTGGATCCTTGGGTGGGGTTGCGGTGGCTTGTGGTTGTGGAGGGGGTTGTACCTCTCCTTAAGTCTGTGTGGTTGCCTCGTTGTCTTTGCCTTCACGAAGCTTCATGGATGCCTCGGCCGTTTCCTGTTGGGTGGTGGTAGAAGGTGTGGTTTCTGCCTCTGTTGCTTTGGTTTGCTCAAAAGTGGTTGCTACTTGTTGTTCAAAACCTATTGTTTCCTCTGGTTCAGGCTCCTTTTCTTTGGGTGCTTCTCCCTCGGTGGGTCTAACTGTTGGTGAAGGTGGAGGGCTTGGCATTGGTTGGTCTTGTTGTTCCATAGCAGGTGAGGTAGGCTATGTAGACATCTCCTCGTGATACTGTTGTACCTCGCTTTGTGCAGTAGTCTCCGCTTGAGTTTCTTGCTGTGCTGCCTCTTCTCATGCTTTTCTTTTGGCCTCTTGAGCTTCTTTTAGCCTTAGTGCTTCTACCTCTGCATACATCCTTTCAAGAAAATCGGTGGGGTCCTCTGCTTCTTTCCTTGCAGAGTTCTTTGTTCTAGGTCCCTTTATCCCTTCAAAAAGCCAACTAATAATAGCCTCTCCCCTCCCTTAGCAACGACGGCGCCGTCGTTGCTAGGTGACTTGCACATTTATTAAAATTTCAAGTTTCTTCAAGACTAGCCCCAAACCTTGTGAAGATCTCTTATTTTAGCCAATCAGAGGTTATTTGTAGGATGAAGAATTGTGCAAGTCCCCAGATAGCATTGAGTACATTTCACCATAGCCAGCAAAAAAACTTAGTTCTTAAAGCTGCAACGGGGTTCGTAAGCTTTAAAAGGGAGAACAAAAAAAAATTGTCAATCAAGAACTGGCAACACAATACTTGTAACAATTATGCCACAAACTTCAATGATAGCACAGGCTACTTGACTCAAATTCAATCCATTACAACTGATAACCTAAGACAAATCGCTGATTCTTAAGGTTTCATTCACTGCATTGGACAACATTTTGTAGGAGACAAAACAGCCTAAGACCATGAGCAGAAAAGGCTACACAGCATTTGGAAACTCCCAAAAGAGGGAGGGTCTCCTTCCAGAAACTTCAATTGTTCTCTCAAGCTGATTGCCAACAGCTAACCTCCCCACTGCTTATGCTTTTTTCTAGCTGGCAAATCCTCATTTGTTTCACTAATGGAAAGCTTTCTTTGTTTTTTCTTCTTCATCCTGGGCAACATTTTCAATTCTGGATAATTAGTTACCGATATCATCTCACTCTCAAAAATTGCTTCACCTTCACTAATCCTGTTATTGCTACCAAGTTTAGCCTGCTTAACTTCTTCTAACGTTGAAGTGAGTTGCTTTAAATTGCTAGTATCCATTGCAGTGAGTTGATTGAAAGTACTAAAAGATTCCTCTTCGTTTGTGTTTGACTGTCTGATAGGGGTTGTGAGTTTCCAAAGGATTCGATACCGACATTGATGCGAGTGTGTAATCCAAAGGGAAAGTACTCCTATGTACCCGGTCAAGCCTACTAAAATGTTGTTCAGTGTAAGGCAAAATGCCTTCAATGAGCTCACGAAGACCAGATACCTGAAAAAGAGTAGGTAGAGAATCTTCATAAGTAAAATAAAGAGATGTGCTGGTTGAATTTGAAGCAGCATGAACTCACCTCCAACAACTCTTTTGGGGGAAAAACATAAAAAAGTTCTGAAAGCACACGTTGAGCATGGCAAAACTTGGGTTTTGTGTTCCATTCTCGAACATAAGATAATAGTAATCGAAGGTGTTCTTTATCTAATTTTTTTAGAACATTGTGTACCTGCATCCCCATCTACTTGCAAAGCAATGCCAGCACAGATATTCATGACCAGGGAATGAGGCCACAACATCAAAGATCAGCTATGAACCAACCTGAAAAGCTCAGTAAAGACATTTAGGAGCTTAAAAGGTCATTTCAGCTCAAACGCAAGTTGCAATGCAGTTGCATTTTCAGTATTTGCTAGAGCATTGGACAAATCCTGATCTTTCAAGGTCTCTTCTTCCTAAAGAAAATTAAAACTGATTAGAAATTAAAGCTTCACGACCACATAAACTCTTAGTTGAGATGACTTGGCACCTCTTTGCGCAATGCCTCCTCTTCATCCTCTTGAGTAGAGTCCATCCACAAGTTTATGACTCAATCACTACCACTAGTAGCAAGCATTTCATCAGTTGCACAAACATCTAAAGCCCAGATCTGCAAAATAATAGAAAATAAGAAGCTGATTTTCCTGGACTAAACTACTTATCACTAGTGATGCCCAAAATTCAAACTACGAACATGCACCTTGTCCTCATGATGATCAAACGTGTTTATGCACTCATTTGCCTTGATGGTCCATAGTTTTAACAAGACATCAACTCCTACAATCAGTTCA
Source organism: Adiantum capillus-veneris (assembly GCF_014529385.1). Lineage (NCBI taxonomy): Eukaryota > Viridiplantae > Streptophyta > Polypodiopsida > Polypodiales > Pteridaceae > Adiantum > Adiantum capillus-veneris. The sequence continues at coordinate 75,010,110 of NC_140936.1, forward strand.
TAAATAGGCTCACTGAGACCTTATTATGGTGTGCAATGTTGATGGTCTTCCACAAAACATCATCATGGTGCATAACGTTGAAGGTCATCCACAAAACATTATGCGCAATGTTGAAGTCCTTCCACAAAACATGTCAGAAACTACCTGCAGATATGATTTTCATTCCTTGTGAGTTTGAGTACACTGGCTGTGTGGCCTTCAAATGTTTTAAGACAAGACCATATGAGGACAGTTTTGTCACCAGATGTTGTTAAAACACATTGGTCCATAGGAGAAAATTGCACTGACCAGATACCTTTTTTATGCCCACATAGTGTGACACCTGGGACTAGCTCTGGAAGCCTCCATATGCGAGAAGTTCTATCCTGAAACAATTGCAAAAAGATAATGACGATTGAAAATTCGCAATGTCATTCGAATGCATAAAGTAGTTGTGTCCTTACCTGTGAACCTGTACAAACCAGGTTGTCATTTGGAGCAATAGCTATGGAGTTTGTCTTTGTCATGGGCAGCAACTGTTGCTAGTGATGAAAGTAGTACTGGCCTGTCTTTACTGGCCATGTCTTCAAAGCTAGTGGCACTCTAGACTTTGATGGTGTGATCATTGGTATGTGCAAAAATATTAGCATTCTTCTCAGGACAAATGCTGCTAAAAAAATTCTAAAAGTATCTGCTTCCACTGACAAGAAACTTTTTAGTCTTCTTGGAGAAAGCTAGAGGTCCTACAGCTGCCATATCTCCCTCAGCAATGGCTACACAATGTCATGTTCCGACATTTCACAATCTGACCTGAAAATGGTTTGAGCATTAATGACAAAAGGCTTGGTTGGCCTGTTAGAACAAGCATAAAATAGCACCGTAGAACTGTAATACCTATTGAATGATCCTTCCCCCCAGAAGCCAATAAAGTGATGCTTGAATAATAAATGCAAGAATCCAGGCAAAGTACAATATCCTTATGACCAAAAAGCTCCTGCCTGCACGTTCAAGTAAAGACGAGCAGTATTGGCAAAAGCTTAACACAGTTGATGAAGAAACTCAAGGCTTGAATCTGCAAGAATTAAGTACAAACACAGAAATTAGGCCCGTGGGCCACATACATGTGTGCAAAGACACACAAAAACTTACTAAAGTCACAGGCCTACTGTAAGACATGTTCTACTTTGAAATTGACCTTCTTATCAAATGAATAATAAACCCCACTTTTCACCCTGGTCAATTTGTCCTTACATAGATTAGTATCTCCATTTAAATGACTCACCAGAGTACTCTTGCGTATTTGTTTCCTATCAACCTCCACAAAAGGTGATATCTTACTCTATCAACAATAGAGTCTAAGACGTGATGTAACTCGCACTCAGCTGGCCATAGTCAGCTCATCATTTGTAGGTTGGCTCAAATCATTGATGTCCTGAATCATGCCAAAAGGGATGTCCTTTGGATCCTATGCTAGCGTTTTCTCTCTAGCATTTTCTCTCTGCCATTTTTGCCAAATCTGTATCTATCTCTGTGTTACATGAAGCTGCCCTCCCGACACCCGTGCCTTTATCTGCCCTAGGCAACCCCCTCTACTTGTAGTTCCTTGGAAATTGAGGGCATGCATGTTTCTCTTGAAGGTTGCTACTATCCACCATCAAATTCGAGAGGTTGTCCATCTATTGTCGTTGTTTTTAGCCATTCTCGTCCATCTTCCACTACCACGTCTAGCAAGAATGGCATTCATACCTTCTTCTTACTTGTGTGGACTGACAAGCCCTTTATCGATGCTTCCAGCTTCGTTAGAGACAGCAAAGGTGCAAGCGTCAATCAGAAAATCCAGAAAGTCTAAAAACATATCACATTTATTTACGTTGGCAAGGCTATTTGAGGGGCTTCGTACATGTTTACTGAGCTGATTGAGGATGTATTCAAATAGAATGCAGGGTGTATGAGATGAGCGACAACTTGTGCATGCAAATGGCCGCTTCATCTGCCTAAAAATCTCCAGCAGAATGGAGGTTTTACCTGTGGAAGCTCCACCATAGACAAAGAGAGGGAACATGTTTGCTAAACCTTCCTATTATCGTCCATATTTCTATATTCCCATGGATAGACTTGGGTAATCCAAAGATAAAATCCATGGATATGCTCTCCCATGGTGAATTGGTATACCACATATTTTGAAACATACTCTTGTATGTTTGCTTTCATGGTAGGCCATGTTTCTATCCCTTTTAGGGTGAACTGAATCCCTCTATGCCCCACATAAGGAGGAGCATGGGATTCATACATTACTTTCTCACGTAGTGAGTTAGTAACACATAGTCTATTGCCATAGAGAAGATAAACATCTTGTAGGGTAAATGGGTCTTCCTTCTTCCCTAGTGCAAGGGCTGAAATCACATCTCTGAAATCGGGATCAATAGCGTACTCATCTATCATAGAAGATAGATAATTATGAATTGCTATAGATACTGCATTCACTCTCGGTCGTCTTGAGAGTGCATCGGTCACTTGATTATGCTTGCCACCAATGTGAGCAATATTAAAATGAAATTGCGAAAGGAAACTTTCCCACCTCATTTATTTGTCGGAGAGCTTACTTAAGGCTTTGGTGATCCCTTTGCAAAATGAAAGGAGTCCCTAATAAATAGTGCTTCCACGAGTCTAGAGCATGTAGAACTGCTAAGAGTTCCTTCTCATGTATCCCTAGAGCTTGCTCAACAGGGTCGAGCCTTCGACTTTTGTAGGCTACGGCTTGTCCTTCTTGCAGCAAAACAGCTCTAAGGCAATCACCACAAGCTTCATAGAATGAAAGGAGTCCCTAATAAATAGTGCTTCCACGAGCCTAGAGCATGTAGAACTGCTAAGAGTTCCTTCTCATATATCCCTAGAGCTTACTCAACAGGGTCGAGCCTTCAACTTTTGTAGGCTATGGCTTGCTCTTCTTGAAGCAAAACAGTTCCAAGGAAATCACCACAAGCGTTGCATTGGACCTCAAAAGGCTTTGAGAGATCCGGGAGTGTAAGCACAAGTTGAGAGGTAAGCTTCTCTTTAAGCTTTTCGAAAGCATTGTTCTCCTTGCTGGACCATATATACCTAACAATTTTCTTTGTTAGGTCATGTAATGGTCCTGCAATTTGTGAGAACTTTTCTATGAAGCGTCTATAGTATGCACACATACCTATAAAGCTTCTTAGTTGATGCAGATTCCTTGAATTAGGCCATCCTTTTATTACCTCTAATTTTGATAGATCCATTTGGATACCATCACGAGAGATAATGTGACCTAAATATTGAATCTCTTGTAAGAAAATTTTACTTTTCTTTCGATAAATATAAAGCTTATTCTCTCATAAAACTTGAAATATTACCTACAGGTGTTGCTTGTGTTCGTCTAATGAATTAGAGTAGATGATTATATCATGAAAGAATACCCTAGTAAAGGTTTCGTGAGTCTTGAATAGCTTCTCCATCATACGGTTGAATGTGGCTGGTGCATTGGTCAAGCCAAAAGGCATGACAATGTACTCGTAAAGTAGTGCAAAATGCGGTCTTTACAATGTCTTGAACTATCCTTATTTGATGATAGCCACTTTTTAGGTCAATGCTACTGAAGTAGGTCGACCTCTGTAGCATATCAAATAGGTCTTCTACCTGTGGGACGAGAAACCTATTCTTGATAGTGATCCTATTTAGTAATCTATAGTCGACACATATACAATATGTGCCGTATTTCTTTTGCACTAATAACACTGGTGAACAAAATGGAGATGAGCTAGGCCTAACCATGCCTTTCTCAACCAAATCATGCACTTGCCGTATAATCTCCTCTTGTTGAGCTTGAGAAACTCGATAAGGAGGTTTATTAGGCAGTGAGCTTCCTGGAAGAAGTTCAATTGCATGGTCGTCATTGCCTCGTTTGGAAGGTAGTACACAAGGGATATCGTTAATAAAAACATCTTGGAACCCCTTGAGGAAATTGGATAACTCTAGTTCCTTTTGATTGTTTATATTTTCTTTTGCTAAAGCATTAGGTTTATTTTGAGAATCTTTAACAAAAGTCATGTACACGAAAATAGAGCTCTTTATTGACTTATTGAAAGCTTGCTTATGTACAAGGGGTATGGTACTAACCAACTCCTTAGCATTTATGTACATATCTTTTTCCTTGAACCTAAAGTAGATTTACCTTTCAAGGAATTTAACATTGGCAGCCATGCGATCAAACCATGGTGCCCCTAGGATTACATCCTCATGCTTGAGAGGAGAGATGAAGAAATCCTCATTGTCCATGTAGCTTTGGACATGGAGCCTCAATTTCCCAATTAAGGGAGTGATTGAGGCTTCTTGCCCCTTGAAAGCACCATCGGCCGGTAGGACATCTCCCATCTCATAGGATTGGATGCCTAGCTTGGTGGCCAACTCTGTGGATATGAAATTGTGAGTAGAACCAAGGTCAAAGACAATAAAAGCATCATGTTCTCTTAGCTTTCCCCAAGCATGGTTAAAAGGAGATTCTTTGTGATGAGCATCTTATTCTTGAATTTCAACCAAGGTAGCTCTAGGAGGCTCATTACGTGTATTATTGTGGGGACAAGCACGATATGCATGCCCTTGCTCCCCTCACTTATAACAGCAGTTATCTTTCCGATAACACTCTAGCTTTTCAGGAGAGAGTTTATTTTTGCCTTTATGAACTCCCTTCTCCTTAGCTTTGTTGTTGTTGGCGTTGCCTTTGGGTGACTTTTGGACATTGTCCTTCCCCTTAGGCTCATTATTAAGGTCCTTGTTTTCAATGGGCTTAAGATTTCTCTTAGCCCCATGTTGGAAGTTGATTCTTGAAGCCACCATGGTATGGTGTATGACCGCAGATATGGTGCATGGTCTTTGGGAGTTAACATACTCCGCCATATCCTCAGTTAAACCCGCACAAAATTGTTTTTTTCTCTCTCCAAAATCCATCTTTTTGAAGACAATGGCTTTGAGGTGTAAATCTCAAAACTTGTCTACATATTTGTGAATAGATTCGTAGGGAGAGAGCTTCAAGCTTCACCATTTGGTGAGTACTTTGTCTTTGGCATCGGTAGCCAAAAACTGCTTCATGATGGAAGCTCTTAAAGCTTTCCATGTTCATGGAGCTTCACCATTTGCTCATAGACTAGACCACCATTGCCTGGCGGACTTTTGAAAATGCATAGCTACATGAAGTAGCTTAGAGGAATCCGTGAAGCCCTCATCTCCAAACGCCGCATCAAATTGCTGGATAAAGGCAAAGACTTTGTCTGTAGCACCAAAGGTGCCATCGTTGGTAAGGAAAGAGATGTTCTTTCCTCCCTCTTTGAACTTTTTGAGATTGGATGACCTCTTCCAAGTGGCATAGGATTTCTTATGGCCTTTTCTTTTAAGTGGTTCAAGAGGTGCACCATCACTTTCTTCAGAAGAGGAAGAGTATGAGGAGGATGGAGAAGAGGGCGACCTCTTCCTCGCCTTTTTCTTCCCTTGTTATTCCTTGTCTGCACCATCACTTTCTTTAGAAGAGGAAGAAGATGGAGAAGAGGGTGACCTCTTCCCATTCTGCATCAACATTAGTATTACAGTCTCCTTTTATAGAAGACTCAACAATGGCTGCATTTGTAGTGGAACCAGCATTTGCAATGGAACCACCCTCTTTCTTCTTAGCCTCTTTTGCCTTCAACTTAGGACACTACTTGATCAAGTGATCATTAGCTTTACAATAATGGCAACGCATCTTCTTTTTGCTCTTATCACCAGAATTGCTAGACGAAGTGCTGCCAGCAGAAGCATTGGGAACAAAAGTTTTTCCACTCGCAGTAGAACCATAAGAAGTGGCTGCATTGCTGTTACCACCCTTTCTTTGAGGAGCAATAAAAACCTGTTCAACTGCACGCTGTCTAGTCCTTTTTTTTTGGGGGGAAAGTGACTCTTGCAACAAAGAGTTGCATAATGCATCAAACTTGACAACTTCAGGATTTCCTTGGGTCATAAGTCTCCAAGTACTAGCAAAAGTCTGGTAAGAATCTGGTAATAATCTGGAACAATCTGCATAAGGGAATTGTTTAAAATGACTTCACTTGCAGAAATAAGTTGCTCATTGATATCCTTGACACCAGAAAGAAAAGTTTCCATATCATCTTCCTCATGCATAATCTTCGACTCCAGCTCTTTACACAGCAAAGAAATTTTAGCCTCATTGCGGCCTGCATAATGACCTGCTAGAATATCCCAAGCCTGTTTTGTAGATTTTGCTGAACGAATGTGAGGAACAATGGTGCACTTCACAAACAACACAATCAATGCATGAGCCTGCGCATCCTTTACATCCCAACGAGCTTGTTCTGTCGTAGGCAAAACAACTCTAATAGCAGCAATCCTTGCAGCAAGACCTGCAACATCGTCAACATCCCCTACATCCTCATAACCAGGACGTACATCAATTCCTTGCACAATATTCTAGATGCCCTTTGACACAAGAAGGTGTTGCATCTTATAAGCCCACATAGGGTAATTGTCCCCATCCAACCTGTCCACAGTAGAAAACATCTTGAAGACATCTGTGTTGTTGTCAGCCATGGTAAATGTTGCACCTGATGTAAAAATTTTCCGAAAAGAGGAGAAACGAAGCGGGAACAACACGTGCTATAGCACAAACCGTAGAACACTGTAAGGCACCTGTTATGCAGAAAATGGCACTGACAAAAAATTTGCATAAAATGATGAAATTGCATGTGCAGACCTGCCTGTAGTGGAACCGGAGACCGAAATGAGCCCGAATCAAAAACCTGAGCAGACTCAGCTCTACGAGCTATCCTAAAATATTTGTCGACCTGCGAATGCTCGGAAAACCTCACTGAAATTGGAGAAAGTGAGCAGGTGTGTGTTGGAGCAGCTGGCGACTAAGCCCAAGAGGACGCAACCTGCTCTGATACCAATTGTTGGAATTAGGGTTGCAGAGAAATGCACACATCTTGGAGAAGATGAAGGAAGCTCAAGGCACACAATAGAGAGTGTGTTACTTAGTGTGCAATGGAAAGATAGATAGCCCTAGAGTGATGGGCGTATATACAATGCATTGGGGAAAACTTAACCTCCTAAAGAAGGAAAAAATGCCCCGGCGGTGCTAGTGATGTGTTCACACACATCACTGCCACATGTATATGGTAACACCGTTGCCACGAAGGCTAGCCCACCATTGACGAGCCGTTTTCTGGAAGTGCATAGCTACATGGCATAGCTTGGAGGACTCCGTGAAGCCCTCGTCTCCAAAGGCCGCATTGAATTGTCGGATGAAGGCCAATATTTTGTCGGTGGCATCGAAGGTTCCATCATAGGTGAGAAAAGAGATACTCTTTCCTCCCTCTTTGAACTTCTTGAGCTTTTGTGATCTTCGCCATGCAGGGTATGATTTGCGATGTCCTCCCCTCTTGTATTCTCTAGGAGAATAGCCATAGATTTTATCGGGAGAGGACGAAGGTGAAGAAGAAGGAGAAGAGGGTGACCTCTTTCTTGACCTTTTCTTCCTTTGTTTCCTCTCTTCCCTTTCCGAGTGACGAGGAGAAGGATTGTGTGTTGACCATTTCCTCATGGGAGGAGTTGGCGATCGTCTAGACTGCCGTCTTCGTGGAGCCACATCTTCAAAGTAACTTAGGGATTCATTAATTTCTTGTTCTTTGGATTCCTCCTCTCGTATGGGAGAGAGTCTTCTTTTGGGGGTTTCATCAAGTGGCCTCCTAAGCTCTCTCTCCTCTTGGAGAGGAAGGGAAATCCCATAAGCACGAAGTTCTTGAGTAACTTCGGCTTGCAAAGTAGGGTTGCCCATAGCTTGCCCATAGCTTGATGCAACCTAGTAACAAGATAATTGATAAACATGGGGGCATCATCATTAGCATCTTCATGTGCAAAATCAAAGTTATCAGTGTTCATTCAACTCTCTTGGTTATTGTCAGCCATGCTAATTCTACTTATGTCTTTACTTAGTGTATTTTTTGGCAATTCAAAACCTTAGTTGCTACTCCTCTTAGGCTTTGAAAATAAGCACTTAAGTATCTACACCCACGGCTCAAATTGGTTAATTATAGAAAGTAGTGGGGTGGGTCTAATATAGCAGAATTGCCAAGGGATAGCTCCTTTTGGACTTCTTATGGCTCAATAATGGTAAAGTCGGCAAGTCTAAAAGCGACATCAAGGGAGCCTAGACAAGCAATCAGCTTCCTTCAACTCTTTCTGGGCTTGTAACTTTAATGTACCTATCATACATGCAAATGCACTAAGTCTTCCACATCCTTTTCAATGCACTGGCTATCAATGATCATGTTATGCATGTCCATGATTATAATATGAGTGCAAAAGTTTGGCTACTTTTTGTGGGTGCCCTACATTGCAGCATCATTGTAGCATGCACAACAAGTCACTTGTCGTATTAGCATTAAGACTCGACAAAACATGATCTTCAATTGTATCTTTAAAGTAGCTTTGACTTATGTGCATATGACACCCTTTGTTTTTGCAATCAACCCCTTGCCCTACTTCTGCAATTTTTCTAATTGAACACGTTTATTTAGATATTGAACATGCTCAATTTTTCTAATTGAACACGTCCATTCAAATATTGTTCATGCAAATTTTTAGCACATTGACATGGGTCTTGCTTCTATCTGAGGAGTTGTTCTTGGCTCCATTTCCTTCTTGGCATTATGGATTCTTGTAGTTTTTCTGGCATTCACACTTTTCCCCATTGAAAAGATTGCATGTGACCTTGTTGGGGTTGTTCTCACAGTTTTGTTTAAAGTGGAGACAATGACATAAGCATGTGGCGCCATTATAGACCTTGCCACATTGGGCCTCCTCTTTAGAACCTGATAGTGAGTGTATATTTAGAAAAAGCACATATTAATGTTTTTGGCTCATGTTGTATCATAATGTGGAAGGCACCTTTGTGTAGCGTGTGCATACTATAAGGTTATGCTGCCAAAGACTTTTTTGCTCGCTAGCCTCTCACATTGTCTCTTATGCCCTTGTGAAACCTGTTGAAACTAGTCCACACTGGCGCGGAACGGTTCCAGTAGATTTACGATTAACAATGCAAGTTTTTTTTTTTATATAAAATTGTCTCTAGTAGGGAGTTGAATTAGTTGCAACCAAGCTGGTTGCGGGCTCCATTTCATTGGCATGCTGGTTGGCGTTTTAGGGAGTGATGACTATTTGAGGTGTATTGGGCAGGCAAGCTACGTTCGACTGTCGAAGTGAAGGGCCGAGGCTTGAGGTCCACAACGGCACGTGCCCGAGGAAGGCGAAGGGTATCCACTATGGAGGGAGGTTGTCCTTATGAGCTCATGCACAACGGTGGCATCTATTGTCAAGCGTAGGGTGTGCCATGGAACAAGGGTAAGGATCTCAACGAGGAGGGACTAGGGGAGGATAGGTCAGAATTTATGTTGTATACATTAAAGACTTAAAGGTCTCACACTCGTTTCATTAAAAAAATTCACCCTACCCGCATGACCCCTCCCATCCTTGGTCTTCTGTTGCAACCATTCCGCACCGGCGCGGACCCTCCCCTTTAAGTGCCACGCGGTCATATAAAGCATGGGATCAATGGCACTCATTCAAAAAGAGGGGCGCACGCAATCTCGCCCGTCGATGTTTAAAAACTAAACTCGGGATCCCGAGTTTAGTTTTTTTCCCGATTTTAGTTTTGGCAAGAGGGATTACTACTGGCAGCGCTCTTAATGACTTCAATGATGTCATAGACTTTTGAGGATATTATTCTCCCAAAAAAAAAGATCTTTCCCATAAAGTTACAAAAGTGGGAGTTAATGTCATCGTAAATGTGCGGCACCACCTACCAAATTAAGCTCGGGAGGTAAATCTAATGTCGGGATCCCGAGATTAGTTTTTAGCAGTGACGGGTCGAGTTGGGTTCACATTACTTTTCATGGCTAATCAAGAAACCCAAAATCTATATGCATGATATGGAGCACGAGTCTACAGAAAATGGAAACCCTTTTTGGAGAAGAAGCTGGTGACTATCTTCTTCCAACTATGAATCATCTGAATCCTCAAGTGATGATGGGTTGCACCGGGGGTCTTCGTGACCCTTTCAAAGTCTTGAGGCTAGCCATTATACTTCTCAAAGAGGTACTCTTGATCCATTCTCATACGTGTCACATGTTTATTTATACTTCAACAAGGACACATACAACCTTATGATTGAAGCATTGCAAGGAGATCTATGTGTAACATTGGAACATCTCAAAAGTTGTACCCATTTGGTGGATTTAAGGAAATGGAGAAGAATAAAGGATAATTTAAAGCTTTCAAGGAAAGAAGGTAATGTTCTTTGCCTTTGTCTTAAGATAGCTCCCAATCTGTGGATTGCATGCATTGAGGACTGGGAAAGTATTGTCCAACAAGCCTATCTTGATGAGACTCAAGGTAGACATCGTGATGTTAATGACACGATAGAGGAGGTCAAGTCAAAATGGTATGTTGGTATTCAAAAGCATGGAATTTCCCTTACTTACATTCGGGACTTTTTCAATGCATGTGAGTGCAATCACACTAGGAACCAAACTGCTCCACAATCATGGCACCAAAGAATGGAACTCAATAGGGAGCCTTCCATGATACTCACTACAACAAGGACCAATGTGGAAGAGAAACTTAAGTGTATAATGATTGAGTACAAGGCAAGGTTGCTCCGAGTACATTCAACAAAGACTTTATGGCTCTTTGAAAACCATTGTTGACTATAAATGCCATAAGGGGAGTGAACCTACACGAAAAGGAGGCAAGAAGAGATTGCATACATCCAAGAAGTGTGGTTGTAGCTTCAAAGTTCAAGTAGAGGATAAGAAAGACTTAGACAATGTTCAAATACTTCTTCATCCTCACCATACGGGTCATGAAACAGGAACCAGAAATGACCTATACCATCTCCCTGTCCACCCTTCAGTATTAGAAAGTTGTATACAAGATTTATTTGATGTGGGAAGCTCTCGACATGTAGCTCAAATGTATATATCCAAAGAAAAACTCCATATGCAAAAAGCATCTCTCCTTGAGTGCACTATTTTCAGGTTCTTCATGATTCCCCAAGAGATTGCTTCTTTGTCCTATCTTGTACGCCATGCAGGTACATATCTTTACTTTTTCTCTTGGTAATAGAAAGATTGATGTATTAAGATCATAAATCCCTACATAAAAGTGCAGCTGACGTGTCCAAGGATGGTTGGGAGTCAATGTACAATGAAGCTTTGGATCTCAAGAAACAAAATAAGGTATGTACACGTTTTTTGTGATTTTGCTCCTTTGTTGCCGTCCTTTTGTGAAAAATAACATCATGAAATATTATAGGTTTTTATACTGTCAAACTTATAATCCAGAGGTTATTGATGATAAAGATAATCCATTTATACTTATCATTCAAGATGACTGGATGTTGCAAATGGCGATACGTTTTTCACATAATAATGCATGGGCCATTGATAGTACTTTCAGAACGAACATATATAGTCTACCATTATATGCTGCTGTCTTATCAAAACAACTTGAAATGGCCTACCCATATGGTGTATGATGTGCACATGTGATCCGGGGTCTCACCGTGAGGTTACTGCTTTAGAAGGATGTTAAGTCTCATTTTCTCTCGAATGGGTAGTATCCGTCCAAGTGCAATTGTAATTGATAAATCCCAACAAGAACTAGAAGCATGCTGAGCGGCAATAAATGAGGATCCTCATTCTTGGGCCATTAGTGAAGATGGAACTTGGCAACAAATCTCCTGTCTAGTGTTGTTGTGCTGGTTCCATGTAAAGAAAGCATGGGTGGAGAATCTTCTTCCACAAGTAAGTAAATTTTACGCATTGTTGTCATGTCCTTATCATCCTCTCATCAATTCTTTAAGATTTATCTATATGGAGGTCCCCAAAGAGATAAGAAATGACATCTATACAAGCTTGTCCAATCTTATGCATAGTGCTACAGAAGAGGACTTTGAAGGACGTTATCAAGTATTCCTAAGCAAGTACTCACAATTTCCCAATGTTCAATGGTACGTTTCAAATGGTTGGTGTGGACATAGTTGCATGTGAAGAGCAATGTGGCCTAAGTGGGAAGATTGTTCAACTATGGAAAAGTTGATACAACAAATTTGATTGAAAGATTGTGGCAATACATTAAATATACACTTCTAGATGCTCGTATAAATCGATCAGTAGTTGAGTTGATACATGCTCTTGTGGGAGATTCTAAGACAGGGAATTGAATGGGTGGAACACTATCTCGTTTCTTCAAGCAAAAGCAAGAGATAGGTACAAGATTAACTCTATGATATATGTTGGGCCAGAGTTTTATGTATTAATATTGTGTCTATGCAGCTGACTCAGGTCGATTTTCTATCCGTGGCTCGTCAAGGAGCCACACCTCAAGGTTACCAGCAGGAGAGGAAATTTTACAAAAGTACAAGCATGATCAAACAAGCCTACAAGTATTGAATGACATGTCTTTGCTATTCAAAATAAGAAGTACATCAAACCCAACCTCATGGTATCATGTAAGCTTGCAAAGCAACTACTGTGATTGTGCAGATTGGAGCTCCCAATGCAAACACATCTATGGTGTTCGATTGATAGTATCTCATTGTTTTGAAGATTTGAAGGAACTTCTACTACTGTAGATAATCATTGGAATCACAATTTACCGGAAAATGTTGATGAAAAGGACGACAAAGATGGAAAAGAGAAGGTGTCTGCAGAGAATCTATCATATTGTATTGGAAGTCTTAAAGACATGCTGAGTCTCATTCAAAAAAATTTGCATGAAAGAGATAAAAAAGGATTGAATACGCTTTGGAACCAACTTACCATGACAAAAGATGTATTGTTTTCAAGCATGTGCCCGAAAACTGTGGACATGCCTACACAAGGAAGTGTACGTCAAATACAACCAAATGTAACACGAAAGCGACCATAACCATAACCGGAAACCATAAATGCAAACCATAACCGGAGTCGGAAACCATAATCATAACCGACAACTATAACCATACACACAAACCATATCCGGATACGCAACTTGAACCATACCGGGAACGTAAACTATAACCGGAATCACTTACTATAACTACAATCGAAAATTATAACCATAACTAAAAACCATAAACGCAACCATAACCGAGTCGGAAACCATAACCGGAGTCGGAAACCATAACCATAATCGGCAACCATAACCATAAATTCAAACCATAACCAGATAATCCAAAACCATAATCATAACCGGAAACCAATATTACACACCCATAACCGGAGTCGGAAACACTTACCATAACCGACAACCATAACCATAAACACAAACCATAATCGATACATAACTCAAAACCCTAAATCGGAAACGTATACCATAACCGGAGTCGAAACCATAACCATAACCGGAGTCGAAACAATAACCATAGAGCCATAACCGAAAATGCAAACCATAACCGGAGTAAATCACACAATCATACTCGAAAACCATACAAAAAACGCATAAATGGCAACCATAACCGGCAGCTATAACCATAAAATGCAAACCATAACCGGAGTAAATCACACAATCATACTCGAAAACCATACAAAAAACGCATAAGTGGCAACCATAACCGGCAGCTATAACCATAAACGCGCAAACCATAACCGGATACGTAACTCAAAACTATACCGAAAACGTAAACCATAACCGGAGTCGAAACCATAACCATAACCGGAGTCGAAACCATAACCATAATTGGAGTCAAAACCATAACCATAATCATAACAAAACGCAAACCATAGCCGGAGTCGAAATCAGAAACGTAATTGAAAATGTAAATCACACAATCATGCTCAAAAACCATACAAAAAACGCATAAGTGACAACCATAACCGGCAACCATAACCATAAACGCAAACCATAATTGGATACGTAACTCAAAACCATACCGAAAACATAAACCATAACCGAGTCAAGATCATAACCATAACCGGAGTCAAAACCATAACCGGAAATGCAAACCATAGCCGGAGTCAAAATCTGAAACGCAATTGAAAATGTAAATCACACAATCATACTCGAAAACCATACAAAAAAACGCATAAGTGGCAACCATAACTGACAACTATAACCATAAACGAAAACCATAACCGGATATGTAACTCAAAACCATACCGGAAACATAAACCATAACCAGAGTTGAAAACACTTACCATAACCATAACCATAAACGCAAACTATAACTGGATATGTAACTCAAAACCATACCGGAAACGTAAACCATAACCAGAGTCAAAACCATAACCATAACCGGAAACGCAAACCATAACCGGAGTCGAAAACATTTACCATAACTATAACCGGCAACCAATAACCATAAAAGCAAACCATAACCGGATATGTAACTCAAAACCATACCGAAAATGTAAATCATAACCAGAATCACTTACCATAACCATAATCGAAAACCATAACCATAACGAAAACAAAAAACATAATCCATAAGCGGAGTCGAAAATACTCACCATAACCATAACCGCAACCCATAACTAGAAACGCAAACCATAATCGGATATGTAACTCAAAACCATACCGGAAACGTAAACCATAACCGGAGTCACTCACCACAGCCATAATCGGCAACACATAATCGGGAGTCATGATCATAAACTACATAAGAACCCATGACCATAAACCATAACTGGATACCATGACCATAAACCGTAACTCGAGACCACACCAAAAACCATAACGATGATCATAAACCATAACGAAAAACCATGACCATAAAACATACTAAGGTTTTGTATCAAAATTAACTCCAAAGAGTTGTTAGCCAAGTCGTGTCTGAAGAGCATACATAAAACAAGTCATATCATCGCTACACGAGTCCAAAAGCTACATGTATAGAAAAAATCCATTGTCTATTCCTTTTGCAATGGCACTTCTCCAAGTGCTCGGGCCAACCATTCTCTAAGATCTTCTTTCAATATCTTCACATCTTCATGTTGAAACCATTTTCTAGAAAGCTGCCATAAATATAAGTAGTCAAAAGCTTCTATAAACAACTACATATAATCCTTAACAAAACAAACAACATAATGGATTACCCAAGAACATGGCGAGACGACCGACCAAGCCACCCTTAATAAGCATGCGCATACATTTCGTCACATACCATCCACAATCATGAGCATTTGGCTGTTGTGGAATCTACACCAAGAAACAAAACAAATTACATTTGACTGCCAAAAGATACATTGAGATTTTGTAGATCACTCACCTCAATAGTTTCACATCCTATCGAATTTATCGAATCCAATAGCTCTGACTGTACAACTTGATCTGTACAATATTTTTCAAAATGTTAATAGGCTCTAAAACAAGGAAAACAAGAAGCTTATGCAATGAGACTAAAATTATTTAGCATACATAACCTCTGCAAGTATACCTTTGTCGAACATCCCGATATTCGTGAGCTGAGCGTAGAATGGACGAGGAATCAAACATTTAAAAGCATGACCTTTTTCGAGGAATTCCATCTAGACGTAGACGATGCGGATTGTACAAAACGATAAGAGTCCAATGGGATCTGAACATAGGTAGGGTGTCATAAATTTTAATAACATACCATATACAACAAAAAGATGGTGAATAATATTATTACCTATCAACAATTGGGAAGAAGGTGAAACTATGGCTTCCAAGATCTGGCGAACCAAAGAAGTTCTTCATATATATATATATATATATATATATATATATAAATATGTGATAACAAATGCATATCATTTTAACTATTCGAAAAGAAAAAAAACTAAAGTTCATACATAGCAAATAGGTTCATAGCCATTGTCGATGCCTCAACATCAAGCTCACTCTGTTGGAACGATCCTATCATGTCAACCCCAAGGTTAAAACGTACAGACTTTAAGTGGAAAATGACTCCTCCACTACAATAGTAAAAATATCATAGAATAAGAAAAAAATATAACTTGAAAGTTACGAAACTAGCCTATCACTAAAAAACATGATAGCTTACCTGACAGTCCCTTCTGGACTTAGCGGTATGGGGCTTTTACAATCAATCACGCCTTGGTGAATCTCAATTGCGACATGGGTTTTATCTTTCGATTGTTGCGATTTTTTATCATCAAATATTGGTTGCCAACGATGTTGTGTGGTTGATTTATTTATTTATTTGATATAGATTCAAAAATACCTGATGAATCTCCTGTGTCAATCCATCCATTGCCTCAGGGTCACGCTTTCTTTTGGTCTTTAGCTTTTGCGGAGGAGCAGGAGGAATCTCCATTTGACTTGTGCTTGCATCCTGGTGGTGAGTAGTCTCAAAGAAGTTATTTAAAAATAGTATATATATTGTTTAAGAGACAATTTATGTGAGCACTATACCGGTGTGGTTTCTGTTTTTTATGTAGAATTACTCTTCTCGCTTCCTTTAGGTAAATCTGATGTTGTATGCGCTTCTATTGAACATTATAATTCATGAGAATTTAGAACACATATATAATAATGTAGTATGTAAAAAATATTGAAACTTACAACTTTATCATAGCCATCCGAAACTCCTTCTATGACCAACTTCTCTCGTGTTTGGATGTTGAGTCCCATGATGCTAGCTCATCTTTGACAAATTCATCTATCCATGACTCCTTTGTTATTTTTCCTTTCTTCTTACGTGCACAAGGCGTCCATCCCCGCTCTCCCTGTTCTCTCTTTCTTTTCTTGTATGCCTTTCTGGCATTCTTAAGCTTTTGCTCAACATTGAAAAATCGAGACTTGCTTTGAATGCGTGACCTGGAAGAAGTGGGTTTGTGAATTTTTGTGTTTCCCTTTGGCCAACCTATTGGAAGCGGTGGTATGAATACATTTTCACATTGATGATTTCTTTCAAGGTGGTGTTTCATATCCACTCTCTTCTCAAAATGCTGACGTTTGCTTATACATGCTTCAAAAGCTAAACAATACCGCCACCACCTCCCGGATTCATCTTGGTTACATTTGAAATAGTTATTTTCCTTAACAATAAACACACTCTAGATAATCAGCAGAAAGTGTCTCTCTTTCTCTCTCTCTCTCTCTCTCTCTCTCTCTCTCTCCACACACACATACACCCTCTCTCTCACACACACAAGTTCTTTCTGTCTCTATCTCTCTCTCCAACACTCATACACAGACCTTCACTCTCTCTCACACACACACAATCTCCCTCTCTCTCTCCAACACTCATACACAGACCTTCACTCTCTCTCACACACACACAATCTCCCTCTCTCTCTCTCTCTCACACACACACACACACACATACACACACACACACACACCTGTGAAGGATCGATATGTGAAGAAGGTGAGTCATCCTCCTCCATTTCTTGCACCGGATTCAATCCCGAGTTGCTGCTTTGCCGAAATCCATCCTCGGGATCCTCTTTCACCTTGCTTGCATAGCGGTTTGAGCGCCTACTATACGCCATGAGAGTAGGTGAGTCGTCTTCCTCCATTTCTTCCACTAGATTCAATGGAGAGTTGTTGCTTTACCGGAAGCCATCCAAAGGATTCTCTTTCAGCGTGCTTGCATAACGGTTTGAGCGCCTAGTAAGTACCATGGGATCCCTCCTTCTTTACCTGAGAAGACTCTCTCTCTCTCTCTCTCTCTCTCTCTCTCTCTCTCTCTCTCTCTCTCTCAACTTGAGGCTCCTCCTCCCTGTGCTCACGTTCCCGCTTTTGATAAACGAAGACCCTCCTCCTCCTTGTGCTCACGTTCCCGCTTTTGATAAACGCACTTGCAGGGTACTACAATGCAAAGTAGAGACAGAGAGAGAGAGAGAGAGAGAGAGAGAGAGAGAGAGAGAGAGAGAGAGAGAGAGAGAGAGAGAGAGAGAGACAGGGAGAGAGAGATCGCTTGTCCGTGCTTAATGCTTTAGGCACTTGTTTTTGGTTGTCTATTTTTGAGAGAAAGTATGCCACGTTTTTAGTATGAAGAGATTGATTTTGTCTCAAGTATTCAATTTTCATAATGATTCTTAAATCTCATTTTTTGTCAATTAAGTGTCAGATTTGTGGCAATGAAAGTAATGTGCCAATGCATAATTTTTTGCTTACATCATTGTTGATCTTGTATCAATTTGCTTGAATTTATCTTCGCTCGTTTTTTTTTTGCTCAGTGATTAGAAACCCCCCGTCCACTTAGGGTGCTCACGTACTAGACTTGTTGAAAAAAGCTTGATAAGTTACGTGAAGGAAAAAACATTTTATGTATTGTAGGTATTCAATGAAAATTAACCTTACGTTTGACAAATCACAATGAAGCTTTAAAGGTAATCATTGAATCCCCTGCTTATAAAAACAAAACAAATGGCATCAAGTTTGTAATCAAGTTAATGTACTATAGAAAAATCTACTTATCTCTCAGGTATAGAATTAAATACTTACTTAGTTTGAACATTACGCTTAAACAACCTAGGTTTATCATACATATATCATAAAACAAAGAGGTTTTTCCCATACTATATGTTCATTTTAGCATAGATAAAAAATTGCACAAAAAATACTTCAAGAAAAAAAAAACCACGAGAGGCTTGGATGGTCGAAGCAATTGTTTGGAAGCTTTGATAGAAAAACCCAATAGGTGGTATAGTTTTGATGGCATAAAAAACCTAATTTGATATTAAGCTCACAAAGGTAGTAAAGTCATTACCAATCTAGGCCAGTCGGGCGGGGGGGGGGGGGGAGAGAGAGAGAGAGAGAGAGAGAGAGAGAGAGAGAGAGAGTGTGTGTGAGAGTTTAGCTTGGAAATAAATTTTAAATTTCCTTTAAGCTTAAAAATTTGAACCAAATCTTGATAAAAGACTTGGTAGGTTCCCCATATTGAGAAAACTTGGTAGGTTTCACTTACTTTTAAAAAATGGTACATAAAAAAATTGTCAAAGAAAGATTAGGTGCATGTTGAGAGTGAGAGAGAGAGAGAGAGAGAGAGAGAGAGAGAGAGACAGAGAGAGAGAGAGAGAGAGAGAGAGAGAGAGAGAGAGAGAACGCAAGATTTAAAGTCTAAAAAATTAGCAATTTTGACATTATAACCTTTAAATAAGCACTTTAAAATTTAAAAGAGACAAGATGACAGTCTTGAAAAGATTTTTTTTTTGAGACACACAACTTGTGTGTGTGTGTGTGTGTGTGTGTGTGTGTGTGTGTGTGTGTATGTGTAGCCGCCCTTGTGTAGAGAAGTCCAAATTGGACTCCCAATCCGCCCATATGTGACCGGCCTTGAGAAGACAAGTCCACCTTTGAAATCGGCCATCGGCCATTGAATTCAGCCAACGGCCAATCGACCGACCATTTTTTGACCGTTGTCTGACCATAATATTTGAACAAAGCGAGTCTCTGGCCGCGTGAAAATGTTGGTTTGCAATGATCTGAGTTGAATGTTGTTAATCCGTGATCCAACATCCATGATCGAACTTCAGGAACCAATGTCTTGATGCTTTCTTTAAAGCATACAAGCTCTCTGTAATCTGCAAACCATTTTCTCATTACCTTTTACTTTATACCCCTTTGGTTGAAGCATGTAGATTTCCTCCTCTAAGTCACTGTGAGGGAATGCCGTATTTAATTTTGATCAAGATTAAAATCATGAGTAGCCACAAGGCTTAAGACAAACCTAATTGAGTTCATTTTTACAACATCAAAAGATATTTCATTGAAGTCAATACCTTTCTTTTGAGAAAACCCTTTCACCACAAGCCTAGACTTGTACTTTTTCTTTCCACCTTCTTCTTCCTTCAGCTTATACACCCATTTGTTCTGCAGTGTCCGCTTACCTTTAGGAAACTCAACCAACTCCCATGTCATAAAATCTAATATCTAACCAACCCAAATAATTTTCTCATATTAAACTCATCATTTAATGTGGGAGAATAAACGGGAACAAGGGTTAGAATATAGACATGTGCTTATGGATCTGTCTCAACATGAGGCCGAGGTTAAGAGATGGTATGTTCAAGAGCAATGCTACCTAATGGAGCTTAAATAACTTAGGTTTAGCTTCATTAAAGACCTCCAAAAGTTAATGTGAAAAGTCCTTTGACCTTAGGCGAGTTAGGACTGACCTTCAGGTGGGAACCCTACCCAAGCATGAGGTGCTTGTCGGCTTGCTAACTAAAGTGCTTAAAGTGTTTGTGGGAACCTTGCCTAAATCTTGAGGTGATTTTTATGCTTAAATGACTAAGGCTCTTGAAGTGTTTAATTAAAAAACAAACTTTCAAGAGCCATAAAAGGTTTCCATGCTTAATTGACTTCACTGTTTGTTGGAATTAGGGTTGCAGAGAAATGCACACAGCTTGGAGAAGACGAAGGAAGCTCAAGGCACACAATAGAGAGTGTGTTACTTAGTGTGCAATGGAAAGATAGATAGCCCTAGAGTGATGGGCGTATATACAATGCAATGGGGAAAACTTAACCTCCTAAAGAAGGAAAAAATGCCCGGGCGGTCCTAGTGTGTTCACACACATCACTACCACATGTATATGGTAGCAAATCTCCCCTGGAGCGATGCGGTGAACAAGAGTAAAGGGAAGTGCCATGCCCTGAGGACATGATCAGTGCACAAAGGGGAGTAAGCCCAAAGCTTTGCGGAAAGCTTCGAGCTTCTCACGAGACAATGCCTTTGTGAAAAGATCTGCAAGGTTGTCCTGTGTTGGCATATCAGCCAAGCTGATCTCTCCTCCTGAGAGTCTCTCCCTGACATAGTGGTAATGCACCTCAATGTGCTTTGTGCGAGTATGAAAAACTAGGTTCCTCGCAATTGCCAATGCGCTATGACTGTCAGTGTAGATAGTGTTGGCAGTGTCCTGTCCAACACCCAAATCAGCCATAAGAGGTCTGAGCCATACACACTCAACTGTAGCTGTGAAGACTTCCCTGTACTCAGCCTCACAACTCGAAGTGGCCACAACGGGTTGCTTCTTGCTCAGCCATGATATACATGAACTGCCAAGCATGAAACAAAAACCACTTGTGGACACTCGCCTGTCAAAACAAACAGCCCAATCTGAGTTCAAAAAAGCATGTAAGTCTGGCAGCAATGATCCTCCCTTGGGATAAAACAAGCCAAGATGTAAAGTGTCACTAAGGTATCGGAAAATCCTCTTGACACTGTGCCAATGCTTAGACCTTGGGCTATGCATAAATCTGATGACCTGTGAGACTGCAAACTTAATATCTGGCCTCGTGTTGCATATATAAATGAGGCATCCAACAGCAGTTTGGTAAAGAGTGACAGCAGCAGGATCACCAACATCATGAAGACTCAATTTCAAAACTGTTTCCATGGGAGTGGCAATAGGTTTGCAATCCTCAAGTCCAAACTTACATAGCAATGTCTCTATGTAACTTTTTTGACACAAGGCAATACCATCATCACACTGCTTAAACTATATCCCAAATAATGAAGCAACAGCCCCAAATCTTTCATCTTGAAAGTAGCATTCAAATCAGCCTTAAATGCAGCAATATGTCTCTCATTTGGTCCAGTGGTTAGCAAATCATCTACATAAAGAGCCACAATGAGAAGTACATCACCTTCATGCTTTACATACAATGTGCTTTCTGTTGGACTGTTACGAAAGCCTCGCTTGACCAAATGAGTGTCAGCTTTCTCATACCAAGCACGAGGAGATTGCTCCAACCCATACAAAGCCTTCTTACATCTACACACTTTTTCCTCTTGTCCTTTCACGACAAAACCACGAGGCTACGTTACATAAACTTTCTCAAATATGTCACCATTTAAGAACGCAGTAACAATGTCTGATTGATGTACATCCCAACCAAAATGAGCTGCCAATGCACATAGAAAATTCACAATAGTCATACGACAAGTGGGAGCAAAAGTCTCTTCATAATCTATGCCTTTTTGCTGTGCATAACCCTTTGCAACAAGTCGAGTCTTATGGCGATCGATCTCACCATCCGGCTTGCGTTTCAACTTGTAAACCCACTTTGTATCAATGGCCTTTTTTCTAGGAGGCAAATCACATAAAGTCCATGTGTCATTTTCTATAAGTGCATCATATTCTAATTGCATGGCAGCCATCCAATTTTTTGAATTTTGTGCTTCATCAAAAGATAGAGGCTCCTCAACATCATGTAAGCTAGACACAGCCTAGACACAGTCAAAGCATAACAATATGATACATAAGATGCATGGCGAGAGCCTGAACGAGTATGACTAGACAAAGGTGCATCCAATTTACTGTCATGCAATGTATGCACCATCCATTTTGGCATACCTCTAGCCTTCTCATTTTCAGCCCTTTCCTCATCAAGTACATCATGTACATTTGCATCAGTAGTCTCTCTCTCTCTCTCTCTCTCTCTCTCTCTCTCTCTCTCTCTCTCTCTCTCTCTCTCTCTCTCTCTCTCTCTCTCTCTCTCTCTCTCTCTCTCTCTCTCTGTGTCTCTCTCTCTCTCAACTTGAGGCTCCTCCTCCCTGTGCTCACGTTCTCGCTTTTGATAAACGAGGACCCTCTCCAATTTTTGAATTAGGTGCAATTTGCTAAAAACTAAACTCGGGCAAAAAACTAAACTTGGGATCCCGTGCTTATGACCCCGTGGCACTTAAAGGGGAGGGCGCAGATTGGTTGCAGTAGAAGACCAAGGAGGGGTAGGGTCATGAGGTAGGGTGGTTTCTTCATTAAAAAAACATCAAGCAGATGAATAATCTCTCTCTCTCTCTCTCTCTCTCTCTCTCTCTCCATCCATGCAATACTCTGTGTATGCCTTCAGCAGGTGGAACCATAGTGGGTGTAGCACGATGAAATTTATTGCACACAAATTAAACATGCAATAGATTATTCTCAGGTGACATGCTTTTGAAAAATAGGACAGGAGCTTCATTGAGTTCATAAGCAGTGAAGCTGGCGATGGCGAGTCCCAATAACCAAAAAAAGGAAGACGACCACAGGGTCAATGTAGGAGTAGGAGAAGATGAGGAGGCAATTTCTTCAGCAGCAGGAACTACGACACTCATGGGAGAGAGACTTCTCACACCCCTCCTTGTATGGATCCTTTAATGTAGTTCACAATATTGTGTTTCCAAATTGCACATAGCTCTAATCTCTTCTCCTATCCGCTGATCCCATGGTGCCCATCAATTGCACAGTCTCTCACGACATAAATAAGTTGTCAAGGAATCAATTTCTTTGCTTCATTGGTTCTTTCTGTGATGTCATCTACTGTAGGTGCAAGTCTCTTGGGCAACTGAAGGGCTTCCCAGAGATGCCAACTCTGGCATCCACAAAGAAATTGAGTCTATCAAGATGAAGAAAAATCATCACAATCATGTGCAGGGTTTTTGACGCAGGTGTAAATCTTGATTGTTTATCTCAGCTGTGGCTTCTGCTGTTGCCTCATCAGGAGCGGTTGTCAAAGGTAACACTCTAAGACCGCCTTCTGCCTCAGTAGACATTTCTAATCGGGAATTGCTTACGATGACTGGTTATAATTTCTTAAGGGTAGACAATTTACTTAGTTTGAGGTGAGAGGCAGAAATGCGCGCTAACAGAGCATCGTTCCCCACATTGCACAATTTTTTCGGCATATTTTGGTGCATTGATCAAGCAGAATAGAAAAATATACATAATGTAGGGTTGAGAATTTAGCTGACTGGCCATTGGGGGATTGAGTATGAGTATATCCAGGAAGGAAAGGATTGGGCATTTGGAGATGCATGCTTTGTTTCATTAATTTAGCATGTTTAACCTTGTAAAATTTTGCATTGTATTAAGCTGGAATTGCATTCTAACTGGTCTGTGTAATGAAGGAGTGATTGAGGTTCTACATGTTCTATATAAGCTTTAGAATGAAATACAAGCTCGGACTTTTAAATTTCTTGAGTAACTTTTTGTATGGCTTGGCTAAATAGAAGCGTGTGTTGGGTGTGAATTTCTATTCCTTTTGATATTGTAATTTGGAAGGCTATAGTGGAACTCCTTTTTTTTAAACCACATAGAAGTAGAGATCGATAGAGAGAAGGGGCCTCTTGAGATATCGAGTTTTCTTCACAAGTATTACCTTCCAAAGGACCACTCTCAATGTGATGCAACCATTTTGAAAAGAGATGACAACCTTCTGTGCTTCCTTGGTTGATTTTTCCCCTTTCATAGTCTTGTCCATCTAGACAAACCTCAATTTGCACTTACAAGCTTCCATTAAAGAATGTCACTATTTGCAAATCTGTTTGAGTAAAGGAGACTTTAGGAATCAACTCCGTCACCACTAAGTGAAGCAACAACTAAACATGTACCCGTTTCACATGAGCCTCATAGAATGGGACCTTCTCTTATGCTCTTAGCAGATCTTAACATGGATTAAGTGTTAGTCAAGTCTGGTAAAAAGTAGTAGACAAATGAAACCTCAAGAATCTCGTTGAGATGGTCATGAGGCAGTTGGGTATGCTTGAGTTCATCATGCATGCATTGGGCACATCACTTCATTGTTGCCACTGCATACACCATTAATGTACTTATAGCGTGTGCATCCATAGCTTGTTGCACTCATTTCATCCACCATTTTAGTGCCAATTTGACAAGGGGAAATGGAGGGCAGTTGAAGGGTACTACAATGCAAAGTAGAGACAGAGAGAGAGATAGAGAGAGAGAGAGACAGGGAGAGAGAGATCGCTTGTCCGTGCTTAATGCTTTAGGCACTTGTTTTTGGTTGTCTATTTTTGAGAGAAAGTATGCCACGTTTTTAGTATGAAGAGATTGCTTTTGTCTCAAGTATTCAATTTTCATAATGATTCTTAAATCTCATTTTTTGTCAATTAAGTGTCAGATCTGTGGCAATGAAAGTAATGTGCCAATGCATAATTTTTTGCTTACATCATTGTTGATCTTGTATCAATTTGCTCGAATTTATCTTCGCTCGTTTTTTTTTGCTCAGTGATTAGAAACCCCCCATCCACTTAGGGTGCTCACGAACTAGACTTGTTGAAAAGAGCTTGATAAGTTACGTGAAGCAAAAAACATTTTACGTATTGTAGGTATTCAATGAAAATTAACCTTATGTTTGACAAATCACAATGAACCTTTAAAGGTAATCATTGAATCCCTTGCTTAGTAAAAACAAAACAAATGGAATCAAGTTTGTAATCAAGTTAATGTACTATAGAAAAATCTACTTATCTCTCAGGTATAGAATTAAATACTTACTTAGTTTGAACATTACGCTTAAACAACCTAGGTTTATCATACATATATCATAAAACAAAGAGGTTTTTCCCATACTATATGTTCATTTTAGCATAGATAAAAAATTGCACAAAAAATACTTCAAGAAAAAAAAAACCACGAGAGGCTTGGATGGTTGAAGCAATTGTTTGGAAGCTTTGATAAAAAAACCCAATAGGTGGTATAGTTTTGATGGCATAAAAAACCTAATTTGATATTAAGCTCACAAAGGTAGTATAGTCATTACCAATCTAGGCCAGTCGGGGGGGGGGAGAGAGAGAGAGAGAGAAAGAGAGAGAGAGTGTGTGTGTGAGAGTTTAGCTTGGAAATAAATTTTAAATTTCCTTTAAGCTTAAAAATTTGAACCAAATCTTGATAAAAGACTTGGTAGGTTCCCCATATTGAGAAAACTTGGTAGGTTTCACTTACTTTTAAAAAATGGTACATAAAAAAATTGTCAAAGAAAGATTAGGTGCATGTTGAGAGAGAGAGAGAGAGAGAGAGAGAGAGAGAGAGAGAGAGAGAACGCAAGATGTAAAGTCTAAAAAATTAGCAATTTTGACATTATAACCTTTAAATAAGCACTTTAAAATTTAAAAGAGACAAAATGACAGTCTTGAAAATATTTTTTTTTTGAGACACACAACTTGTGTGTGTGTGTGTGTGTGTGTGTGTGTGTGTGTGTGTGTGTAGCCGCCCTTGTGTAGAGAAGTCCAAATTGGACTCCCAATCCGCCCATAGGTGACCGCCCTTGAGAAGACAAGTCCACCTTTGAAATCGGCCATCGGCCATTCAATTCGGCCAACGGCCAATCGATCGACCATTTTTTGACCATTGTCTGACCATAATATTTGAACAAAGCGAGTCTCTGGCCGCGTGAAAATTTTGGTTTGCAATGATCTGAGTTGAATGTTGTTAATCCGTGATCCAACATCCATGATCGAACTTCAAGAACCAATGTCTTGATGCTTGCTTTAAAGCATACAAGCTCTCTTTAATCTGCAAACCATTTTTTCATTACCTTTTACTTTATACCCCTTTGGTTGAAGCATGTAGATTTCCTCCTCTAAGTCACTGTGAGGGAATGCCGTATTTAATTTTGCTCAAGATTAAAATCATGAGTAGCCACAAGGCTTAAGACAAGCCTAATTGAGTTCATTTTTACAACATCAAAAGATATTTCATTGAAGTCAATACCTTTCTTTTGAGAAAACCCTTTCACCACAAGCCTAGACTTGTACTTTTTCTTTCCACCTTCTTCTTCCTTCAGCTTATACACCCATTTGTTCTGCAGTGTCCGCTTACCTTTAGGAAACTCAACCAACTCCCATGTCATAAAATCTAATATCTAACCAACCCAAATAATTTTCTCATATTAAACTGATCATTTAATGTGGGAGAATAAACGGGAAAAAGGGTTAGAATATAGACATGTGCTTATGGATCTGTCTCAACATGAGGCCGAGGTTAAGAGATGGTATGTTCAAGAGCAATGCTACCTAATGGAGCTTAAATACCTTAGGTTTAGCTTCATTAAAGACCTCCAAAAGTTAATGTGAAAAGTCCTTTGACCTTAGGCGAGTTAGGACTGACCTTCAGGTGGGAACCCTACCCAAGCATGAGGTGCTTGTCGGCTTGCTAACTAAAGTGCTTAAAGTGTTTGTGGGAACCTTGCGTAAAGCTTGAGGTGATTTTTATGCTTAAATGACTAAGGTTCTTGAAGTGTTTATTTAAAAAACAAACTTTCAAGAGGCATAAAAGGTTTCCATGCTTAATTGACTTCACTGTTTGTTGGAATTAGGGTTGTAGAGAAATGCACACAGCTTGGAGAAGACGAAGGAAGCTCAAGGCACACAATAGAGAGTGTGTTACTTAGTGTGCAATGGAAAGATAGATAGCCCTAGGGCGATGGGCGTATATACAATGCAATGGGGAAAACTTAACCTCCTAAAGAAGGAAAAAATGCCCCGGCGGTCCTAGTGTGTTCACACACATCACTACCACATGTATATGGTAGCAAATCTCCCCTGGAGCGATGCGGTGAACAAGAGTAAAGGGAAGTGCCATGCCCTGAGGACATGATCAGTGCACAAAGGGGAGTAAGCCCAAAGCTTTGCGGAAAGCTTCGAGCTTCTCACGAGACAATGCCTTTGTGAAAAGATCTGCAAGGTTGTCCTGTGTTGGCATATCAGCCAAGCTGATCTCTCCTCCTGAGAGTCTCTCCCTGACATAGTGGTAATGCACCTCAATGTGCTTTGTGCGAGCATGAAAAACTAGGTTCCTCGCAATTGCCAATGCGCTATGACTGTCAGTGTAGATAGTGTTGGCAATGTCCTGTCCAACACCCAAATCAGCCATAAGAGGTCTGAGCCATACACACTCAACTGTAGCTGTGAAGACTTCCCTGTACTCAGCCTCACAACTCGAAGTGGCCACAACGGGTTGCTTCTTGCTCAACCATGATATACATGAACTGCCAAGCATGAATCAAAAACCACTTGTGGACACTCGCCTGTCAAAACCACCAGCCCAATCTAAGTTCAAAAAAGCATGTAAGTCTGGCAGCAATGATCCTCCCTTGGGATACAAAAAGCCAAGATGTAAAGTGTCACTAAGGTATCAGAAAATCCTCTTGACAGTGTGCCAATGCTTAGACCTTGGGCTATGCATAAATCTGATGACCTGTGAGACTGCAAACTGAATATCTGGCCTCATGTTGCATATATAAATGAGGCATCCAACAACAGTTTGGTAAAGAGTGACAGCAGCAGGATCACCAACATCATGAAGACTCAATTTCAAACCTGTTTCCATGGGAGTGGCAATAGGTTTGCAATCCTCAAGTCCAAACTTACATAGCAATGTCTCTATGTAACTTTTTTGACACAAGGCAATACCATCATCACAGTGCTTAAACTATATCCCAAATAATGATGCAACAGCCCCAAATCTTTCATCTTGAAAGTAGCATTCAAATCAGCCTTAAATTCAGAAATATGTCTCTCATTTGGTCCAGTGGTTAGCAAATCATCTACATAAAGAGCCACAATGAGAAGTACATCACCTTCATGCTTAACATACAATGTGCTTTCTGTTGGATTGTTACGAAAGCCTCGCTTGACCAAATGAGTGTCAGCTTTCTCATACCAAGCACGAGGAGATTGCTCCAACCCATACAAAGCATTCTTACATCTACACACTTTTTCCTCTTGTCCTTTCACGACAAAACCACGAGGTTGCGTTACATAAACTTTCTCAAATATGTCACCATTTAAGAAAGCAGTAACAATGTCTGATTGATGTACATCCCAACCAAAAGGAGCTGCCAATGCACATAGAAAATTCACAATAGTCATACGACAAGTGGGAGCAAAAGTCTCTTCATAATCTATGCCTTTTTGCTGTGCATAACCCTTTGCAACAAGTCGAGTCTTATGGAGATCGATCTCACCATGCGGCTTGCGTTTCAACTTGTAAACCCACTTTGTACCAATGGCCTTTTTTCTAGGAGGCAAATCACATAAAGTCCATGTGTCATTTTCTATAAGTGCATCATATTCTAATTGCATGGCAGCGATCCAATTTTTTGAATTTTGTGCTTCATCAAAAGATAGAGGCTCCTCAACATCTTGTAAGCTAGACACAGCCTAGACACAGTCAAAGCATAACAATATGATACATAAGATGCATGGTGAGAGCCTGAACGAGTATGGCTAGACAAAGGTGCATCCAATTTACTATCATGCAATGTATGCACCATCCATTTTGGCATACCTCTAGCCTTCTCATTTTTAGCCCTTTCCTCATCAAGTACATCATGTACATTTGCATCAGTAGTCTGATCTGTAACATTTTCAGAAACCCCCATAGGCTATACATTTGCCTCATTGGAATTTATATTCGAACTTCCACCACTTAAAAGAGGAAACAAAGTGTCATAAATGTCCTGTGAGCTTACATTATTTTCTCTAGTACATGACAGCAAGGGCTGAACAGAATCTTCCACAAACACTACATCTCGTGAAACCAGAATATGCTTTGTTTGCGGATGATAGAACCTATAACCTTTGTTTTTAGTACTATAACCAACAAAAATACATTTGACAGCCTTATCATCCAGTTTTTTGCGCTGTGTTTGTGGCACCAAAGCATATGCCAAATAGCCAAAAACACGCTTGTGCTCAATAGAAGGCTTTCTATCATGCCATGCTTCATATGGAGTAATAGATTGCAAAGCTTTCATAGGACACCTGCTTAGTACATAAGTGGCACACATGATGGCCTCAAGCCAAAAAGAATGCGGAAAAGCTTGACTTTTAACCATACATCGTGCCATTTCCGTAAGTGACTTGTTTTTCCTCTAAGCAACACCATTTTGTTGAGGTGTATAAGGCACTATGCATTGGTGTTTTATCCCACAACTAGCCAGAAATTCATTGAATTCATGAGACATATACTCCCCCCCTCGATCGGAACGGAGGGTGCCCATAGTACATTTCGAGACATTTTCAACCACAGCCAGAAATTGTTGGAAGCACATAAAAACTTCGGACTTCGCTTTAAGCAGAAATACCCATGCATGCCTGGAGTAATCATCTGAAATGAAAGTCACGAAGTAAAGGTAATTGCCCAAGGACGGAGTTTGCATGGGCCCACAAACATCAGTATGCACAAGCTGCAACCTGCATGTGGCCCAAACTGAACCATCGTTTGGCAACTTAGAACGCTGCATCTTACCAAAATACAGCCTTCACAAACATGTTTGACAAGTGCTTCAAGAGGCGGAAAAGAAGCAACCATATCAGATTTTGCAAACGTAGCAAATTGGAAAAATTCAAATGACCAAAACGTGGATGCCAAAGTTTTGCATCTGAAATAGCCCTTGAATCTGCAACTGCATTCGCAATTTTTTTCCACACTTGTCATACAAAGTGAGCTTATACAACCCATGGTACAAAATCTCAGATGCAACAATTTCATCACCAAAACTGAGATCATGAACTTTACATCTGTCATCCACAAATTTGACTACAAGTCCAAGTCTATCAAGTGCAGATATAGACAAAAGATTCTTCTTGATCCCAGATACATAAAGTGCATTAGCAAGTGTGAAAGAACTGCCATTAGCAGCAGTAAGCACAATCCTTCCAAATCCCTGAACTGGATAAGAGGCATTGTTGGCACAAGTGACATAATTCCCATGAGGGACAGACTCGAGAGAGGTGAACAATTCACGACGTGAGGTAATGTGCTTTGTAGCACCACTGTCGAAATACCACAAATGTGAATCTGCAGCAACTGACATGCATGCATCATGGACAACAGGATTGTAAGTGCACTCTGCACTAAAATCCCATTCTGCATCAACATTAGTATTACAGTCTCCTTTTATAGAAGACTCAACAATGGCTGCATTTGTAGTGGAACCAGCATTTGCAGTGGAACCACCCTCTTTCTTCTTAGCCTCTTTTGCCTTCAACTTAGGACACTACTTGATCAAGTGATCATTAGCTTTACAATAATGGCAACGCATCTTCTTTTTGCTCTTATCACCAGAATTGCTAGACGAAGTGCTACCAGCAGAAGCATTGGGAAAAAAAGTTTTTCCACTCGCAGTAGAACCATAAGAAGTGGCTGCATTGCTGTTACCACCCTTTCTTTGAGGAGCAATAAAAACCTGTTCAACTGCACGCTGTCTAGTCCTTTTTTTTGGGGGGGAAAGTGACTCTTTCAACAAAAAGTTGCATAATGCATCAAACTTGACAACTTCAGGATTTCCTTGGGTCATAAGTCTCCAAGTACTAGCAAAAGTCTGGTAAGAATCTGGAACGGTCTGCATAAGGGAATTGTTTAAAATGACTTCACTTGCAGAAATAAGTTGCTCATTGATATCCTTGACACCAGAAAGAAAAGTTTCCATATCATCTTCCTCATGCATAATCTTCGACTCCAGCTCTTTACACAGCAAAGCAATTTTAGCCTCATTGCGGCCTGCATAATGACCTGCTAGAATATCCCATGCCTGTTTTGTAGATTTTGCTGAACGAATGTGAGGAACAATGATGCACTTCACAAACAACACAATCAATGCATGAGCCTGCGCATCCTTTACATCCCAACGAGCTTGTTCTGTCGTAGGCAAAACAACTCTAATAGCAGCAATCCTTGCAGCAAGACCTGCAACATCGTCAACATCCCCTACATCCTCATAACCAGGACGTACATCAATTCCTTGCACAATATTCTAGATGCCCTTTGACACAAGAAGGTGTTGCATCTTATAAGCCCACATAGGGTAATTGTCCCCATCCAACCTGTCCACAGCAGAAAACATCTTGAAGACATTTGTGTTGTTGTCAGCCATGGTAAATGTTGCACCTGATGTAAAAATTGTCCGAAAAGAGGAGAAACGAAGCGGGAACAACACGTGCTATAGCACAAACCGTAGAACACTGTAAGGCACCTGTTATGCAGAAAATGGCACTGACAAAAAATTTGCATAAAATGATGAAATTGCATGTGCAGACCTGCCTGTAGTGGAACCGGAGGCCGAAATGAGCCCGAATCAAAAATCTGAGCAGACTCAGCTCTACGAGCTATCCTAAAATATTTGTCGACCTGCGAATGCTCGGAAAACCTCATTGAAATTGGAGAAAGTGAGCAGGCGTGTGTTGGAGCAGCTGGTGACTAAGCCCAAGAGGACGCAACCTGCTCTGATACCAATTGTTGGAATTAGGGTTGCAGAGAAATGCACACATCTTGGAGAAGATGAAGGAAGCTCAAGGCACACAATAGAGAGTGTGTTACTTAGTGTGCAATGGAAAGATAGATAGCCCTAGAGTGATGGGCGTATATACAATGCATTGGGGAAAACTTAACCTCCTAAAGAAGGAAAAAATGCCCCGGCGGTGCTAGTGATGTGTTCACACACATCACTGCCACATGTATATGGTAACACCGTTGCCATGAAGGCTAGCCCACCATTGACGAGCCGTTTTCTGGAAGTGCATAGCTACATGGCATAGCTTGGAGGACTCCGTGAAGCCCTCGTCTCCAAAGGCCGCATTGAATTGTCGGATGAAGGCCAATATTTTGTCGGTGGCACCGAAGGTTCCATCATAGGTGAGAAAAGAGATAGTCTTTCCTCCCTCTTTGAACTTGTTGAGATTTTGTGATCTTTGCCATGCAGGGTATGATTTGCGATGTCCTCCCCTCTTGTATTCTCTAGGAGAATAGCCATAGATTTTATCGGGAGAGGACGAAGGTGAAGAAGAAGGAGAAGAGGGTGACCTCTTTCTTGACCTTTTCTTCCTTTGTTTCCTCTCTTCCCTTTCCGAGTGACGAGGAGAAGGATTGTGTGTTGACCATTTCCTCATGGGAGGAGTTGGCGATCTTCTAGACCGCCGTCTTCGTGGAGCCACATCTTCAAAGTAACTTAGGGATTCATTAATTTCTTGTTCTTTGGATTCCTCCTCTCGTATGGGAGAGAGTCTTCTTTTGGGGGTTTCATCAAGTGGCCTCCTAAGCTCTCTCTCCTCTTGGAGAGGAAGGGAAATCCCATAAGCACGAAGTTCTTGAGTAACTTCGGCTTGCAAAGTAGGGTTGCCCATAGCTTGCCCATAGCTTGATGCAACCTAGTAACAAGATAATTGATAAACATGGGGGCATCATCATTAGCATCTTCATGTGCAAAATCAAAGTTATCAATGTTCATTCAACTCTCTTGGTTATTGTCAGCCATGCTAATTCTACTTATGTCTTTACTTAGTGTATTTTTTGGCAATTCAAAACCTTAGTTGCTACTCCTCTTAGGCTTTGAAAATAAGCACTTAAGTATCTACACCCACGGCTCAAATTGGTTAATTATAGAAAGTAGTGGGGTGGGTCTAATATAGCAGAATTGCCAAGGGATAGCTCCTTTTGGACTTCTTATGGCTCAATAATGGTAAAGTCGGCAAGTCTAAAAGCGACATCAAGGGAGCCTAGACAAGCAATCAGCTTCCTTCAACTCTTTCTGGGCTTGTAACTTTAATGTACCTATCATACATGCAAATGCACTAAGTCTTCCACATCCTTTTCAATGCACTGGCTATCAATGATCATGTTATGCATGTCCATGATTATAATATGAGTGCAAAAGTTTGGCTACTTTTTGTGGGTGCCCTACATTGCAGCATCATTGTAGCATGCACAACAAGTCACTTGTCGTATTAGCATTAAGACTCGACAAAACATGATCTTCAATTGTATCTTTAAAGTAGCTTTGACTTATGTGCATATGACACCCTTTGTTTTTGCAATCAACCCCTTGCCCTACTTCTGCAATTTTTCTAATTGAACACGTTTATTTAGATATTGAACATGCTCAATTTTTCTAATTGAACACGTCCATTCAAATATTGTTCATGCAAATTTTTAGCACATTGACATGGGTCTTGCTTCTATCTGAGGAGTTGTTCTTGGCTCCATTTCCTTCTTGGCATTATGGATTCTTGTAGTTTTTCTGGCATTCACACTTTTCCCCATTGAAAAGATTGCATGTGACCTTGTTGGGGTTGTTCTCATAGTTTTTTTTAAAGTGGAGACAATGACATAAGCATGTGGCGCCATTAAAGACCTCGCCACATTGGGCCTCCTCTTTGGAACCTGATAGTGAGTGTATATTTAGAAAAAGCACATATTAATGTTTTTGGCTCATGTTGTATCATAATGTGGAAGGCACCTTTTGTGTAGAGTGTGCATACTATAAGGTTATGCTGCCAAAGCCTTTTTTGCTCTCTAGCCTCTCACATTGTCTCTTATGCCCTTGTGAAACCTGTTGAAACTAGTCCACACTAGCGCGGAACGGTTCCAGTAGATTTACGATTAACAATGCAAGTTTTTTCTTTTTTATAAAATTGTCTCTACTAGGGAGTTGAATTAGTTGCAACCAAGCTGGTTGCGGGCTCCATTTCATTGGCATGCTGGTTGGCGTTTTAGGGAGTGATGACTATTTGAGGTGTATTGGGCAGGCAAGCTACGTTCGACTGTCGAAGTGAAGGGCCGAGGCTTGAGGTCCACAACGGCACGTGCCCGAGGAAGGCGAAGGGTATCCACTCTGGAGGGAGGTTGTCCCTATGAGCTCATGCACAACGGTGGCATCTATTGTCAAGCGTAGGGTGTGCCATGGAACAAGGGTAAGGATCTCAACGAGGAGGGACTAGGGGAGGATAGGTCAGAATTTATGTTGTATACATTAAAGACTTAAAGGTCTCACACTCGTTTCATTAAAAAAATTCACCCTACCCGCATGACCCCTCCCATCCCTGGTCTTCTGTTGCAACCATTCCGCACCGGCGCGGACCCTCCCCTTTAAGTGCCACGCGGTCATATAAAGCATGGGATCAATGGCGCTCATTCAAAAAGAGGGGCGCACGCAATCTCGCCCGTCGATCTTTAAAAACTAAACTCGGGATCCCGAGTTTAGTTTTTTCCCGATTTTAGTTTTGGCAAGAGGGATTACTACTGGCAGCGCTCTGAATGACTTGAATGATTTCATAGACTTTTAAGGATATTATTCTCCCAAAAAAAAAGATCTTTCCCATAAAGTTACAAAAGTGGGAGTTAATGTCATCATAAATGTGCGGCACCACCTACCAAATTAAACTCGGGAGGTAAATCTAATCTCGGGATCCCGAGATTAGTTTTTAGCAGTGACGGGTCGAGTTGGGTTCACATTACTTTTCATGGCTAATCAAGAAACCCAAAATCTATATGCATGATATGGAGCACGAGTCTACAGAAAATGGAATCCCTTTTTGGAGAAGAAGCTGGTGATTATCTTCTTCCAACTATGAATCAATTGAATCCTCAAGTGATGATGGGTTGCACCGGGGGTCTTCGTGACCCTTTCAAAGTCTTGAGGCTAGCCATTCTACTTCTCAAAGAGGTACTCCTGATCCATTCTCATACGTGTCACATGTTTATTTATACTTCAACAAGGACACATACAACCTTATGATTGAAGCATTGCAAGGAGATCTATGTGTAACATTGGAACATCTCAAAAGTTGTACCCATTTGGTGGATTTAAAGAAATGGAGAAGAATAAAGGATAATTTAAAGATTTCAAGGAAAGAAGGTAATGTTCTTTGCCTTTGTCTTAAGATAGCTCCCAATCTGCGGATTGCATGCATTGAGGATTGGGAAAGTATTGTCCAACAAGCCTATCTTGATGAGACTCAAGGTAGACATCGTGATGTTAATGACACGATAGAGGAGGTCAAGTCAAAATGGTATGTTGGTATTCAAAAGCATGGAATTTCCCTTACTTACATTCGGGACTTTTTCAATGCATGTGAGTGCAATCACACTAGGAACCAAACTGCTCCACAATCATGGCACCAAAGAATGGAACTCAATAGGGAGCCTTCCATGATACTCACTACAACAAGGACCAATGTGGAAGAGAAACTTAAGTGTATAATGATTGAGTACAAGGAAAGGTTGCTCCGAGTACATTCAACAAAGACTTATGGCTCTTTGAAAACCATTGTTGACTATAAATGCCATAGGGGAGGTGAACCTACACGAAAAGGAAGCAAGAAGAGATTGCATACATCCAAGAAGTGTGGTTGTAGCTTCAAAGTTCAAGTAGAGTATAAGAAAGACTTAGACAATGTTCAAATACTTCTTCATCCTCACCATACGGGTCATGAACCAAGAACCAAAAATGACCTATACCATCTCCCTGTCCACCCTTCAGTATTAGAAAGTTGTATACAAGATTTATTTGATGTGGGAAGCTCTCGACATGTAGCTCAAATGTATATATCCAAAGAAAAAATCCATATGCAAAAAGCATCTCTCCTTGAGTGCACTATTTTCAGGTTCTTCATGATTCCCCAAGAGATTGCTTCTTTGTCCTATCTTGTACGCCATGCAGGTACATATCTTTACTTTTTCTCTTGGTAATAGAAAGATTGATGTATTAAGATCATAAATCCCTACATAAAAGTGCAGCTGACGTGTCCAAGGATGGTTGGGAGTCAATGTACAATGAAGCTTTGGATCTCAAGAAACAAAATAAGGTATGTACACGTTTTTTGTGATTTTGCTCCTTTGTTGCCGTCCTTTTGTGAAAAATAACATCATGAAATATTATAGGTTTTATACTGTCAAACTTATAATCCAGAGGTTATTGATGATAAAGATAATCCATTTATACTTATCATTCAAGATGACTGGATGTTGCAAATGGCGATACGTTTTTCACATAATAATGCATGGGCCATTGATAGTACTTTCAGAACGAACATATATAGTCTACCATTATATGCTGCTGTCTTATCAAAACAACTTGGAAATGGCCTACCCATATGGTGTATGATGTGCACATGTGATCCGGGGTCTCACCGTGAGGTTACTGCTTTAGAAAGGATGTTAAGTCTAATTTTCTCTCGAATGGGTAGTATCCGTCCAAGTGCAATTGTAATTGATAAATCCCAACAAGAACTAGAAGCATGCTTAGCGGCAATAAATGAGGATCCTCATTCTTGGGCCATTAGTGAAGATGGAACTTGGCAACAAATCTCCTGTCTAGTGTTGTTGTGCTGGTTCCATGTAAAGAAAGCATGGGTGGAGAATCTTCTTCCACAAGTAAGTAAATTTTACGCATTGTTGTCATGTCCTTATCATCCTCTCATCAATTCTTTAAGATTTATCTATATGGAGGTCCCCAAAGAGATAAGAAATGACATCTATACAAGCTTGTCCAATCTTATGCATAGTGCTACAGAAGAGGACTTTGAAGGACGTTATCAAGTATTCCTAAGCAAGTACTCACAATTTCCCAATGTTCAGTGGTACGTTTCAAATGGTTGGTGTGGACATAGTTGCATGTGAAGAGCAATGTGGCCTAAGTGGGGAAGATTGTTCAACTATGGAAAAGTTGATACAACAAATTTGATTGAAAGATTGTGGCAATACATTAAATATACACTTCTAGATGCTCGTATAAATCGATCAGTAGTTGAGTTGATACATGCTCTTGTGGGAGATTCTAAGACAGGGAATTGAATGGGTGGAACACTATCTCGTTTCTTCAAGCAAAAGCAAGAGATAGGTACAAGATTAACTCTATGATATATGTTGGGCCAGAGTTTTATGTATTAATATTGTGTCTATGCAGCTGACTCAGGTCGATTTTCTATCCGTGGCTCGTCAAGGAGCCACACCTCAAGGTTACCAGCAGGAGAGGAAATTTTACAAAAGTACAAGCATGATCAAACAAGCCTACAAGTATTGAATGACATGTCTTTGCTATTCAAAATAAGAAGTACATCAAACCCAACCTCATGGTATCATGTAAGCTTGCAAAGCAACTACTGTGATTGTGCAGATTGGAGCTCCCAATGCAAACACATCTATGGTGTTCGATTGATAGTATCTCATTGTTTTGAAGATTTGAAGGAACTTCTACCTACTGTAGATAATCATTGGAATCACAATTTACCGGAAAATGTTGATGAAAAGGACGACAACGATGGAAAAGAGAAGGTGTCTGCAGAGAATCTATCATATTGTATTGGAAGTCTTAAAGACATGCTGAGTCTCATTCAAAAAAACTTGCATGAAAGAGATTAAAAAGGATTGAATACGCTTTGGAACCAACTTACCACGACAAAAGATATATTGTTCTCAAGCATGTGCCCGAAAACTGTGGACATGCCTACACAAGGAAGTGTACGTCAAATACAACCAAATGTAACACGAACTCGACCATAACCATAACCGGAAACCATAAATGCAAACCATAACCGGAGTCGGAAACCATAATCATAACCGACAACTATAACCATACACGCAAACCATAACCGGATACGCAACTTGAACCATACCGGGAACGTAAACTATAACCGGAATCACTTACCATAACTATAATCGAAAATTATAACCATAACTAAAAACCATAAACGCAAACCATAACCGGAGTCGGAAACCATAACCATAATCGGCAACCATAAATTCAAACCATAACCAGATAATCCAAAACCATAATCATAACCGGAAACCAATATTACACACCCATAACCGGAGTCGGAAACACTTCCCATAACCGACAACCATAACCATAAACACAAACCATAATTGATACATAACTCAAAACCCTAAATCGGAAACGTATACCATAACCGGAGTCGAAACCATAACCATAACCGGAGTCGAAACAATAACCATAAAACCATAACCAAAAATGCAAACCATAACCGGAGTAAATCACACAATCATACTCGAAAACCATACAAAAAACGCATAAGTGGCAACCATAACCGGCAGCTATAACCATAAAATGCAAACCATAACCGGAGTAAATCACACAATCATACTCGAAAACCATACAAAAAACGCATAAGTGGCAACCATCACCGGCAGCTATAACCATAAATGCAAACCATAACCGGATACGTAACTCAAAACTATATCGAAAACGTAAACCATGACCGGAGTCAAAACCATAACCATAACCGGAGTCGAAACCATAACCATAATTGGAGTCAAAACCATAACCATAACCATAACAAAATGCAAACCATAGCCGGAGTCGAAATCAGAAACGCAATTGAAAACGTAAATCACACAATCATACTCAAAAACCATACAAAAAACGCATAAGTGACAACCATAACCGGCAACCATAACCATAAACGCAAACCATAACTGGATACGTGACTCAAAACCATACCGAAAACATAAACCATAACCGGAGTCAAGATCATAACCATAACCGGAGTCAAAACCATAACCGGAAATGCAAACCATAGCCGGAGTCAAAATCTGAAACGCAATTAAAAACGTAAATCACACAATCATACTCGAAAACCATACAAAAAACGCATAAGTGGCAACCATAACTGAACTATAACCATAAACGAAAACCATAACCGGATATGTAACTCAAAACCATACCGGAAACATAAACCATAACCAGAGTTGAAAACACTTACCATAACCATAACCATAAACGCAAACTATAACTGGATATGTAACTCAAAACCATACCGGAAACGTAAACCATAACCAGAGTCAAAACCATAACCATAACCGGAAACGCAAACCATACCTGGAGTCGAAAACATTTACCATAACCATAACCGGCAACCATAACCATAAAAGCAAACCATAACCGGATATGTAACTCAAAACCATACCGAAAATGTAAATCATAACCAGAATCACTTACCATAACCATAATCGAAAACCATAACCATAACGAAAACAAAAAACATAATCCATAAGCGGAGTCGAAAATACTCACCATAACCATAACCGGCAACCATAACTAGAAACGCAAACCATAATCGGATATGTAACTCAAAAACATACCGGAAACGTAAACCATAACCGGAGTCACTCACCACAGCCATAATCGGCAACACATAATCGGGAGTCATGATCATAAACTACATAAGAACCCATGACCATAAACCATAACTGGATACCATGACCATAAACCGTAACTCGAGACCACACCAAAAACCATAACGATGATCATAAACCATAACGAAAAACCATGACCATAAAATATACTAAGGTTTTGTATCAAAATTAACTCCAAAGAGTTGTTAGCCAAGTCGTGTCTGAAGAGCATACATAAAGCAAGTCATATCATCGCTACACGAGTCCAAAAGCTACATGTATAGAAAAAATCCATTGTCTATTCCTTTTGCAATGGCACTTCTCCAAGTGCTCGGGCCAACCATTCTCTAAGATCTTCTTTCAATATCTTCACATCTTCATGTTGAAACCATTTTCTAGAAAGCTGCCATAAATATAAGTAGTCAAAAGCTTCTATAAACAACTACATATAATCCTTAACAAAACAAACAACATAATGGATTACCCAAGAACATGGCGAGGCGACCGACCAAGCCACCCTTAATAAACATGCGCATACATTTCGTCACATACCATCCACAATCATGAGCATTTGGCTGTTGTGGAATCTACACCAAGAAACAAAACAAATTACATTTGACTGCCAAAAGATACATTGAGATTTTGTAGATCACTCACCTCAATAGTTTCACATCCTATCGAATTTATCAAATCCAATAGCTCTGACTGTACAACTTGATCTGTACAATATTTTTCAAAATGTTAATAGGCTCTAAAACAAGGAAAACAAGAAGCTTATGCAATGAGACTAAAATTATTTAGCATACATAACCTCTGCAAGTATACCTTTGTCGAACATCCCGATATTCGTGAGCTGAGCGTAGAATGGACGAGGAATCAAACATTTAAAAGCATGACCTTTTTCGAGGAATTCCATCTAGACGTAGACGATGCGGATTGTACAAAACGATAAGAGTCCAATGGGATCTGAACATAGGTAGGGTGTCATAAATTTTAATAACATACCATATACAACAAAAAGATGGTGAATAATATTATTACCTATCAACAGTTGGAAAGAAGGTGAAACTATGGCTTCCAAGATCTGGCGAACTAAAGAAGTTCTTCATATATATATATATATATATATATATATAAATATGTGATAACAAATGCATATCATTTTAACTATTCGAAAAGAAAAAAAACTAAAGTTCATACATAGCAAATAGGTTCATAGCCATTGTCGATGCCTCAACATCAAGCTCACTCTGTTGGAACGATCCAATCATGTCAACCCTAAGGTTAAAACGTACAGACTTTAAGTGGAAAACGACTCCTCCACTACAATAGTAAAAATATCATAGAATAAGAAAAAAATATAACTTGAAAGTTACGAAACTAGCCTATCACTAAAAAACATGATAGCTTACCTGACAGTCCCTTCTGGACTTAGCGGTATGGGGCTTTTACAATCAATCACGCCTTGGTGACCTCAATTGCAACATGGGTTTTATCTTTCGATTGTTGCGATTTTTTATCATCAAATATTGGTTGCCAACGATGTTGTGTGGTTGATTTATTTATTTATTTGATATAGATTCAAAAATACCTGATGAATCTCCTATGTCAATCCATCCATTGCCTCAGGGTCACGCTTTCTTTTGGTCTTTAGCTTTTGCGGAGGAGCAGGAGGAATCTCCATTTGACTTGTGCTTGCATCCTGGTGGTGAGTAGTCTCAAAGAAGTTATTTAAAAATAGTATATGTATTGTTTAAGAGACATTTTATGTAGAATTACTCTTCTCGCTTCCTTTAGGTAAATCCGATGTTGTATGCGCTTCTATTGAACATTATAATTCATGAGAATTTAGAACACATATATAATAATGTAGTATGTAAAAAATATTGAAACTTACAACTTTATCATAGCCATCCGAAACTCGTTCTATGACCAACTTCTCTCGTGTTTGGATGCGTGAGTCCCATGATGCTAGCTCATCTTTGACAAATTCATCTATCCATGACTCCTTTGTTATTTTTCCTTTCTTCTTACGTGCACAAAGCGCCCATCCCCGCTCTCCCTGTTCTCTCTTTCTTTTCTCGTATGCCTTTCTAGCATTCTTAAGCTTTTGCTCAACATTGAAAAATCGAGACTTGATTTGAATGCGTGACCTGGAAGAAGTGGGTTTGTGAATTTTTGTGTTTCCCATTGGCCAACCTATTGGAAGCGGTGGTATGACTACGTTTTCACATTGATGATTTCTTTCAAGGTGGTGTTTCATATCCACTCTCTTCTCAAAATGCTGACGTTTTCTTATACATGCGACCTTCTCTTATGCTCTTAGCAGATCTTAACATGGATTAAGTGTTAGTCAAGTCTGGTAAAAAGTAGTAGACAAATGAAACCTCAAGAATCTCGTTGAGATGGTCATGAGGCAGTTGGGTATGCTTGAGTTCATCATGCATGCATTGGGCACATCACTTCATTGTTGCAACTGCATACACCATCAATGTACTTATAGCGTGTGCATCCACAGCTTGTTGCACTCATTTCATCCACCATTTTAGTGCCAATTCGACAAGGGGAAATGGAGGGCAGTTGAAGGGTACTACAATGCAAAGTAGAGACAGAGAGAGAGAGAGAGACAGGGAGAGAGAGATCGCTTGTCCGTGCTTAATGCTTTACGCACTTGTTTTTGGTTGTCTATTTTTGAGAGAAAGTATGCCACGTTTTTAGTATGAAGAGATTTCTTTTGTCTCAAGTATTGAATTTTCATAATGATTCTTAAATCTCATTTTTTGTCAATTAAGTGTCAGATTTGTGGCAATGAAAGTAATGTGCCAATGCATAATTTTTTGCTTACATCATTGTTGATCTTGTATCAATTTGCTCGAATTTATCTTCGCTCGTTTTTTTTTGCTCAATGATTAGAAACCCCCCATCCACTTAGGGTGCTCACGAACTAGACTTGTTGAAAAAAGCTTGATAAGTTACTTGAAGCAAAAAACATTTTACGTATTGTAGGTATTCAATGAAAATTAACCTTATGTTTGACAAATCACAATGAACCTTTAAAGGTAATCATTGAATCCCCTGCTTAGTAAAAACAAAACAAATGGCATCAAGTTTGTAATCAAGTTAATGTACTATAGAAAAATCTACTTATCTCTCAGGCATAGAATTAAATACTTACTTAGTTTGAACATTACGCTTAAACAACCTAGGTTTATCATACATATACCATAAAACAAAGAGGTTTTTCCCATACTATATGTTCATTTTAGCATAGATAAAAAATTGCACAAAAAATACTTCAAGAAAAAAAAAACCACGAGAGGCTTGGATGGTCAAAGCAATTGTTTGGAAGCTTTGATAGAAAAACCCAATAGGTGGTATAGTTTTGATGGCATAAAAAACCTAATTTGATTTTAAGCTCACAAAGGTAGTATAGTCATTACCAATCTAGGCCAGTCGGGCGGGGGGGGGGGGGGGGGGGGGGGAGAGAGAGAGAGAGAGAGAGAGAGAGAGAGAGAGAGAGTGAGAGTTTAGCTTGGAAATAAATTTTAAATTTCCTTTAAGCTTAAAAATTTGAACCAAACCTTGATAAAAGACTTGGTAGGTTCCCCATATTGAGAAAACTTGGTAGGTTTCACTTACTTTTAAAAAATGGTACATAAAAAAATTGTCAAAGAAAGATTAGGTGCATGTTGCGAGAGAGAGAGAGAGAGAGAGAGAGAGAGAGAGAGAGAGAGAGAGAGAGAGAGAGAGAGAACGCAAGATTTAAAGTCTAAAAAATTAGCAATTTTG
Source organism: Adiantum capillus-veneris (assembly GCF_014529385.1). Lineage (NCBI taxonomy): Eukaryota > Viridiplantae > Streptophyta > Polypodiopsida > Polypodiales > Pteridaceae > Adiantum > Adiantum capillus-veneris. Next base: position 75,053,549 of record NC_140936.1, read on the forward strand.
ACATTATAACCTTTAAATAAGCACTTTAAAATTTAAAAGAGACAAAATGACAGTCTTGAAAATATTTTTTTTTTGAGTTCATCATGCATGCATTGGGCACATCACTTCATTGTTGCCACTGCATACACCATTAATGTACTTATAGCGTGTGCATCCATAGCTTGTTGCACTCATTTCATCCACCATTTTAGTGCCAATTTGACAAGGGGAAATGGAGGGCAGTTGAAGGGTACTACAATGCAAAGTAGAGACAGAGAGAGAGATAGAGAGAGAGAGAGACAGGGAGAGAGAGAGACAGGGAGAGAGAGATCGCTTGTCCGTGCTTAATGCTTTAGGCACTTGTTTTTGGTTGTCTATTTTTGAGAGAAAGTATGCCACGTTTTTAGTATGAAGAGATTGCTTTTGTCTCAAGTATTCAATTTTCATAATGATTCTTAAATCTCATTTTTTGTCAATTAAGTGTCAGATCTGTGGCAATGAAAGTAATGTGCCAATGCATAATTTTTTGCTTACATCATTGTTGATCTTGTATCAATTTGCTCGAATTTATCTTCGCTCGTTTTTTTTTGCTCAGTGATTAGAAACCCCCCATCCACTTAGGGTGCTCACGAACTAGACTTGTTGAAAAGAGCTTGATAAGTTACGTGAAGCAAAAAACATTTTACGTATTGTAGGTATTCAATGAAAATTAACCTTATGTTTGACAAATCACAATGAACCTTTAAAGGTAATCATTGAATCCCTTGCTTAGTAAAAACAAAACAAATGGAATCAAGTTTGTAATCAAGTTAATGTACTATAGAAAAATCTACTTATCTCTCAGGTATAGAATTAAATACTTACTTAGTTTGAACATTACGCTTAAACAACCTAGGTTTATCATACATATATCATAAAACAAAGAGGTTTTTCCCATACTATATGTTCATTTTAGCATAGATAAAAAATTGCACAAAAAATACTTCAAGAAAAAAAAAACCACGAGAGGCTTGGATGGTTGAAGCAATTGTTTGGAAGCTTTGATAAAAAAACCCAATAGGTGGTATAGTTTTGATGGCATAAAAAACCTAATTTGATATTAAGCTCACAAAGGTAGTATAGTCATTACCAATCTAGGCCAGTCGGGCGGGGGGGGGGGGGGGAGAGAGAGAGAGAGAGAGAGAGAGAGAGAGAGAGTGAGAGTTTAGCTTGGAAATAAATTTTAAATTTCCTTTAAGCTTAAAAATTTGAACCAAACCTTGATAAAAGACTTGGTAGGTTCCCCATATTGAGAAAACTTGGTAGGTTTCACTTACTTTTAAAAAATGGTACATAAAAAAATTGTCAAAGAAAGATTAGGTGCATGTTGCGAGAGAGAGAGAGAGAGAGAGAGAGAGAGAGAGAGAGAGAGAGAGAGAGAACGCAAGATTTAAAGTCTAAAAAATTAGCAATTTTGACATTATAACCTTTAAATAAGCACTTTAAAATTTAAAAGAGACAAAATGACAGTCTTGAAAATATTTTTTTTTTGAGACACACAACTTGTGTGTGTGTGTGTGTGTGTGTGTGTGTGTGTGTGTGTGTGTGTGTGTGTAGCCGCCCTTGTGTAGAGAAGTCCAAATTGGACTCCCAATCCGCCCATATGTGACCGCCCTTGAGAAGACAAGTCCACCTTTGAAATCGGCCATCGGCCATTCAATTCGGCCAACGGCCAATCGATCGACCATTTTTTGACCATTGTCCGACCATAATATTTGAACAAAGCGAGTCTCTGGCCGCGTGAAAATTTTGTTTTGCAATGATCTGAGTTGAATGTTGTTAATCCGTGATCCAACATCCATGATCGAACTTCAAGAACCAATGTCTTGATGCTTGCTTTAAAGCATACAAGCTCTCTTTAATCTGCAAACCATTTTTTCATTACCTTTTACTTTATACCCCTTTGGTTGAAGCATGTAGATTTCCTCCTCTAAGTCACTGTGAGGGAATGCCGTATTTAATTTTGCTCAAGATTAAAATCATGAGTAGCCACAAGGCTTAAGACAAGCCTAATTGAGTTCATTTTTACAACATCAAAAGATATTTCATTGAAGTCAATACCTTTCTTTTGAGAAAACCCTTTCACCACAAGCCTAGACTTGTACTTTTTCTTTCCACCTTCTTCTTCCTTCAGCTTATACACCCATTTGTTCTGCAGTGTCCGCTTACCTTTAGGAAACTCAACCAACTCCCATGTCATAAAATCTAATATCTAACCAACCCAAATAATTTTCTCATATTAAACTCATCATTTAATGTGGGAGAATAAACGGGAACAAGGGTTAGAATATAGACATGTGCTTATGGATCTATCTCAACATGAGGCCGAGGTTAAGAGATGGTATGTTCAAAAGCAATGATACCTAATGGAGCTTAAATACCTTAGGTTTAGCTTCATTAAAGACCTCCACAAGTTAATGTGAAAAGTCCTTTGACCTTAGGCGAGTGACCTTAGGCGAGTTAGGACTGACCTTCAGGTGGGAACCCTACCCAAGCATGAGGTGCTTGTCGGCTTGCTAACTAAAGTGCTTAAAGTGTTTGTGGGAACCTTGCCTAAAGCTTGAGGTGATTTTTATGCTTAAATGACTAAGGTTCTTGAAGTGTTTAATTAAAAAACAAACTTTCAAGAGGCATAAAAGGTTTCCATGCTTAATTGACTTCACTGTTTGTTGGAATTAGGGTTGCAGAGAAATGCACACAGCTTGGAGAAGACGAAGGAAGCTCAAGGCACACAATAGAGAGTGTGTTACTTAGTGTGCAATGGAAAGATAGATAGCCCTAGAGTGATGGGCGTATATACAATGCAATGGGGAAAACTTAACCTCCTAAAGAAGGAAAAAATGCCCCGGCGGTCCTAGTGTGTTCACACACATCACTACCACATGTATATGGTAGCAAATCTCCCCTGGAGCGATGCGGTGAACAAGAGTAAAGGGAAGTGCCATGCCTTGAGGACATGATCAGTCCACAAAGGGGAGTAAGCCCAAAGCTTTGCGGAAAGCTTCGAGCTTCTCACGAGACAATGCCTTTGTGAAAAGATTTGCAAGGTTGTCCTGTGTTGGCATATAAGCCAATCTGATCTCTCCTCCTGAGAGTCTCTCCCTGACATAGTGGTAATGCACCTCAATGTGCTTTGTGCGAGCATGAAAAACTAGGTTCCTCGCAATTGCCAATGCGCTATGACTGTCAGTGTAGATAGTGTTGGTAGTGTCTTGTCCAACACCCAAATCAGCCATAGGACGTCTAAGCCATTCACACTCAACTGTAGCTGTGAAGACTTCCCTGTACTCAGCCTCACAACTCGAAGTGGCCACAACGGGTTGCTTCTTGCTCAACCATGATATACATGAACTGCCAAGCATGAAACAAAAACCACTTGTGGACACTCGCCTGTCAAAACAACCAACCCAATCTGAGTTCAAAAAAGCATGTAAGTCAGGCAGCAATGATCCTCCCTTGGGATAAAACAAGCCTCTTGACAGTGTGCTTATGCTTAGACCTTGGGCTATGCATAAATCTGATGACCTGTGAGACTGCAAACTGAATATCTGGCCTCGTGTTGCATATATAAATGAGGCATCCAACAGCAGTTTGGTAAAGAGTGACAGCAGCTGGATCACCAACATCATGAAGAATCAATTTCAAACCTGTTTCCATGGGAGTGGCAATAGGTTTGCAATCCTCAAGTAAAAACTTACATAGCAATGTCTCTATGTAAATTTTTTGACACAAGGCAATACCATCATCACACTGCTTAAACTATATCCAAAATAATGATGCAACAGCCCCAAATCTTTCATCTTGAAAGTAGCATTCAAATCAGCCTTAAATTCAGCAATATGTCTCTCATTTGGTCCAGTGGTTAGCAAATCATCTACATAAAGAGCCACAATGAGAAGTACATCACCTTCATGCTTTACATACAATGTGCTTTCTGTTGGACTGTTACGAAAGCCTCGCTTGACCAAATGAGTGTCAGCTTTCTCATACCAAGCACGAGGAGATTGCTCCAACCCATACAAAGCCTTCTTACATCTACACACTTTGTCCTCTTGTCCTTTCACGACAAAACCACGAGGCTGCGTTACATAAACTTTCTCAAATATGTCACCATTTAAGAAAGCAGTAACAATGTCTGATTGATGTACATCCCAACCAAAATGAGCTGCCAATGCACATAGAAAATTCACAATAGTCATACGACAAGTGGAAGCAAAAGTCTCTTCATAATCTATGCCTTTTTGCTGTGCATAACCCTTTGCAATAAGTCGAGTCTTATGGCAATCGATCTCACCATCTGGCTTGCGTTTCAACTTGTAAACCCACTTTGTACCAAGGGCCTTTTTGCTAGGAGGCAAATCACATAAAGTCCATGTGTCATTTTCTATAAGTGCATCATATTCTAATTGCATGGCAGCCATCCAATTTTTTGAATTTTGTGCTTCATCAAAAGATAGAGGCTCCTCAACATCATGTAAGCTAGACACAGCCTAGACACAGTCAAAGCATAACAATATGATACATAAGATGCATGGCGAGAGCCTGAACGAGTATGACTAGACAAAGGTGCATCCAATTTACTATCATGCAATGTATGCACCATCCATTTTGGCATACCTCTAGCCTTCTCATTTTCAGCCCTTTCCTCATCAAGTACATCATGTACATTTGCATCAGTAGTCTGATCTGTAACATTTTCAGAAACCCCCATAGGCTATACATTTGCCTCATTGGAATTTATATTCGAACTTCCACCACTTAAAAGAGGAAACAAAGTGTCATAAATGTCCTGTGAGCTTACATTATTTTCTCTAGTACATGACAGCAAGGGCTGAACAGAATCTTCCACAAACACTGCATCTCGTGAAACCAGAATATGCTTTGTTTGCGGATGATAGAACCTATAACCTTTGTTTTTAGTACTATAACCAACAAAAATACATTTGACAGCCTTATCATCCAGTTTTTTGCGCTGTGTTTGTGGCACCAAAGCATATGCCAAATAGCCAAAAACACGCTTGTGCTCAATAGAAGGCTTTCTATCATGCCATGCTTCATATGGAGTAATAGATTGCAAAGCTTTCATAGGACACCTGCTTAGTACATAAGTGGCACACATGATGGCCTCAAGCCAAAAAGAATGCGGAAAAGCTTGACTTTTAACCATACATCGTGCCATTTCCGTAAGTGACTTGTTTTTCCTCTAAGCAACACCATTTTGTTGAGGTGTATAAGGCACTATGCATTGTTGTTTTATCCCACAACTAGCCAGAAATTCATTGAATTCATGAGACATATACTCCCCCCCTCGATCGGAACGGAGGGTGCCCATAGTACATTTCGAGACATTTTCAACCACAGCCAGAAATTGTTGGAAGCACATAAAAACTTCGGACTTCGCTTTAAGCAGAAATACCCATGCATGCCTGGAGTAATCATCTGAAATGAAAGTCACGAAGTAAAGGTAATTACCCAGGGACGGAGTTTGCATGGGCCCACAAACATCAGTATGCACAAGCTGCAACCTGCATGTGGCCCAAACTGAACCATCGTTTGGAAACGTAGAATGCTGCATCTTACCCAAAATATAGCCTTCACAAACATGTTTGACAAGTGCTTCAAGAGGCGGAAAAGAAGCAACCATATCAGATTTTGCAAACGTAGCAAATTGGAAAAATTCAAATGACCAAAACGTGGATGCCAAAGTTTTGCATCTGAAATAGCCCTTGAATCTGTAACTGCATTCGCAATTTTTTTCCACACTTGTCATACAAAGTGAGCTTATACAACCCATGGTACAAAATCTCAGATGCAACAATTTCATCACCAAAACTGAGATCATGAACTTTACATCTGTCATCCACAAATTTGACTACAAGTCCAAGTCTATCAAGTGCAGATATAGACAAAAGATTCTTCTTGATCCCAGATACATAAAGTGCATTAGCAAGTGTGAAAGAACTGCCATTAGCAGCAGTAAGCACAATCCTTCCAAATCCCTGAACTGGAAAAGAGGCATTGTTGGCACAAGTGACATAATTCCCATGAGGGACAGACTCGAGAGAGGTGAACAATTCACGACGTGAGGTAATGTGCTTTGTAGCACCACTGTCGAAATACCACAAATGTGAATCTGCAGCAACTGACATGCATGCATCATGGACAACAGGATTGTAAGTGCACTCTGCACTAAAATCCCATTCTGCATCAACATTAGTATTACAGTCTCCTTTTATAGAAGACTCAACAATGGCTGCATTTGTAGTGGAACCAGCATTTGCAGTGGAACCACCCTCTTTCTTCTTAGCCTCTTTTGCCTTCAACTTAGGACACTACTTGATCAAGTGATCATTAGCTTTACAATAATGGCAACTCATATTCTTTTTGCTCTTATCACCAGAATTGCTAGACGAAGTGCTGCCAGCAGAAGCATTGGGAACAAAAGTTTTTCCACTCGCAGTAGAACCATAAGAAGTGGCTGCATTGCTGTTACCACCCTTTCTTTGAGGAGCAATAAAAACCTGTTCAACTGCACGCTGTCTAGTCCTTTTTTTTTTTGGGGGAAAGTGACTCTTGCAACAAAAATGTGCATAATGCATCAAACTTGACAACTTCAGGATTTCCTTGGGTCATAAGTCTCCAAGTACTAGCAAAAGTCTGGTAAGAATCTGGTAATAATCTGGAACAGTCTGCATAAGGGAATTGTTTGAAATGACTTCACTTGCAGAAATAAGTTGCTCATTGATATCCTTGACACCAGAAAGAAAAGTTTCCATATCATCTTCCTCATGCATAATCTTCGACTCCAGCTCTTTACACAGCAAAGCAATTTTAGCCTCATTGCGGCCTGCATAAAGACCTGCTAGAATATCCCAAGCCTGTTTTGTAGATTTTGCTGAACGAATGTGAGGAACAATGGTGCACTTCACAAACAACACAATCAATGCATGAGCCTGCGCATCCTTTACATCCCAACGAGCTTGTTCTGTCGTAGGCAAAACAACTCTAATAGCAGCAATCCTTGCAGCAAGACCTGCAACATCGTCAACATCGCCTACATCCTCATAACCAGGACGTACATCAATTCCTTGCACAATATTCTAGATGCCCTTTGACACAAGAAGGTGTTGCATCTTATAAGCCCACATAGGGTAATTGTCCCCATCCAACCTGTCCTCAACAGAAAACATCTTGAAGACATCTGTGTTGTTGTCAGCCATGGTAAATGTTACACCTGATGTAAAAATTGTCCGAAAAGAGGAGAAACAAAACGGGAACAACACGTGCTATAGCACAAACCGTAGAACATTGTAAGGCACCTGTTATGCAGAAAATGGCACTGACAAAAAATTTGCATAAAATGATGAAATTGCATGTGCAGACCTGCCTGTAGTGGAACCGGAGGCTGAAATGAGCCCGAATCAAAAATCTAAGCAGACTCAGCTCTACGAGCTATCCTAAAATATTTGTCGACCTGCGAATGCTTGGAAAACCTCACTGAAATTGGAGAAAGTGAGCAGGCGTGTGTTGGAGCAGCTGGCGACTAAGCCCAAGAGGACGCAACCTGCTCTGATACCAATTGTTGGAATTAGGGTTGCAGAGAAATGCACACATCTTGGAGAAGATGAAGGAAGCTCAAGGCACACAATAGAGAGTGTGTTACTTAGTGTGCAATGGAAAGATAGATAGCCCTATAGTGATGGGCGTATATACAATGCATTGGGGAAAACTTAACCTCCTAAAGAAGGAAAAAATGCCCCGGCGGTCCTAGTGATGTGTTCACACACGTCACTACCACATGTATATGGTAACACCGTTGCCACGAAGGCTAGCCCACCATTGACGAGCCGTTTTCTGGAAGTGCATAGCTACATGGCATAGCTTGGAGGACTCCGTGAAGCTTTCGTCTCCAAAGGCCGCATTGAATTGTTGGATGAAGGCCAATATTTTGTCAGTGGCACCGAAGGTTCCATCATAGGTGAGAAAAGAGATACTCTTTCCTCCCTCTTTGAACTTCTTGAGCTTTTGTGATCTTTGCCATGCAGGGTATGATTTGCGATGTCCTCCCCTCTTGTATTCTCTAGGAGAATAGCCATAGATTTTATCGGGAGAGGACGAAGGTGAAGAAGAAGGAGAAGAGGGTGACCTCTTTCTTGACCTTTTCTTCCTTTGTTTTCTCTCTTCCCTTTCCGAGTGACGAGGAGAAGGATTGTGTGTTGACCATTTCCTCATGGGAGGAGTTGGCGATCGTCTAGACCGCCGTCTTCGTGGAGCGACATCTTCAGAGTAACTTAGGGATTCATTAATTTCTTGTTCTTTGGATTTCTCCTCTCGTATGGGAGAGAGTCTTCTTTTGGGGGTTTCATCAAGTGGCCTCCTAAGATCTCTCTCCTCTTGGAGGGGAAGGGAAATCCCATAAGCACGAAGTTCTTGAGTAACTTCGGCTTGCAAAGTAGGGTTGCCCATAGCTTGATGCAACCTAGTAACAAGATAATTGATAAACATGGGGGCATCATCATTAGCATCTTCATGTGCAAAATCAAAGTTATCAATGTTCATTCAACTCTCTTGGTTATTGTCAGCCATGCTAGTTCTACTTATGTCTTTACTTAGTGTATTTTTTGGCAATTCAAAACCTTAGTTGCTACTCCTCTTAGGCTTTGAAAATAAGCACTTAAGTATCTACACCCACGGCTCAAATTGGTTAATTATAGAAAGTAGTGGGGTGGGTCTAATATAGCAGAATTGCCAAGGGATAGCTCCTTTTGGACTTCTTATGGCTCAATAATGGTAAAGTCGGCAAGTCTAAAAGGACCCCATTATTAAGACCAAAGCTCCTGAGGTGTGCACCATATCCCACATAGTGGGCTCAACAAAACCGATAATAGATCCCTATCCCACTTACCTCAATATAATTTACAAAATCAACCATTAATAGGCTACTTAAGGACCTCTCTTCTTAAGCAAGAAAAGAGAAACCAAATGCTCTGATACCAATGTAATGGAAATGGCCTATGAACTTTGAGAACAGAGGAATTAAGAGAATTAGAGTGAGCATTTTTGTGAGGTTACTTTGAGAACATAGGTGGTGAACTTAGTTGATAGTAGCAACATACACATAGTACTTAATTAACTTGTCATGAACAATACTTTTGCAATAGAGAGAGTATTCAAGAACATGACAATAGTTGAGGACCGGATTTACTTGGAGCCGGTCCCCCCTCCAAAAGGCGTTTGTATTATAGATTCTCCCATCAAGAGAGACTTGGTACAATACAATATTTGTGTTCCTTGTGACCTTGGTGATGCTATGAAGATGGTGTTAGGAAATAAGACGTAGCTAAATAGATAATTGAGTAGATTACTTAATGGAGAGAGACAGATTTACATACACGCGATTATAGAGTAGAGAGAGAGAGAGAGAGAGAGTACACACGATATACGTGGTTCACCCAATGTGGGCTACGTCCACGGGAAAGCAACCACTCAATGGCTTTAGTACTTAAAAACAAGAAGTAATTTACAAAGGGATTATACCCTTAATGGAGCTCCCGCCTTGCTTCACTCTCACCACCTCACACTCACCTTGTTGCATCAACTTCACACTATAAAATGTGTGTAGAAATGGCCTCCTTTTATAGGCCAAAAGGGTTGCCCTCTCTTATGAGAGACAGCCATGTGTAGCCGCCCTTGTGCGAATAAGTCCAAATCGGACTCTCCAATCCGCCCATGTGTGGCCGCCCTTGAGAAGACAAGTCCGCTTTTGAATTCGGCCACCGGCCATTGAATTCGGCCACCGACCAACGGCCATTGACTTCCGACCACCGGCCACCGGCCATTGACTTCCGACCACCGGCCATTGGCCATTGACTACCGGCCACCGTCCAACCGACCGGTTCTTTTCCGACCACTTTCCGGCCGCCGTCCGGCCATAATTTTTCGGCGAAAAAGAATATTCCGGCAAAAAGAAAATATCGGGGGCCTCCGTCCCCGAGGCCTTTAATGTTGCCCCTGATTCTTGTCCATGAAAATTTTGGTTTCCGATGTGTGATTTTCCTTCACGCACGATGGCTTCTCCTCATAATGGGGGCCTTACAAATATGCGCTTTTACCACAGAAAATTACAAGGGTAAATCAGGCTCCATACTTAACAATCTCCCACTTGGAGACTGATCTCCAAACCAAACCTGTGACTGCTTTCCATTCTGGCTTCTTATCCTTGAATGCCAATTGAAGATGAGCAAAAGATCAACTTCTCCTTGTTGACCACCTTTGTAAACATGTCTGCAGGATTTTCACTTGTATGCACCTTTCCTAGCTTTAGTTGTCCCTCTTCCAAAAGAGTGCGTATGAAGTGATATCTCACCTCAATGTGCTCTGTCCTTGAATGAAAGGCTGAGTTCTTCGCAAGATGGATAGCGCTTTGGCTATCACTGTACAAGACACAATTGTCTTGTTTGAATCCAAGCTCTTCTAAGAATCTGTGAATCCACAGAATTTCTTTGCTTGCCTCCGTCATTGCTACATACTCTGCTTTTGTGGTAGAAAGTGAAACCACTTTCTGCAGCTTTGAAGCCCAGCTTACTGCTGTGCCTCCAACCGTGAACACATAGCCAGTAGTGCTCCTTCGAGTATCTTTGTCACCTGCCATATCTGCATCAGCATACCCTTCTAGAAAAATATCAGTTCCTCCAAAATACAAAGCATTTGTTGTTGTCCCTTTTAGATACCTAAGTATCCACTTCACAGCTTGCCAATGCTCTTTACGTGGGTTGTCCATGAACCTACTCACAACTCCCACTGCATGTGCAATGTCTGGCCTTGTCCAGACCATAGCATACATTAGAGAACCTACCGCTGCAGCATATGGAACTTTAGACATATAGGCTATCTCCTCTTGTGTCTTTGGACACATATCCTTTGTTAGTTTAAAATGACCAGCCAAAGGTGTAGAAACTGGTTTTGCATTTTGCATTGCAAACCTTTCTAGTACCTTCTTGATGTAATCTTCTTGAGATAGCTTTATTGTTTTCTTCGTCCTGTCCCTTGATATTTTCATACCAAGTATCCTCTTTGCAGCACCTAAATCTTTCATTGAAAAAGATTTGGACAGCTCCTCTTTTAGGTCTTTGATGTCCTGCATGTTAGCACTTGCAATCAACATGTCATCAACATACAACATTAGGATGATGAATTTCCCATCTCCCAAATTCTTCGTGTAGACGCAGTGATCCGAGTTGCATCTTGTGAATCCATGATCCAACATCCACCAATCAAACTTCAAGTACCATTGTCTTGATGCTTGCTTTAAACCATACAAGCTCTTCTTTAATCTGCAAACCATTTTCTCCTTACCTTTTACTTCATACCCCTTTGGTTGAAGCATGTAGATTTCCTCGTCTAAGTCACCGTGAGGGAATGCCGTATTTACATCCATTTGCTCGAGATTTAAATCATGAGCAGCCACAAGGCTTAAGACAAGCCTAATTGAGTTCATTTTTACAATAGGAGAAAATATTTCATTGAAGTCAATACCTTTCTTTTGAGAAAACCCTTTTACCACAAGCCTAGACTTGTACCTTTTCTTCCCACCTTCTTCTTCCTTCAGCTTGTACACCCATTTGTTTTGAAGTGCCCACTTACCTTTAGGCAACTCAACCAACTCCCATGTTTGGTTGCGATGTAGTGAGTCCATCTCCACTTGCATGCTCTTCGTCCATTGTTCTTTGGATTCATGTTGCATAGCTTCTTCGTATGATTCCGGCTCTCCAGAATCTGAGATCAAGAGATGGTTGAAGGAAGGAACAAACCTTTCTAGAGGTCTACTTGCTCTTGTAGATCTTCGGGGAATAGGTTGAGGCTCCTCATTTGGTTGACGTTGTTGCACATTGTCACCGTTTGCAGTCCTTGAGTCTTCATCGTCCTCAAGCTCCATGTACTCATCACCTGTTTCTTTTGTTTGTTTTCTTTCCAAGTAATCTTTGTACATATTTTGTTCTTTAAAAATTACATCCCTACTCCTTAAGATTTTACCATCTTCAGGATTCCATAGGCGATACCCAAAGTCTCCTTCTCCATAGCCAATGAAGAAACACTTTTTGGACTTTGCATCTAGCTTTGATCTTAGGCTTCTATCTATGTGCATGAAAGCCTCACACCCAAACACTTTGAGAAATGCATAATTCACCGGTTTACCTGTCCATGTCTCTTCTAGAACTCCCCCATCCAATGCCGTTGAAGGTGACCGATTGATTAAGTACACAGACGTACTTACAGCTTCTGCCCAAAGCTCAAGCGGTAGGCCTGTATGTAGCCGCATGCTTCGTGCTCGTTCCATGATTGTCCTGTTCATCCTTTCCGAAATCCCATTTTGTTGAGGTGTCCTTGGGGTTGTCCTTTGCCTCCGAATGCCATTGCTAGCACAAAAGCTCTCAAAAGCTTGGCTGCAATATTCGCCTCCATTGTCGGATCTGAGGCATTTAACCTTGGTACCTGTTTCATTTTCCACAAAGGCTTTCCACCTTTGAAATATGGAAAATACATCGGATTTATTCTTCATGACATAAACCCATGTTTTTCTACTCGCATCGTCTATGAATGTTACATAGTACAATGAGCCACCAAGTGATGGTGTACTTGCAGGACCCCAAACATCAGAATGAACCAACTCAAGTTTTTTATTTTTTCTTTCATTTCCTGATTTTTGAAATTTTACCCTCTTTTGTTTACCATAAACACAATCTTCAAAGAACTCTAAGTCCACTTCTTTCAAACCTGGTAGAAGCTTCTTTGTTTGAAGGATTTGCATTCCTTTGGCACTCATATGCCCAAGTCGGTAGTGCCACACCGCACTGTCAACTTCTGTAGTTGCTGCACAAGCTGAAGGTTGCGTGCTAATAGTACACAAGTAAAGTGTACCGACTTTTTCTCCCTTGGCAACCACCAAAGATCCCTTTCAGATCTTCCACCGTTTGTTTCCGAATGCAATGTTGTGACCTTCATTGTCCAATTGTCCTGTAGAGATCAAATTTTTGCGAAGAGAAGGAACATGCCTAACATCTTTAAGCTTCCATTCATTTCCGTTAGCAGTTTTGACAGAAACTGTACCTTTGTCGACAATCTCACAAGCTTCATCATCTCCCAAGTATACATACCCAAAATTACCTTTGGTGTAGTCTTGGAAATGTTGCTTGTGTGGTGTCGCATGGAATGAAGCCCCGGAATCTACTATCCAGGAATTAGACACATTTTCTAATGAGAGAATTAGAGCATCTTACTCTACTTTACCTGCCACATTGGCCTCCGATGTTGGCTTGTTGTCTTGAGACTCTGTCTCCTTCTTCTTCTTGGACCAGCAATCCTTCTTGACGTGGCCCTTCTTGCCGCAGTTCCAACATTCAAGAGCTGACTTTGTGCGTGACTTGCTCTGCCTTGAGCGATCACGACCCTTTTGGTTTTTGAACCTCTCCTTAGGCCTTCCTCTTGTTTCCACTGATAGTGCAGCACTTGATGATTCTCCAGTGCTTCTCCTTCGCATTTCCTCGCTTAGGAGAACACCCACAACATCATCAAACTTAAGAGTATTTGTGCCAGAGATAGAATTACTTACAGCCATCACAAGGCTGTCCCAACTATCCGGTAGAGATGATAGTCTAAGGAGAGCTCGTACTTCGTCATCGAAATTGATTTTCACTGATCGAAGTTGACTTATGTTTGTGTTAAAGTCATTTAGGTGTTCTGCAACTGAACCATTCTCTACCATCTTTAGATTGAACAAGCACTTCATAAGAAATACCTTATTGGATGCCGATGGTTTCTTGTAGAAGTCGTCAAGTGACTTCATCAAGTCCTCCGTGGTCTTCATCTCCGAAACATTGAAGGCCACCGTTGACGCCAAGCTTAACCAGATTGTTCCGAGTGCCTTTCGATCAAGGACAATCCATGCTTCATCTGCCATTGTTGCGGGCTTCTTCGCAAGACCGCCTAGTGGCAAATAGAGGTCCTTCTGGTAGAGATAGTCTTCAATCTGCATCTTCCAATGTTGGTAGTTTTTGCCGTTGAACTTCTCAATCTTGAGCTTCCCTTCCTCCACCATAACTCCCACTAAATTCAAGGAATCCTTTCCTTGAGATAATTTAGCTACGAGCAAACCTTGCTCTGATACCAGTTGTTAGGAAATAAGACGTAGCTAAATAGATAATTGAGTAGATTACTTAATGGAGAGAGACAGATTTACATACACGAGATTATAGAGTAGAGAGAGAGAGAGAGAGAGAGTACACATGATATACGTAGTTCACCCAATGTGGGCTACGTCCACGGGAAAGCAGCCACTCAATGGCTTTAGTACTTCAAAACAAGAAGTAATTTATAAAGGGATTAGACCCTTAATGGAGCTCCCGTCTTGCTTCACTCTCACCACCTCACACTCACCTTGTTGCATCAACTTCACACTATAAAATGTGTGTAGAAATGGCCTCCTTTTATAGGCCAAAAGGGTTGCCCTCTCTTATGAGAGACAGCCATGTGTAGCCGCCCTTGTGCGAATAAGTCCAAATCGGACTCTCCAATCCGCCCATGTGTGGCCGCCCTTGAGAAGACAAGTCCGCTTTTGAATTCGGCCACCGGCCATTGAATTCGGCCACGGGCCACCGGCCATTGACTTTCGACCACCGGCCACCGGCCATTGACTTCCGACCACCGGTCATAGGCCATTGACTACCGGCCACCGTCCAACCGACCGGTTGTTTTCCGACCACTTTCCGGTTGCCGTCCGGCCAAAATATTCCGGCGAAAAAGAATATTCCGCCCCCGAGGCCTTTAATGTTTCCCCTGATTCTTGTCCATGAAAATTTTGGTTTCCGGTGAGTGATTTTCCTTCACGCACGATGGCTTCTCCTCATAATGGGGGCCTTACAAATATGCGCTTTTACCACAGAAAATTACAAGGGTAAATCAGGCTCCATACTTAACAGATGGAAAGCTTCATGCATCAGGAGCATAACATAAACTTTGCAAATAGCATTAACTATCCAAAGGCCTCAAACACCTTTGAAGGTGGAGAGAGCTAGCGGGAATGAGGGTAGGGAAGAGAAAGAAGAATCTTTCATAGGAGAAGGAAATAGCTCCTCACTTATCATCACTCTTCTTGCTTAGCATAGCATAATATCATAGTAATGAAGATGAAGAAGATGGAAAAATTAAGCATTGAAGCATGGCTCTTGGTTGGATTTACATTCCATAACCAAGAGTGTTGGTGTAGGCTCTCCACTTCTCAACAATCTTGGAGAAGGAGATGGAGCTCTTACACTTTGCACTCCACACAATGAGTGAGTGAGTGAGTGTGTGTGGGAGTATATCCCCTCTCATGCTTGGTACACACCTCTCTCTCTCTCTCATATTATTTAATTATATCATTTGGACATGTGTCCTCTTTTTCCTCTTTGAGAGAAAGAACTTAATTATTTATTTTTATGCATCTAAATTCTCATGGGACCCCTTTAAAGCCTATCCAATAGGATTCAAACACATCATGAGGGCCACATGTGGAGGATTTTGACATGTGTCTTTTATGCTTCTTAAGTCATTTGGTTTGAATTGAACATAGAGGATTGTGTTTGTCTATATTTTTGTAATGGTAATTGCCCATGAACTTCGAGAGTAGCGGAATTAGGAAATTAGGTGAAGCACTTTTGAAAGATTCTTTGTGAGCATAGTGGGTGAACTTATTTGATGGTAGCAACATAAACATGGTACTTAGTTAACTTGGCATGAACAATACTTTTGCAAGAGAGAGAGTTTAGAGAACATGACAATAGTTGAGGATCAGATTCATATAGAGCCGGTCCCCCCTCCAATAGGCATTTGTATTATAGTTTCTCCCATCAAGAGAGACTTGGTACAATACAATATTTGTGTTTCTTGTGGACTACGTGATGCAATGAAGATGGAAAGCTTCATGCATCACAAGCATAGCATAACCTTAAAGAAAGCATTAACTATCCCAAGCCTCAGTCCCAAGGCATCAAACACCTTCGAAGGTGGAGAGAGCTAGCGGGGAATGAGGATAGGGAAGAGGAAGAAGAAACATTCCATAGGAGAACAAAGTAGTTCCTCACTTATCATTACTCTTATTGCTAGCATACATAATAGCATAGTAATGGAGATGGAGAAGATGGAAAGCTTAACCATTTAAGCATGACTCTTGGTTGGATTTGCATTCCATAGCCAAGAGTGTTGGTGTAGGCTTTCACTCTCACAAGCTTGGAGAAGGAGGTGGTGTTCCTCAACTTTCACCAAGTGACAATGGTGTCCCAAATGAGTGTGTGTGATGGTGTATATCCCCCTAGCACCCCCCTCCTTACTTTGGGCGTGTGGAGACTTTTCCTCATGCTGCAGGCTGGACCCCTCTCTCCTTGGCCAATCACATGTAGCATGCAGTCGTAGTCTTTTGACAAGTGTCCTCCTTACCCCTTAGAGAGAGAGAGAGAGCTTGAAAATATCTAGATATTTGTTAGATGGAAGTAGAAGCTCATTGGACCCCTCTTTAGCCCAGCCAATAGCATTCAAGCACATCATGTGGTTAAGCTTAGTGAGAGTCTGACATGTGTTCCATGTGCTCTTTTAGAATTCCCCTAACTTTGAGATTTTTATGCATAGGAAGTTTCTCAAGAAACTTCCTCATTAAGTGAGTAGGTTCTCTTTTGAACTCAAGCATCTTACCCCCCATGCATAGGAAGCTTCTCAAGCAAATTCCTCATTAAATGTGACAAGTACCTCAAGTACCTTAGTCATCAAGCATGACAAGCACCTTAGGTGGAGTTCCCACCTCAAGCACAGCCCTAGCTTGCTTAAGATTCCCACCTCAAGCACAACCCTAGCTTGCCTAAGTTTAGGTTGGGTTCCCACCTCAAGCACAACCCTAGCTTGCTTAAGGTCAAAAGGACTTTAAACAATAATCATTGTAGGTCTTTAATGAAGCTAATCCTAAGGTCTTTTAAACTTAATTTGTTAACCTTGCTCTTTGACAAACCATCTCTCATTTGGGCCCCTTTACCATTGGCCCCGTGTTGAGATAGATCTGTAAGCACATTTCTATATTCTAACTCTTGTTCTCGTTTATTATCCCATATTAAATGATCAGTTTAATATGAGAAAATCATTTGGGTTGGTTAGATATTAGATATTTAATGATATTACGTCTCTCTTGAAATCATAGTCGTCGTCGACTATGAGGTAAAAGAGATAAAGTCATAGTCATTAGTCAATTTGTCTTAGCGGGTAGAGGATCCCTTTTTACTCTACGACATCATTCCAAGATGGATGACTAATCCATTTGGTGCTTGGGAGACATGGTTGTCGCAAGCATGTATGCTCTTTAGTCCATTTCATCCTTCCAAGTAGAGTGACAAATTCTACATGGTGTTTGAGAGACGTCGTCATCCCAAACATGATTCTTAGTATGCATACAACTTAAATTTGTGCACAATAAAGAGAGAATTAGTCTTATAAGACAAAAAAATTTATCATTTAAAAGAAATATGTACATTTGGTTACTTTAATGTAGCATTGTAAGCGTTGATAAGGTTCATACTATCCTTAAGCTGGATTCCTTGCATCCATCTAGCATCTTCAAAAGGATAATTTTTGAACTTAATAAGATACCGTTGGATAATCTTACCATGTTGTAGTACCTTGTCTTCATGCTGAAGGATAGCTTCGGGTTGTAGTACCTCTTCTTGACCTTCGATTTTGGGAGGGTCTTCGATAATTGGTTCGTTTGGAGGCTCTCCTTTGTAGGGCTTGAGTAGGCTCCCATGAAAAGAATTATGTACGAGACAATGGTTAGGTAACTTGAGTTGATAAGCTACATCATTGATTGGCTTCAAAATTTGAAAAGGACCATAGTATCTTTTTGCTTGTTTAGCATAATACTTTTGATGTCTCGTGGGATTTTTGCCCGTCGTTTGCCTCAATCGATCCTTAGGAAACTTAAGTAAGACCCAATTATTTTCTTTGAACGTTAAGGCCCTTCTGTGCTTGTCAGCAGTAGCTTTTTGCCTTAGTTGGGAGATGGATATAGCCTCCTTAATCTTTTAAAAAGATGTTTGCAGGTCACGGCTATACTCATTGGCAGGGAAGATCTTCCGATGTACTTCAAGTAGCAAGGGACTTTTAGGTCTTACTTCTATGATTTCAAAAGGTGCTTTTCTCGTAGAAGTATGGATAGGATTATTATACGCATACTCTACAAGAGGTAAGTACTTTTCCCATTGTGAGGGTTGATCTACTTCTATAACATAGGTCTTTAGTAGATCAAGAATCATAAGATTGGCTATCTCACTTTGGCCATCCATTTGTGGGGGATAGGCCGAAGAGAAATTCAATCTTGTACCTAGATTTTCGAAGAGACCTTTCCAAAAATTACTGGTCATCCTAGGATCTCTATCTGACACGATGGATGTTGGCAATCCATCGTGTTTGAAAATATGTGATATGAAGAGAGTTGCCATTTGGTGTGCCTTAATAGTCTTCTTGAAAGGGATAAAGTGTGCTTGCTTGCTAAACCTGTCGACTATTGTCCATATTCCCGTATTCCCATGGATAGATTTTGGTAATCCAAAGATAAAATCCATGGATATACTCTCCCATGGTGAATTAGGAATTGGCAATGCCTGGAGTAATCTAGGTTGCTTCCCTCTATCGTACTTGGTCTTTTGGTATACTACACATTTTGAAACATACTCTTGTATGTCCACTTTCATGGTAGGCCAATAAAAGTATGTCTCTACTCCTCGAAGAGTAGGTTGAATGCCTCTATGCCCCGCATAGGGGGGAGCATTGCATTCATACATGACTTTCTCACCAAGGGAGTGGGTAACACATAGACTATTTCCATGGACAAGATAACCATCCTGCAAGGTGAATGGTTCCTCTTTCTTCCCCAAAGCAAGGGCTGACATTATGTCTTTAAAGTCAGGTTCAATAGCATACTCATCTATCATAGAAGATAGATCAATGTGAGTTGCTATTGACACAACATTAACTTTTGGTCGTGGTGAAAGTGCATCAGCCACTTGATTGTGCTTACCAGCAATGTGAGCAATGTGGAAATTAAATTGTGAAAGAAAATTTTCCCACCTCATTTGTTTGTCAGAAAGCTTTGTTTGCGTCATGAAGTACTTGAGACTTTGATGGTCTGTTCGTAAGATGAATGGAGTCCCCAATAGATAGTGCTTCCATGTGTCTAGGGCTTGTAGAACAGCTAACAGCTCTTTCTCATAAATGCCTAAGACCCGTTCATCCGTGTTGAGCCTGTGGCTCTCATATGCTATGACATGCCCTTCTTGAAGCAAGACTGCTCCAAGGCAATCACCACAAGCATCACATTGGACCTCAAATGGCTTTGAGAGATCCGAAAGCATAAGGATTGGTTGGGAGATAAGCTTCTCTTTGAGCTTGTCAAAAGCACTTTGCTCCTTAGCAATTCATGAATACTTAACGTTTTTCTTTGTTAAGTCATATAATGGTCCTGCTATTTGAGAGAATTTTGCTATGAAGCATCTATAGTATGCACACATACCAATAAAGCTTCTTAGCTCATGTAGATTCCTTGGATTAGGCCATGCTTTTATTACCTCCAACTTTGATGGATCCATACGGATACCATCTCGAGAGATAATATGACCTAAGTATTGAATCTCTTGAAGGAAAAACTTGCTTTTCTTTTGATTGAGAAAAAGCTTATTCTCCCTTAATTCTTGAAAAATCACTTGGAGATGTTGCTTGTGTTCCTCCAAGGAATTGGATTAGATGATGATATCATCAAAGAACACTCCAGTGAATTTATGGTAGGGTCTAAATTTTTTCTCCATTAATCGATTGAATGTAGCTGGTGCATTAGTCAAGCCAAAAGGCATGACTAGATATTCATAAAGGCCAAACGTCGTACGAAACGCGGTCTTTAGGATATCTTCAGTCACTATCCTTATTTGATGGCAGCCACTTTTAAGGTCAATCCTATTGAAGTAGGTAGAGCCTTGTACCTTATCAAATGGATCTTCTATCCGAGGTATGGGAAATCGGTTTTTGATAGTGATATGGTTTAGTGCGCGATTGCCACACACATGCAGTATGTACCATCTTTCTTTTGCACTAAAAGGACAGGAGAGCAAAAGGGAGAGGAGCTAGGCCTCAACATTCCTTTATCTACCAATTCTTGTACTTGCCTCATGATCTCCTCTTGTTGAGCTTGTGAAACTCGATAGGGAGGTTTGTTAGGCGGTGAGATTCCTGATAGGAGCTCAATTCAATGGTCATCATCCCCTTGTTTTGGAGGTAAGTCCATAGGGATCTCATCAATGAACACATCTTGGAATCCTTTTAGAAAGTTAGACAAGTCTAACTCTTCTTGTTTCCTACCATTTACCTTTGATGAAACATTAGGACCTTTTAGGGATTCTTTGACAAAAATCATGTACGCAGAAACTGAGATTTTCATTGATTTATCAAGGGCGAGAGGATTTACAAGTGGTATAGTACGACCAGACTCATTAGCATCTATATACATATTCTTTCCCCTGTAAGTAAAGTAGATGTTAGGAAATATGACGTAGCTAAATAGATATTTGAGTAGATTACTTAATGGAGAGAGATAGATTTCACACACATGAGATTATAGAGTAGAGAGATAGAGAGAGTACACACGATATACGTGGTTCACCCAATGTGGGCTACGTCCACGGGAAAGCAGCCACTCGATGGATTTAGTACTTCAAAAGAAGAAGTAGTTTACAAAGGGATTATACCCTTAACAGAGCTCCCGCCTTGGTTCACTCTCACCACCTCACCCTCACCTTGTTGCGTCAACTTCACACTATGAAATGTGTGTAGAAATGGCCTCCTTTTATAGGCCAAAAGGGCTTCCCTCTCTCATGAGAGGCAACCATGTGTAGCCGCCCTTGTGTAGATAAGTCCAAATCGGATCCTCTAATCCTCCCATGTGTGGCCACCCTTGAGAAGACAAGTCCGCTTTTGAATTCGGCCACCGGCCATTGACTACCGACCACCGGCCAACCAGCCAATCGATCGGTCATTTTTCGACCACTTTCCGGCAGGCCATAATATTTCGGCAAAAATTTTATGGCTATCGTTCTTGCCCCTGAATTTTGGCTATCGTTTATGGCTATCGTTCTTGCCCCTGAATTTTGGTCGTGAAATTTTTTATTTCCGGCGAGTGATTTTCCTTCACGCACGATGGCATGTTGGCAGCCATGCAGTTGAACCATGGTATCCCTAGGATAACATCCTCATGTTGGAGAGGAGAGATGAAGAAGTCTTCTTTGTCGACATAGCTTTGGACATGAAGCCTCAACTTCCCAATCAAGGGAGTAACAGAGGCTTGTTGTCCCTTGAAAGTGTCATCGGCCGTTATAGCATCTCCCATCTCAAAAGCTTGAATGACCAACTTGGTGGCCAACTCCATTAATATGAAGTTGAGACCAGAACCAGGGTCAAACAAGATGAAAGCATCATGCTCCCTTACCTTTCCCCAATCATAGGAGAGAGGTGATCCTTTGCAATGAGTATCCTCTTTTGGAGCTTCGATAGTGGAAGCTCTAGGAGTCTCATTGCGAGCATTTCTTTTGGGGCAAGAACGATAGCCATGTCCTTGCTCCCCACACTTAAAACATTTGTGATCCTTGCAAAAAGTTTCAAGCTCTTCAAGAGAGAGGTTATTTTTACCTTTGTAAAATCCTTTCTCCTTGGACCGATTGTTGTTGTTGTTGTTGGAATGGCTGTGGGAAACATTTTGGGCTGTAATTTTTCCCTTTGCATCACTTTGCATCACTTTTTCTTTATTTTCCATGGGTTTGACATCCGTCTAACCCGTTGTTGGAAATTGATGCGTGAAGCAACCATGGTATGGTGGATTACTTCACTGATAGAGTCAGGACGTTGAGAGTTGATATACTCGGCCATCTCTTCAGGTAATCCTGCACAAAATTGTTGTTTTTGCTCAGCAAAGTCTATCTTTTGAAAGACAGTAGCCTTGAGATGTAAATCCCAAAACTTGTCCACATATTTGTGGATAGACTCATGAGAGAGAAGCCTTAAACTCCACCATTCGGTGAGCACTTTGTACTTTGCATCACTTGCAAGGAATTGCTTCATGATGGAAACTCGTAGAGTTTTCCATGTCTTTGGGGCTTCGCCATTGCCTTGAAGGCTAGCCCATCGAGCCGTTTTTTGGAAGTGCATAGCTACATGGCGTAGCTTGGAGGACTCCGTGAAGCCTTCATCTCTAAAGGCCACATCAAATTGTTGGATGAAGGCCAATACTTTGTCAGTAGCACCAAAGGTGCCATCATAGGTGAGAAAAGAGATACTCTTTCCTCCCTCTTTGAACTTCTTGAGATTTTCTGATCTTCGCCATGCAGGGTAAGATTTGCGATGTCGTCCCCTCTTATATTCTCTAGGAGAATAGCCATACCTTTCGTCGGTAGAGAAGGAAGGTGAAGAAGAAGGAGAAGAGGGTGACCTCTTTCTTGCCCTTTTCTGCCTTGGTTTCCTCTCTTCCCTTTTGGAGTGATGAGGAGAAGGACTATGGGTTAATGGTTTCCTCTTGGGAGGAGTTGGCGATTGTTTAGTCCTCCTTCTTCGTGGAGCCACATCTTTGGAGGAATTTAGGGATTCATTGCTTTCTTGATGTTTGAATTCCTCCTCTTGTATGGGAGAGAGTCTTCTTTTGGGGGTCTCTTCAAGAGGCCTCGTAAGCTCTCTCTCCTATTGGAGAGGAAAGGAAATCCCATAAGCACGAATTTGTTGAGTAACTTCGGCTGCAAAGTGGGGTTGCCCATAGCTTGTTGCAACCTAGTGACAAGATAGTCAACAAACATGGAAGCATCATCATTGGCACCTTCATGTGCAAAATCAAAGTTATCAATCTTCATTCTCCTCTCTTGATTATTTTCAGCCATGCTAATTAAACTTATGTGTTTACTTAGTGTATGCTTTGGCAATTCAAAACCTTAATTGCTACTCCTCTTAGCCTTTGAAAATAGGCACTTAAGTATTGAGGCGGTCCGGGGCGGGCAACAAGAAGAGTGGCCTCTAAACACCCTTCGAGGCTCCCGTGCTGCTCAATTGGGTCTGGGGCAAGCACAATCAGAGACAACAACAACCCACAGCCCGAAACCAAACAAGAAAAGGGGCACCACCTAGTTGTATATGCAAACTAGGACGCACGTGATATCTCCTTGTACTTAAACGCACAAATAGAGGGGAATGCAAGATAGCCACACACACCAAACACAAACATTCACCACGCCAGAGAGAGGTAAAGAGCACAAATCAACTTGAGCAACTCAGTCTTAGCCTTAAAGACTAGATGCACACAAAGCTTGATGAGAAATAGAGAGACAACACAAAACTTGACCTTGTTGCCAATACACAAATTGTCTTAGAGTCACGGGAGCCCTCTCACCGAGCACCCTCTTACAATTTCCTTTGAGGCAAACAATTCAACAAGCCCTCAAACCACCAAGCATGAAATGGCACAACAAACTTCAAGGACAATATACCTTCAACCACCTGATGAGCCAACTTATCAAGTCAATTTGGAGAGAAGAGTCGTAGTTGCAGCATACAATTGCACCCAAAACTATGAATCTTATTTATGGACAAGAGTAGGCTACAAGTGTGATTGCAGAGTATAGTATCACTCCACTCCTCTAGATGGCATAAATAACTTCAAGCTTCTCCATGCACCTATGTGTAGTGATGGAATAGAGCACTCACAATGCACACACTCTACACAACTAGGCTTGAAGAGTGGTGTGTTATGTGTTGAGAATGGTGTGGTGTAGTGTGATCATGTGATGATTTACAAGGGGGAGAAGGGCTCTATTTATAGGTTTTAGAAGCCCCGATTAGGATTAGGCCTAATCAAGTTTATTTGAAGGAATAAAAGACTATGCATATATATATATATATATATATATATATATATATTTTAATGAGGGTGGGTCTCTCTTGTCCTTTGAGTCACATGGATGTGGCCTCAAGGGAAGATAATTATTGAGGATGAAAGGAGAGAGGATTGAGTGAATAATTTGGGAGGGCCTACTCTAGTAGAGGGTGCATTTTACAATAAGGTTAGTGGTTAGTAGTTAGTAATTATCACTAAAAAATATTTACAAAATCATTCACCAAATGGTGAGATATATGATGAGAAAAGTTAGAGAAGGGATGAGCTTGTAAAGAGAGGTTGAAGCTTTGGAGAAGTTGACATTCACCTCTTTACAGCACCGGAAGAAGAAGCAGTCAGCATGGCGAAGCAGCGCGTGTCGATGAAGCTATGTTATTTCAAACCTTGGAAAATTCATGATAAAAGCCTTCTTTGCAAAGGTTATCCTTGGATTTTTGCTGATTTTTTGAAGTTCTTTACAAAGCTGAAGAGAGTATGGTAATATGGACATATATGTAGAGAGAAAGGGGGACACATAGGGTATAGAAATGGAGGATGAAGGCTATGGAGGTGTGAGAGAAGTGGCAATGGTGAAGAGGGTGAATTAGGACATGGGAGTTGCAGGTTTGGGAGTGGGAAGGAGAGGGAGGAGTGTGTGTGAAAGAGGAAAATGATAAAGTGGAAGAGGGAGTGTGGCTGCATAGCATGGGCAAACTGGGGTCCACCAATAAAATCATAGCTCACAGCTCGTAGCTCAAAAAAATATAAAAAAATTTGAGAATAAATTTAAGCTCACGAGCTACAGCTTTTGTTTGTATGACCTTTTCAAATTCGGAGAGCATGTGATCTTTAAAAATTCAGCAAAACCGACTGTTTTTTCCACTGCACAAGGTCCTTGTGAGGTCCTTCTTTGGATGATTCTTTTGAATACCTTCAAGAGTGAGCTCCCCATGGTGCATGCATGCATTCCACATACCCTTGACCTTATTTGGTAGGTCTATAATTGAAGATATTGTTGAAATCATGATATAAGTGAATAGTATAACTAAGAAAATCAAAAATTGAGGGGTCTAAAAAAATATGTACATGTCAAATATAAATAATATAGGTGAAAAAAATATAAAGGGGTCAAAATAAATCTCTCTCATTATAAGTCTACCATAAAAAGATGAATATTTTTGGTGGTCTAATTTATGAGAGTAATAGAGAATAGATGTAGGAAGGAAAAAATGACAATACTAAAAAAATATACACCAAAAATAAGAGAATCTTGCATGAAATTATTTTTATATGGAATAAAGAGTACGTAAAATCGTAAGAAAAAAATATGGTAATGGTGAGTCAATGTACATAGCATAAATAACACACCATAGGTAGAAATATTTAAATAAATACCAAAATAATTATGAAAAATCCTTTTATTTAGGCCCTATATACAATGAAATATTTACACACAAATGGGCCATAATATACTTATATTATATATATATATATATATATATATATATATATATATATATATATATATATATATATATATATATATATATATATATATATATATATATATATATATATATTTGGCTCAACTAGCCCAGTGACTAGCTAGCTGAGGGTTTTTAAGAAGATATGGGAAAAGTCCTCTAACTCACACACGCCTATGTATAGTGAAATGGTAGGGATAACCAAAATGTTTGAGTGATTTGATAGGGTGAGGTAGCTTACTATGGTAATTATAGAAAGCCGAAAAACGGCTATCAGTATCTACAGCCATGGCTCGAATTGGTTAATTATAGAAAGTAGTGGTGTGAATCTAACATAGCGAAGTTGTTGAGGGATAGCTCCTTTCAGACTTCTTATGGCTCAATAATGGTAAAGCCGTAGGCAAGTCTAAAAAAGACTCCATTATTAAGTCCAAAGCTCCCGAGGTGTGCACCATATCCCACATAGTGGGCTCAACAAAATTGATAATAGATCCCAGTCCCACTTACCCTAATATAATTGACAAAATCAACCATTAATAGGCTACTTAAGGACCTCTCTTCTTAAGCAAGAAAAGAGAAACCAAATGCTCTCATACCAATGTAATGGTAATTGCCTATGAACTTTGAGAGTAGCGGAATTAGGAAATTAGGTGAAGCACGAAAGATTCTTTGTGAGCATAGTGGGTGAATTTATTTGATGGTAGCAACATAAACGTGGTACTTAGTTAACTTGGCATGAACAATACTTTTGCAATAGAGAGAGTTTAGAGAACATGACATTAGTTGAGGACCGGATTTATATGGAGCTGGTCCCCCCTTCAATAGGCATTTGTATTATAGTTTCTCCCATCAAGAGAGACTTGGTACAATACAATCTTTGTGTTCCTTGTGGCCTACGTGATACAATGAAGATGGAAAGCTTCATGCATCACACACATAGAATAAACTTAAAGAAAGCATTAACTATCCCAAGCGTCAGTCCTAAGGCCTCAAACACCTTCGAAGGTGGAGAGAGCTAGCAGGGAATGAGGATAGAGAAGAGGAAGAAGACACATTCCATAGGAGAAACAGGCAGTTCCTCACTTATCATTACTCTTCTTGCTAGCATACATAATAGCATATTAATGGAGATGGAGAAGATGGCAAGCTTAAGCATTGAAGCATGACTCTTGGTTGGATTTGCATTCCATAGCCAAGAGTGTTGGTGTAGGCTTTCACTCTCACAAGCTTGGAGAAGGAGGTGGTGTTCCTCAACTTTCACGAAGTGAGAATGGTGTCCCAAATGAGTGTGTAATGGTGTATATCCCCCTAGCACCCCCCCCTCCTTGATTTGGGCGAGTGGAGATTTTTCCACATGCTGCAGGCTCATTGGACCCCTCTCCCCCTGGCCAATCACATGTAGCATGCAATCAAGTACATGGGTAGTCTTTTGACAAGTGTCCTCCTTACCCCTTAGAGAGAGAGAGAGCTTGAAAATATCTAGATATTTGTTAGATGGAAGTAGAAGCTCATTGGACCCCTCTTTAGCCCAACCAATAGCATTCAAGCACACCATGTGGTTAAGCTTAGTGAGAGTCTGACATGTGTTCCATGTGCTCTTTTAGAATTCCCCTAACTTTGAGACTTTTATGCATAGGAAGTTTCTCAAGCAACTTCCTCATTAAGTGAGTAGGTTCTCTTTTTGACTCAAGCATCAAAACCCCCCATGCATAGGAAGCTTCTCAAGAAACTTCCTCATTAAATGTGACAAGTACCTCAAGTACCTTAGTCATCAAGCATGACAAGCACCTTAGGTGGAGTTCCCACCTCAAGCACAACCCTAGCTTGCCTAAGTTTAGGTCGGGTTCCCACCTCAAGCACAACCCTAGCTTGCCTAAGTTTAGGTCGGGCTCCCACCTCAAGCACAACCCTAGCTTGCTCAAGGTCAAAACGACTTTTAACACTAATCATTGGAGGTCTTTAATGAAGCTAACCCTAAGGTGTTTTAAGCTTCATTAGTTAACCTTGCTCTTTGACAAACCATCTCTCATTTGGGTCCCTTTACCATTGGCCCCGTGTTGAGATAGATCGGTAAGCACTTGTCTATATTCTAACCCTTGTTCTCGTTTATTATCCCATATTAAATGATTAGTTTAATATAAGTTGGTTAGATATTAGATATTTAATGACAATTTTTTAATTTTGCAACCTTGAATAAAGGTTGAAAAATTGGACAGGGGTTGGATGAGACATGTCCAATGATAAAGGGGTTATAAGGAGAGGCTCTGATAGGGAGCACCGCTAAATATCCCTCATCCGCATGGCTTGACAAAGAGCCGCCAGCAGAGCCAGTCCTTTTTCGTAGATTCTGGACAAAGCTGTGGTAGAAGAAAGTCTTGTCATACAAGATTCCTGCTAGCTCTCATTCACTACATCACTCTCATGCATTCCATTGTTTGCATGCCCATTGTGGTGCAGTGTGTGCATTAAATGCAGCTCTCATTCACTACATCACTCTCATGCATTCCATTGTTTGCATGCCCATTGTGGTGCAGTGTGTGCATTAAATGCAACTTGTGTGGCCACCATTTTTGTATCAAATGCATCACATGTCAATTTAAGGGTTGAGTCGCATGTAGGGGTAGTGGGGGTATTAGGATTTTGAAAAGGTTAAATAAGGGAAAACATTCAACAATATCCATTTAAATAGAAGCATTATTTAACCCGACTATCACCCTTGAAAACATAGGGGTTAATCTATCCTTGCGGTGCACAAGAGCTCTCTTCATTCAAGCTCCATACAAACCAATAGGAAGGAGCCATAGCCTCCTAGATTCTTGTAAATGTCAACTTGCACAAAGCGTGCAATCACCTCAAGATTTTATGTTTATTTTCACCCTCCTATTTTTGTGCTATGTCATGCAACCCAGCTCTAAGACCTATTAAAAACGCAACAACTATGTGCTGCAAAATCTACCTGTCTCCTAATGGGTGTGCATAGAGAGCTTGAATCCCCAACACACTCATCTATACTCTCGCTTGCATGTACATTATATTGCCACTCTATTGGGAGAATAGAGGGATGTAGAATATCGAGCGTATTTGATTGACTGGGTGGAGAAACTTGAGGTTCCAATGATTCTCTACTGCTACCTGGAGATGATGTGGTCGTACCATTGGTAGAAAATGTTTAAAATGTTTGGCTTGATTTGAATGAATTCATGGCAACAAGGTTCATTTGTTGATATTTATACCTTGAAATGGGGTTCGTTTCAAAAGTAAAAAAGACTTCATTTTGTTGATATTTATACCTCGAAACAAGCTTCCTTTAACACTAGGTTGGTAACTTGACAGGACATAAAAGTGTCCTTTCAGGGTTTTGAAAAAACCCTCCAAAACCATAGTAGATCCACTCATTTTGTAAAATCCTTTCATGAGGTTATAGTTCAAGGCCTACTACACATGGAAAAAATAAGAAACTTGTAAAATTTCTCATCTTTTGGTCACACCAAGCCTCCAAAGTTGATGGACCAGTACATTTTCATCAAAACAGTCATTTCTTACGTTTTTTTGCATAAAAATAAGATTAGGGATTTTTGTAGGACTTGAGATAAATTCCCTAGTTAACTTCAATGGGTCTGTGATCAGAACATATGATTGCTTCTCACTCACTATTTTTTGTTTTGCCAAAAGAATTAGGTACAAAAAAGTTGAATTTTTACCATTCTGCAAACCTATCATCAAAGTTTCTATAGCCACGCTCAATACAAATAATATATGCATGTTTTCTTAGTTCCCTATTGTCCTTTAGGTTCATAAGGAGCCATGGAGCATGTCAAAAGAATAATACATCTCTTACCAAGGAGAATCTTGGGGACAAAGATGAAGTGCTAAATACAGCAAACATGAAGAAACTGGGTTCAACATGATGAGTTGTAGAATCCCATAGAAATTATTCAATATCTAGCCAAATTTGATCCTTATGACTAGATATGGTTACTACCTACAAAATGCATGTAGTTGTCACAAGAAACTAACAATATTAAAAAAGCTATACTTGATATACTAGAATGTTTCTTTTTCTTCTATAATTGAAAAAATCAACCATCGTTGTCTACTATGCAAAATAGGGTATTAGGTGCCCCAAAACTCAAGGAATATTAGCTTTAAGTTACAATATGCGACATAGAGAATCAAAACTGTATTTGGATATCATGAAAGCCACCAAAAAAATCATAGAAGAGCTAAAATTGGCTAAAAAACAGGATTTGATAATTTTTGTAATTTGGTCATAACTTACAACTTTAACATTTATTTCTCCCTAGAAGCATAAGGACTGTTGAGGACTACTAAAGATAGTTCTCTAGCATTATAGACCTCACAAACATGAATTCTAGAGTGGTATAGTTGCAAAAAGTTGAAAAAATCCAACAACAGGACCCGTTTTTTCACACAGTTTAGGTTGTGAAATGTTGTGCAAGGACAAGGTTAAAGATGGAATTGATATTCCAAAAAAATGTCAAGTTTTTTTCAGCTCATGAGACAACTTTCTAGACAGATAGCACCTCCAAATCCATTTTGAAACTCTTGACATAATTCAAGGAAAATGGTCACTTCACAGGACATAAAAGTGTCCCAGGACATAAAAGTGTCCCATTACCAACCTAGTGTTAATAAATAACAAATCTCGTTATGTTGATATACCTCAAAATGAGGTCATTGTGGAATCCATGTGGGCATATATGTGGACATTCGAATGGTCGAATAACATTCAGTTGACACAATACTTACCTCGAGTCAAAGTTCACGTGTATCTTTGTCGACATCCTCATGGCACCCATGTTGGTGTCTATGCACCTTGAAATGAGGTAAGCACATGGTATCCATGTTGGCAATATAAGGTCAGCTTGGGATCTCTGTGGCAGACACTATAGACATCAAATCAAGGTAGACCGAACATGAATTTTTGATATCATGCTCGATCCAAAATAGCCAAAAGTGGGTATCCCCTTACTTGCAACCACCCTCAACCACCATTGGTGACTTAACTCTAGCAAACCTCGATGAAGAAACGGCTACTCCTTTACCCTAGGACAAGTGTTTATGATTATACTACCAATGGCAAACCCACTCTTGAAGATTTAGCATAAGAGTGGGCTAATTTTTTTTAAGTGTTGGCTTAGGAATACATCACGATCAAGATGAGGATATCTTGTTTTCGTTTTAGAAGGGTCGAATGTAATGTCTTCGTTATGGAGTACCTAGACATATAGTTGAGATGTCTTGAGTATTCACATCAATTAAATATAGTGTGGCTTTTTACAATCCCGCCTACTAAAATATGAACCGTCGTTCAATTTGTGGACACACTTGAGTCAAATAGTCAAATAAGTAAAATTGGAAGGGTAGAAAATTCTAGAAGGTAGACTTTGATTAATTGAACTCATGGCAATTGAATTTATACCAACAATATCATCATAACACATAGGAAAACTTGAAAAGAAAGAAACACGACACCCTACAGAGGGCCGATTTTATGAGGCCGGCCCTCTTTTGAAAGGAACTTTATTACTTTTCCTCTTGAAGGAAATAATATATAAACAATAATAGCACTTCTTGATGTAGTCCAGGTCAAGAAGGCTATGGAGCTTTAGGATCCGACAACATAAATGCTTGGAGACTTTGCCAAGAGTTCTTGCTCTCAAGGACTATGAGCCTACGCGAGCCAAGAGTTCCTCCGGAGCGAAGGAAGAGGGCAAGAAGCAAGGAGGATCATATCATTGTATGGCTTACATGGAATCCTCTTATTGGCTTGCTAGAAGCCCATGATCGTACCCGCTACCTTAGCTAATGTAATATGTATAATATAGAGCAATAGCATGAGAAGTGAGAGAGCTGAGGTGCTCGAGGGAAAGAAGATGATGAGTCTTGTTGGTATTATGGAATAAAAGCATGCACACATCCTCATCTATGTTAAAATAAGGGAGGCACTAGAAAGAAGAGGAGGGAGAGCCTTGGAAAAAGCACCCCTTTTGCCTATTTTGGGGGCAAAAAAGTAATTTTTAGCCTATTCTTGCTCTACATGTGACTTGCTCCCCAAGGAGATGACTTTTTACATATTTCTAAAGACTTCTTATCCAATCTCATGCTAATACCCACATTTTTTGGTCATGCCCCCCCCCCATTTTGTACTACTCGCGACACATAAGTTGTCCATTTCGAGGTCATTTCTAGGCCATTTTGATCTCGTAAAATCTTATCGCTTAATCATAGCTCATTTTGTGGCCTTTATGAGCATTTTCTCTCTTTAGCTTAGAGAGAGACAATCGTGTTTTATGCATCAACTTTGCATTTCAACAACACGGGTGACTTTGAGTGTGATCAAAATTATATTTTGATGATACATAATCATTTTTAACATATCAAAATGGAATTTTGACGACAAGAAGGTGCTAGAAGATGTCAAAGATTCTAGAAGCTTCCAACAGAATGGTGGGAGGATAAGATCAAATAATTAAGCCAACCGGGAATGTCGGGTTAGTAGGAGAAAAGTCAACTTTATCCTAAAATTGATTAATCAAATTGTATGTTAAAGGGGGCTAAAGAGTTTCCACTTGGTAAAAGGTAGGCAATAAGTTAATCCAATTCGAAAAGTAGGCCATGCGGTGGAGAAACTCTTTGTGGAAAAGCTACACTGCAGCTCTTTCTTGCTAAAACTCTTAACAACATTTCTAGTCGCATTGGGGCTGTGAGATATGGCAGGCCATTGTGGTGAGCTACTTTCAGGTCTCATATGCCTTATTTACATAAAGGGGAGGAGTATTCAGAGCGTGCTAAGCTAGTTTGAGGTAACACGCCGCCTTGCTCAAGATAAGCTGTTGGGAGGGGCTAGTAATTGGTAAATGACTTGAACACATCATCGAAGACAAGGACCTCCCAGAAGAGGCAGCATTGAGTTTGTTAGGAGATACTATTGGACTTGATGTCAACCCCCATTCTAAACTCGCATCAAAACTGGTGGCGAACCATCTTCTGTCAGTTCTTTCTGTTTCGCCATCTCGAGAAATGGTGTGGATAGTGTGGAGCTCTGAGCCACTTGTATCAAGTGCTCCAGCAGAGGCCATTAGACGTCTGAATGGAGACCAATGACTGACAAGGAAAAGAAATTACCCAAAGCCCAGTTTCATTTCAACTCATTTCGAAGGATTTACAAGAAGCTCTCTGATATGACATTTGATGACTTTTTGCACTTTGCTGAGCGAGGCTATGCAGTCCAATGTGTTGCAGGCGCATGGGGGGTTGATCTCATCATTTTTGCCTTTACTGGCGATGATGGTGATGAATTGATACTGAACAACACAACAGTTATCTATGTTCAGGTGAAGTTAAGTGGAAACGACGATGCGACAAATGTAGCTGTTGCCAAGGCTTCTCCTCAGTATGCAGGGTTGCGTATAGCATCAGAGATGCCTTATATGAGCTTATATATGAATGTGTATGATAAAGGTTATAAAGCAAGTGCCAATTGGGTAAATGCAACACTTATTTCTGCTGCGGTAGAAGCATCTGAAGGAGATTAAGAAAGAGAAGCAGCTTGACGATGATTTCATGGAAGCTGACGGGGGACAGAAGGGACGAGCTGCTCAGGCTTGGAAAACCTAGTTCAAAGTGAGAGGTAAAGATCTGCAGACTGTCCTGTTTGTAAAGGGCTTGGAGGCTTTTGAGTTGGATGAAGGACTGAAGGAGCAGCTCAAACAAATTGTGAAAACATCAAGATCCCCTTTCTTTCGGATAGTTGTAACAAGCTTCACAAACAACTATTGGATGTTCAAAATGGAGAATTTTGATGAGTTTTGAGTAGCACTGCCCCAGATGTCTAATTGTCAGCTGTCATGGTGGAAAATGTTTCACCGATATCCATATGTAGGTGTCGTGATTTTGATGTCATGTTTTATTTGCTTGGTCTCTACTAACTAGCATACATGCCAAGTTGAGGAAGCCGGGGAAAAAAAGAGAACGAAAAATACTATCGCATAGACATTCAAAATAAATTCAAGCTGTTGTTGCTATGTAGGGGATGTTGGTTGCTTAAGACTGATGTTAAACACACACACACACACACACACACACACATCCCTATGTATGCATTCGTGTATGTATGTATATATATATATATGCACTGACAAAGAACAACTAATTTGACCTACACATGAGGGACAGAGGGACACACAAAGTGCACACAAAACCTCCCTTCAAATAGACCCTTGGATTGAGTTCTTTTATAGATGTAAATATAAATATAAATAATATATATCATATATACATACATATATTATATCTATATATAGATATTATATATATATATATATACCTTCTATAATTGTATCAGGCTTAATTTTTGTGGTAGATAATGTCTACATTGCTCTCAATGAGAGTCCAATACACTGCACCACCAACAAAAGTGACCACTTGTTCCCTGCATAATGTGCATCTGTGTAACCAATTAGATTAGCTTTTTTTTAACCCATTTGTACTGTTCAAGTATCTCATCTCACACTTCGGTACCACTCAAAACTTCTTTCTAGGATTAGCCATAAGACATAAACCGGCGAACCATCCTTCTAAAGCAATGTTTGGACGTATAGATATACACCATAGTACCAAATGTTGTTGCATAAGGAGGCCTTGCCATTTCAGCCAAGTCCTTTGTGTGAATATATGATTTTATGTGTGTGTGTGTGTGTGTGTGTGTGTGTGCGCGGAGTGGGTGTGTGAGAGCATATCTTGATACAAAGTTCTACACCGACTATTGGGCACTGATGACGTTAGTGGGGTCGTCATAGTATCTAGTCCATACTATGCATAATGAAGTTGAGAGTTATATAGTCTTGTGGTTGACTACCATGACTATATAACATGCACACTCCTAAAAGGTGAATTTGGGCATGTTTCTGGATTCATCTAGGTATATAATCCAGTCGTATTACGGACATGTAGATTTCACGTTGTGGAGTTTTCGTCCGAGTTGGGGTCAGTATTTATTGATTATTTTTATTTGGTTCTTCCCTTAGTGCCAAGGTTGGGTCTTGTACTTGTACTTCTAGATTTGAGCAATAAATTCCATATGTATGTACAGAGCCTTAGTACCAGGCCATTAGTACTCTCTTTCATGCTTACACTCTACACCTTCAAATGGAAATGTCCTCAATTTATGAATGACTATGATGTTTGCTAAGATGAGAATGCCGACACTTTTGAATTCTAAATAATTTAGGTTCAACAAATTCTATATGTACATGCATACATTTTCCAATATAATAAAATATTATCGTATTTTATGTACTTTTACTTAGAGAGCATATCGTACCACGTATCATACTCGTACAATATTGAACGTTGTCGTGCATCTCCTCTGCCATGATGAGAAAAAGAGCACAAAAAAGCAAGCTAAGCTTCTTTGAAGCCTACACATTAAGTGAGCAGTGATCAGGGCTTGATAACAGGCCAAGCTTAATGATTAATGTATGCCAGATGTGGCTTAGAAGGGCCAACATATGCCTCAATGATGCCAAAAATGAGTATGCTTGCAGTGACCACAGATGAGAGATTATGATCTAGAACTGTAGTGCTTGAAGTGCTCTACCGGCCTGTCTTTACGGCTCGTCGATTGGAGCCACAGTGAAGAAGTTATGTCACTTTGAAGTTTAAGCAGATCCCTACCGGATTGGGCAACTGCAGCTAAGGTGACAGAGATGAAATGAATGAATGGGCCTGATGTGCTCTACTTCTGGAGCATGTCGGTCTTTTCAGGTTGGTGATTGGAGTTCCGGTCGCCAAGATATTGGCCGATAAAGATTCAATGAGGGCCGGTTCCGTACCACTCCGATCGGCTCGTACGGAGTGCCATTTGGGAGATTTTGGCTCTCGCTCGGGATTTGGAGTGCAGAAAAGTAAGTGCTCAAGGAGAATCTTGTCCAAAATATTATCTTCTGCAGTGCATTGATAGCAGCTACATGTACGTCAAATGTGGTGTACGTCTCATTAAGTGCAAAAAGTGCTTGAAGAGCTTCGTGTTCGGAATGTCATCTCTTGGAATGCAATGATTGCGGGATAACTCCAACAGAGGTAGGGCCAGGAAGCTAGACAATGCAATCACGTATGCTTATATCTTGAAGGCAAGCATCACCATGCAAAATGATACGGGCATCGAAATTCACAAAGACATTGTTAATCAAGGATACTGGGGAAAGATGTAGTGCTTAAGCTGCCCATCCAATATGTATGCCAAATGTGGTGCCCTTATAGGTAACTATGCCGCCTAATGGAGCACTCCGCCCAAGGGCTAGTGGTCGCCTAAGGGCTAGAGGCCGCCCAAGTGGGTATGGCACAAAGGCCGCCTAGTAAGGGGTTTAATAAGGGGCTTAAGTGTGAAGCAAAGAGAGGAAAACAAAAGGGAAAAAGCAAAGCATGGCATTGAACAACGAGCCCAACAGCGTGGGAGGAGAAGGATGCACTCTCCCTGCACTGTAGGGAGCTTGGATGAGCCAGACCAAGAAGGCAAAAGTGCTCAGCATCCTGAGGCGTTCAAATTCGGCTCCATGCTCGCCAGATTCGGTGCAGTTCCGCTCGTCGCTGCCACATCATCACGGGCGCTCCCATGCCACGTCAATGACACCGGCGCCACTGCTTAGGAAGCAAAGATCTATTCATAGGATGTTTTTGCATGAAGGGTTATCAATGAGGAGGAATCAAGGAGTGTAGCTCGAAGGCAAGAAGAAGAGGGGGAGGGAAGCAAGGGAGCTTGGAGGCAAAGCTCTCTATCCTCTCTCTCAACCTCGGCTAAAGAAGGCATAACAAGGGGAGGAGAACCAAGCCAAAGAGGACAAGGAAAATCTATTTCTCTCTCCCTCTCGAGCATGAACAAGAAGGGAGCCAAGGCGAGGTCTCTCTCTCTCTATCTCTCTCTCTCTCTCTCGACTATGGCGACATAGGGGAGCCAGGAGGGTTAATCTCTCTTTCACACTCTCTCTCTTGGCCCTTGTGAAGCTTGAGAGGGCATGAAGTACCAAGGAGTGGTAAGTTCGAGAAGACGGAGCTTGAAGCTTGGTCGGGACAAGCAAAGGAGTAAGTCGAAGCAAACAAGGAAGGGCGAGCTTGGTCGAAGAAACCAAGGGAGTAAGTTGAGGCAAATAAGCAAGGGTTAAGGGAAGCAGAGCAAGTTGAGTAAAGGAGAAGTTGAGGCTCATGAATGGTAGATAAGGCAGTGCAAGTGCACACAACATGATAATTGATAACTACTAAAACTTGATGATCCAGGCAGTGAACTGAATTGAAACTTGCAGGATACGCAAGGTAATTGAAGCAGATAATTCAAAGACAGTATAAAGCGACAGGAGGACATTTCCACAACCGTCATCATATAGAGATTGAATTAACATTCTTTTAAGTCCAGTGTCGTTAACGGCCCGGTTAATTCTGTAAAGCGGGAGCCTAAACTCCTAGTTAGCAGATGATCCAAGTGACGGTGCTGTTAACAGCCCGCCTTGGCGTAAGGACTAAGTTGTACTCAAAGTAATATTCAATTAATTGATGATTGCAGTGATCGGTAGAGCTGCCATTGTCTCTTGTTCTCTCTCTTTCACACCTCCCACAGCCAGAGGCCCGGCGCCTGCCCGGCTCACGTAGCGAACACATATCCCCCGACAACGTACCGTAGGTATGGACCTACCCTTTTTAGTGCTAAGCTTCATTATGGCTGAGCTTGCCTTGCATCTCTAGAGGTTTGATAGAAACTCAGTACTCAAGCCTTTGTGCGAATATATTCTCCTCTGTGTGTGTGTGTGTGTGTGTGTGTGTGTGTGTGTGTGTGGGTGTGAGCATATCTTGATACAAAGTTCTCCACTATTGGGCATTGATGACGTTACCGGGGATGTCATAGTATCTAGTCCATACTATGCATAATGAAGTTGATAGTTATATAGTCTTGTGGTTTACTACCATGAGTATATAACATGCACGCTTCTAAAAGGTGAATTTGGGCATGTTCCCGGATTCATCTAGGTATACAACTTCTTAATCGTTTTGGAAGTGTTTGCCTGTTTTAAGTTAAGTTCAATGCATCGGTTTGAATTTTTTTTGAAAAAAACATTTTTCCTTATATATTTTAGTATTCTTTTTGTAATTGTTATGTTCTCTCGTTATCTAATTAGGACATTTAGAATATACCTTATATAGTTATATAAATTTGTATAGATTTCAAGATTAAATGGTGTACTCTTAACTACATGTTACTTGAACTTTCAAAGGTCATCTTGCCATACGCATTTTGGATGCACATGGCATATGCTTGCATGCTACTTAACTCACTCACGTTATTGTTGTGTTGTGTGTGATCATTTCATTTCCACTGCCATCTTTGACACTATGAGAACAAGGGTCATCACGGACACATGTTTGGTCATGCATGCACGGGGGACTCTGAATATAGCGATAGGAGCTCCTATATAACGGCATGGTAGTGAGGAGTGGAGCATGGGTCATTACTCATCTTCTAACCTTGGTATTAGAGTGTGTCATCTCTTCCTCTCTCTTGATTTTTTAGGACACTACGAATAGCAAAAGGGAGCGCCTTTGCTAATTGAAGTGTCTCTCTTATTCTCACATCAAGGAAGGCATTACATGCACTTTCTGTATATCCTCTCCCACTCTTCAAAATCAACAACGATCTCGCTTGCGTAGACTGCAACGAAAATATAGTAGGGAACCATGTGCACCGCAGACCACAACCATGAGCCACACCTGCACTCTGTGTCGGCCTTTGGTCTCCAAGGCGGCCACCAAGGCAAAGACATACATATTGGCAATGAGGCATTGTTGGCACTATTGGCTGCACATGAGGCCCACCCACAAACTTGAAGGTAAAACTTTCTGAGAGGAGGTCATCCATCACAATACTGTTTTATCTAAGTACTCTTAAGTGCAAGGGAACTAACCACTTATATAAGCCTTGTTGATGTTATTACAATCAAAGGATTGTATTCTTAAGCCTTATCGTGTAGGAGTTAGTTAGATAGAGGAAGAAACAATAGAAGGTATTGAGCCATTACTTCCACTCAATTCAAGGAATCCTTTCCTTGAGATAATTTAGCTACGAGCAAACCTTGCTCTGATTCTAGTTGTTAGGAAATATGATGTAGCTAAGTAGATAATTGAGTAGATTACTTAATGGAGAGAGATAATTTTCACACACAAGATATTATAGAGTAGAGAGAGAGAGAGAGAGAGAGAGAGTACACACAATATATGTGGTTCACCCAATGTGGGCTATGTCCCATGGGAAAGAAGCCACTCAATGGATTTAGTACTTCAAAATAAGAAGCATATTCCAAAGGGATTATACCCTTTTGGAGCTCCCACCTTGCTTCACTCTCACCACCTCACATCCACCTTGTTGCATCAACTTCACACTATGAAATGTGTGTAGAAATGGCCTCCTTTTATAGGCCAAAAGGGATGTCCTCTCTCATGATACGCAGCCATGTGTAGCCGCCCTTGTGTAGATAAGTCGAAATCGGACCCTCTAATCCGCCCATGTGTCGCCTCCCTTGAGAAGACAAGTCTGCTTTTGAATTCGGCCACCGGCCACCGGCCATTGACTTTCAATCACCGCCGGCCATTGACTACCGGCCATCGATCAACCAGTCGGTCGTTTTCCGACCACTTTTCGGCCGCCGTCCGCTCATAATTTTTTGGCAAAAAGGAATCTTCTGATGAAGCCAGTCTCGAGCTTGGCCTTGAGCCTGGGTGTGAAAATTTTGGTTTCCTGTAAGTGATTTCTATTTCTAGCGAGTGATTTTTCTTCACGCACGATGGCCTCTCCTCATAACGGGGGCCTTACAAATGTGCGTTTTTAATACAAAAAATTACAAGGGATAAATTAGGTTCCATACTTAATAGGTAGTGTGAGTACTATGGGCAAAATGATAGTTGTTTCTATTTGGCTTTTGGTGCCACTTGTATTTTGGTTGCAGAGACTGCAAACATAGTTGTCATTTTTGTTGCTTTGGTCTCCATTGCCAAGTTTGTTGGTTGTTTGATGTATTTGTCTCATGCTTGTTCTTTAGAACCCATTTATTCTTGAGTTTTTTTTATAGAGGTTTTGCTTGCCGTTTGGATTTCCTTTTCCAAGTATAACGATCTTGAAGGGTTTGATGTCTTGTGGATTATGGCTTCATTGATCTTCAAATTAGATTTGAAGGTGGTGTCTTGGATAACCTTATTTGTTTCAATTTGTTGTCCATGATGGATTTTGTTATTCGAATGTGCTTGATTTCTATTCCATGTGTTTGTGTAGCTGGTTTAGGCTACAATGCAAATCAAGGTTTTGTCTAAACTAGTTGTACATTCCAAATATAATATGTTTGTGCCAAGGAAGTGATGGAAGGGTTTCCCTTAAGGTTGAACTTGAGGGTGTCGTCATGCCAATATGGAATTACTTTGTATATTCGTGTCCACAAGACGCCCAAGATGATTGCTTCATCAAGATCAATGTCTACTATTATATGGAACTGATATAGGCATTGATGTCCTTCAATGTTAATTGATACATTGGCCTAACTTAAGCTAATCATTGTATCTTTGTTTACTGACATGAGCTTGATTTTTATTGGCGTCAATATTTCATCTGAAAACTTTATGTAGGTTGAATACTTCACGGCATTAATGCGCACTCTAGTATCCACAAGTGCTCTTTCAGTTGATCCATTAGCTATCTAAATATTGATATGTACATCCATACCTCCAAGCTAGTTTTGCTATGTCTGAATTGCTTTGATACAAGGAGATGGGGTTTCCAGTTGTCCAATTTGATATGTGTTTTGTTGTTCTTTTTGCTTTAAATTTTGAAACTTTGCTTCCTTGGTGTGGTCTTGGATGGCTTGAGAAATTTACTTTTTTCTGTTCACGTGATCAACAAGGAGTTTTAGAAGGGAAACCATGTATTTGTCTACTCCTCAAAGCAACACTCCAAAAAGTTGAAAAAGTGATGTAATAGCCCATTTGTGATCAGTGATATATCACCTAGTGGACTTGTAAAATTTGTGACATTAAAGGGAGAGGAGATGCCCAACTAGATCAATGGTTGCAAATTAAAGAGATATCGTTTACCGTTAACTAATGACATGATGATCATGAAACTATTTCATTTGTCATTTTTGGGTGTAGATGGCCATAGAAGCTCTTAGTCACAATTCATCTAGCTTTTCTAGTTGGATAACCCTATCAAAGAGTTCATGTTGAGGGTGATCTAAAGCGGATTTACTATGAAGCACCATGAAATCTCTCAGCATTAATTCAATCATGTCATATATAAAATGAGTCCCTCGATCACTCTATCTCAATTGGTAGCCCGTATCTAGTGAAGATATCCTCTTGTGTTTTCATTTGTACATCATTTTTTTGTGTCGCTTTGGTTTCTACTTACTTGGTTAGATAATCTATGTCCACTATGGTATACTAAGAAAGATCCTATATGTAGGTGTTGCTATAGTTCCAAGAAAGTCTATCCGCCACTTGGAGAAATCCCTTGCTCCCATCATAGGTTGTTGGCATTTCATCGTACCTAGTAGCTACTTTAGTGTGCTGGCATTCATCACAACATTCCACATATTGCTCAGAATCCATGAACAAGATAGGCTACCAAATTCTTGCAAAAAAATATTGACTTCACAGTTTTATCTACAAAAAAAAATCCTCTCGCTTGTTCGGCATGAGTGTCAATTTTTTGAAAGCTTTTCATTTGGAGCTTTCTCACATAGTTTAGGTCTTTCTAAGTTGCATGCTCACACTAGAGTGTTCACTTAGATGTTTCTAAGTTCTATCTATCTTTGCAAGTTTGATGCATGTACTCCAATGCCTTCACAACAACAACATTAGTGTATTTAAAAAAACTCCAACCCAACCAAAACTTATATGTATGTCATTATCGTAGAGAAACCTACAAGGCTTCAACAAAAAATGTACTATTTTTCCATATGTCAAATTTAAATACCCAAAACAATCTTGCACATGCTACAAGCACTACCATCATTTCAAATAAAGATTCCTCAAAATCATTAATCTTTAGGGTCCAAAATAGTACAAGGTGTTAGCCTTGCATATTCTTTTAGTAAAGTGTTATTTAGTAGTTTACTTTTTAGTTTGTAATTAGTGAAGAGCTTTTTGCCTCTTCATTCTTCCTAGTAGTTGGCCTCGCACCTGATGGTAGCGCATTGTAAGCGATGAAGATGATGAATGCAAGACTATGGCTATGAAGATTCTGTGTTTCTCTGTGTATTCTGTCTTCAGTTTCCATTCAGTACCCTGATTCTGTTCCGAACCTGCACAGGTACTGAAACTGTTCTGAATCTTCAATGAGATGATGCACTACCTTAATGGTTGATTTAGTTGTTATTCCCACTCCCCTATGCCTCAATAACACTTGGCAATCCTGCAGATTGTGGAGCAAACCTTGATCAAAGCCTTAATGGGCAATGGGGTCTAGTTAGGGCATATGGGGTTGTGAACTTGAAGATTTCTTGCAAGCATTCTCCAATTGGAAGTCAGAGGAGGAAGAACAGGAGGAGTACAATCTGATTTTCCTTCAAGATTTTGTTCTTGGAATAGCATGCTTCAAAACTTCCTGGTTACTTAACACTTGACAATCCTTTGCTGGTTTTTGTCAGAAGTGGCAAATTAAGGAGTGGAAACCCTAGTTCTATTTAGGGCGTTTTTGGTTTTCAAGTCGTTTTTAAAAATCAAGGTTTTTCAGCAAATGGGGTGTTTTCCTGATGTTTTCAGGGTTGTTTTTGCAACCTGATGGATTTTTAAAGCAATGGAGGGTGTTTTCCTAACAATTTGCAGGAAATTTAGGCAGTTTCCTGACAATTTCAGACAGTTTTTGGCAGTTTGCAGGAAATTCATGCAGTTTCCTGATGACAGTTTCAGGTAGTTTCCCTGACAGTTTGCAGGAAATTTAAGTTTTATGCAGTGTAATGCTGATTCTTGGAGTATGGATATATTATTTGTCTCTTTTTCTTTAATGTCTACTCAATGGCAAAGAAGAAGAAGAAGAAGCAATGTCTTATTTGTCAAAAGTATGGCCATTCCATCAAGAAATGTCCTTATATGTGTACGCTTTGTCAAAAGAAAGAGGTATGTGTGAAGTATTGCATGCCAAAAATAACTATGTAAGAGCCTCTATCGCATCATAAAATCTTTCTAGGAGGCATTAAGTTATGAGGACTTTGCTGAAGCTAAAGAGGATTTGGAATAATTCTTTGATTTTCTTGATGAAGCATGCGAATGGCATAAATGTCATAATGGCAAGAGAAGGAAGTCATGCTCTAGTGAACGACGGATCCGAATGTTGCAAGTAGTGGCTGAGAATGTAATTGAGGAGTATGAAGATGATTTTGTGGACGATGCAAGCGATGACGATGATTCTCAATGGTGTTTTCAACAACCTGTTATTGTTTCCAACTTGAAACAACCCCAAGTTATTGGTTTTCAGTTACCAACAGTTTTTCAGGCACCTGTAGTTTCAAAACCTCATATTTCAAAGCCTGA
The DNA here is from genome assembly GCF_014529385.1 of Adiantum capillus-veneris. Taxonomy (NCBI): domain Eukaryota; kingdom Viridiplantae; phylum Streptophyta; class Polypodiopsida; order Polypodiales; family Pteridaceae; genus Adiantum; species Adiantum capillus-veneris. The sequence continues at coordinate 75,096,602 of NC_140936.1, forward strand.
ATTTGATTTGTCAGCACCTGAAGTTTTTCAACGTGATTTTGATATTCTTGATTATGGGATCAAAGTTGTAGATACTCAGATTATTGAAGAGAAGAAGTTGGTTCAAGAAGGAGATGTTGTTCAATGCAAGGGAGATGAAGTCCAAAAGATGATGAAGGAAGGAGGAAGCCAGGAGCAGCTCGTGAGCCAAAGGAGCCAAGAGGACTGCCAGCTATCCCCAAAGCTCATATTGAAGAGACTCACCTCTTTGCAGGAAGAGAAAGTTATCCAAAAGAAGAATTGATGATTGAGAAGAAGGGAATCCAAGTGTGGGTGAGCGAGAGAAGCCACCAATATCCCATACAAACCCATATGCCAACATTGGACATCAATCTTGAAGAGGTTGAAAGTCAGGGAGACATCATAATATAGTGTATTAAAGTGAAGGAGATGAATATACATGAAGACATAAAGTGTGCTGATGATGAGGATGATGTGACGAATCAGTTTTTGATGTATCTTGATGAAGATTATTCCACAGGTGACAGCTTGAAAGGTGTTTTTATTGATGGAGAAGAGTTTTTTGGTGTTTTGAAGACTGAAAGCCAACTTCCAAGAGCAGATATGAATTATTCAGGTTGTGAAGACAAGGATTTTCAATTTCAGGTCACTGAATTACAAGTTTTGATACCGAAGGTTCCCGATTTGCAGAGTTTCATAATTCAGGTCCCTGATCCTCAAAAAACTGATTTGCAAGGAGTTTAGTACCTGAATCTTTTGAATATCGAAGTCTTGCTATTTCTCAAGTGGAGATGATCAACAATCTCTCATTAGAGTGAGAGACTGAGAGGCATTCAAATATGGTTGCTGCAAATGACGCAGTTTCCAAAATCAGGCAACTTTAGGAAGAGAAGGCATCATTGATGGTGGAAATTTCTCAGGTTCAAATTGAAGCTGATTTGCATATTTCTTATTGTTATGAAGTTCGTAATGCTCTTAAGCAAGTTGTTTTGGATAAGGATAATCAAATTGAGGATTTGAATCTTCAACTTACTCAGATCAAGAATATGGAGTCTTCTTGAAACCTTGATGTTGTGGACAGTATCTTGAATGATGATGTTGTCTTAGATGATCTTTATGATATTGGTGCTTTTAAAAATTCAGTCAAGGAGATTGGAAGTTCACCTTTTTCCAAGGAACTTTAGTTTCCTGATTGTATTCTCGAAGATTTGTATTCCTTATGTGGTCATGAGCCTGATGTCAATGTTGTGAGTGGTGTTTATGATGCTGAGGATACGGTTTTGACAGATGATGATGCAAGTATTTTGCAAGTTCTTGATGATGAGCAAGTGGGTTTTCTTGGAGATTGTTCTATCTTTGTCTGTGATGTTGTCAATGAAGGAGATATGATGCGTAATATGTGATTTATGCAAGAAGAGAATAAGTGGAAGGAAATTCAGGGGACACAAGTCAAAAGTTGTCAGTTTCAAGGAGATATCAGTGATTGGAGAGATTTGCGACTAAAAAATGGATTTCTTGATGTTTTTGAGGAAGAATATGTGCAAGCCATCTTGGTGGTGTCTTTTATGTGCGAAGGAGATTTCAACCTTTTGTTTTCAAGCCTTGAATCAAATCAATTTGATGAAGAAGTAGATCAGTTTGGATGTTTCTTGTATCAATATTTTTGGGAAAATCAATTGTTTTGGCATACTGAGTATAAATTAGGTCTTTGAGTGTTGCATCTACATGCAAATATATTGAAAATGTTCAAGAGGTGTCTAAAGGTTGCAAAGTTTACATCCTAGCTTAAATCTTTGTTCAATCTTCTTGAGGGGAAAACTCAACCTAAACAAAAATATGAACCTAAACAGGAACCTGAATTGGAATCTAAAACTGAACCTGCTCTACTGAACCTGAACCAGAACCTGAATGTGTACTTGAATCTAAAAATGGACTTGAAAACCTGAAATTAATTCAAGAAGAGGAAAGTTTACTGATTGTAGAAGAGATTTGAAGCGGGATGCAAGAAGCAAAGATCATTTTTCTTATTTTTTTCCTGACATGAGTCAAGAAGATCATGAAAATCTTGTTTTTGAGGATGTGGAGTCCAAAGTTGAATCTAATATTCTTCCACAGGTGTTGGAGATGCTGAAGAAGCAATGTTTGATGGTTTGCAAGGTGTTTTTTCATATCAAACCATTTGTATCTCATTTTGAATTGAGACCTGATCTATCTGAAAGGTTATCTACTGCAAATTGGTGGTTAACATTGATTGTGGAGATGTTTTTGAAGTATGTGATGATGGTTACTGAGCTTAAAGTTGCAGATGCTTCAAATCTTGAAGTGTCGAAAGCGGATAATGATCAGGAGATAAAGGTTTTAGTCCTGATTTTGCAAAATGATTGCGGAGTTCAAAGGGATTCGATGTTTTGGATGTTTTTCTTGCTAAAGTTGTAGACTTCGATGAGTGGAGTGATTGAGTTGTAAAGAGAGGACTCTTTTGAGTCTAATTTGCGGAGAATGATGAATGTTGAAGAGGAGATGTTTGTGGAGAATTTGGATCAATTTTCCCATGGTTCTTGGAAGCAATTTGTTTACTTGAGAAGATGTTTTGGGGATATATTTGCTGATTTTATTATTTGCAAAGGGATGCAAAGTTCAGGAATGCAGATTTCAGGGATGCAGAGGATATTGAACCTGAATTTGACTATTTTTATTGAATTTTGGTTGAGTGAAAACTTGATCATTGGACTGTGGTTCTACCAGTTTGTTTTGTATGAGCTCTTATGGATGATGATTTACTTGATGGGTTCCCAACCCTGCCATGTTGCCACTAAATGGTGCACTTGTAAATCACTCTTGATGGTGAGGTGGTGCAAAATGTTTTGGGATATCAATGTAATCCTTTCGGGGGACAAAGGGCGGTGTCTAATGGCCTTAAGGTATGTAGCTGTATATCTTGGATTTAGTTCTAGGCACTATACTTTGCCTACTTTTGAGAAGTTAGCACTGAGTTTTTGGAACAAGGGAGGTGTGGGATTTGAGTCTAAAGTTTTTGCTGGAAAAAACTTTTTGCCATCGGGTTGTGCTAGGTGTTAGCCTTGCATATTCTTTTAGTAAAGTGTTATTGAACCTTAGTAGTTTACTTTTCAGTTTGTAATTAGTGAAGAGCTTTGTGACTCTTCATTCTTCCTAATAGTTGGCCTGGCACCTAATGATAGCGCATTGTAAGGGATGAAGATGATTAATGCAAGACTATGGCTATGAAGATTCTGTGTTTCTCTCTGTATTTTGTCTTCAGTTTCCATTCAGTACCCTGATTCTGTTCCGAACTTGCACAGGTACTGAAACTGTTCTGTATCTGTAATGAGATGAAGCACTGCCTTAATGGTTGATTTAGTTGTTATTCCCACTCCCCTATGCCTAAATAACACAAGGAAAAAAGCATGCCATTGAAGAGATTGTTTTACTGGGAAATGCCAACATGAAGCCTCATAAAGTGTACAGATCACCCACCAAAATGTCAAAACAAATTGTGCAAACTACTAGGCATTTCTTTTTTATCTACTTCTTTGAAGGCGTAAACCATTGAAGAGGGGGAATGGGGGAACACGCCCGGCACAAACACAAGGGACTCTCTATAGCTCAGGGTATCCACAACACCCCTGTCCTCTCGGAAAACACCTTCAAAGAAACACTTTGCACTAGCAGACCACCGCCTGCTCAATTTTCACTGTTCACACACTCCACAAATCCACCTCACAATGCACACCTACTACCACGGCCTATCTCCACCCTTACGCACACACACAGCCACTCAATCTCACTCTCTCACACAAAACACCGTCGGTCTAGGGGGGCACACACATCCACACAACCGGCACCGAGGGGAAACATGAAAGCAGGAGAAAGAGAAGGGGGGAAGGGGAAACAACAGCAAGAGGGGGCAACTGTGGCTTGATTGCACTTCAAAAAACATGTACACTGGCTTGCATTGCCATGACCATGGCCATTTTTAAGAAAAAGTTACAAAAGGGCTAGGTGGCTAGAGAACTCCACTTTGCAGGCTTCAAACAACACCCAAAAGGCCAGGAAAAAAGCCACTAATTTGATCCGATTTTGACTTTTATAGGGGGGCCCTTTAATTTGGGAGTCTACACTAATTTGGCATTTTTTGGGAGGGGGGTACCACTTGCTCTATTTGCTCTCTTCTTCTCTCTTTTGCACTTGGGGGGGGGGGGGGGGGGGGGGGGGGGGGGGGCATTAGCAATGTCGCTATTTCCCCTTGGCTTTTTCCTTTTTTTTTAATCTTTCATTTTTTACCCCTTTGTGGGCTCAAACTTGAACTGCTCTATTGGCTTGATTTTGACTCTCTCTCTCTCTCTCTCTCTCTCTCTCTCTCTCTCTCTCTCTCCTCCTTGGCTCTCTTTTGGCCTCGGCCTTCCTCTTTGTTTCTTCATTTGGCTTGGCTTGGCCATGCCTTGGAGTGGGCCCCTTTGCGTTGTATATCGGGTTGCCCTCAGGTTTTTCTCTCTCTCACTTCTTTGCTCATTGTCCACACCATGAGACCCTCCCTTTCCACCCAATTTCCCAGCTGCCTTTGGGCCTCCTCTTTGGTTCACTTCACTACCACGGGACCTCCCTCTTTCATGCAAGGAGGAGCAATAGCGAGGTCGCTATTGCCCTCCTTCTCCATCTCAAAATCTTGGGGCCCCAAGGGCCGCGAGATGCCACCCTTAAGCGGGTCTGCCACATCATCATCACTGGACACTGGCATCCTTTCTCATGTGGGCGCACGCCACCGCGTCGCCCCACCCGGCCAGAATAGCCGCACACAATGCCCTGCAGGGCCGCCGTCCGCTGACTCCATAGCCACGCACTACAAGGGACCTCATCCCCACTTGGATACCCATTGGGGCTCATGGTGCTGGGTAAATACACCTTGTTTGCGAGGTCCGGCTCCCCATGTGGGATTTTTGCAACACCACGTGGCGGTAGCTGATGCGCCCCCTCTTGGGGTAGTTTCCAATGTTTAAAAAACCCTCATTTTAACTTATTAAAAAAACCTTTTTTGGCCTTCCTTTACCCGGTCCCCATACCTTGCCCGCGGACCGGAAGTTCGAGCCGCCAAGACATGCTGAACCTTTGCCGTGCCGGTCCCTGACCATAAAAACCTTGCCACTTTGGGATCCTTTTGAGTGTGCTATTCGAGGCCGCAAAAAAGGAAAATTATCTGCCAATCTTTCATTGCCCACAGCTCCCAACTTCATCTTCCTATATCTAGCCGACCAAGCATCTGATTGACGCGCCGTCGATTTGTGCTAGCTCCACATGATGCACACTACCACTGAGAACCTTGGCGAGGCTGAAACGATGCTAGATGGAACCTCCTCCAATGCGGTCAAGTGGGCTCAGACCCGACCCCCGGAAAACTTTTTCATGGCCTTAACTTGCTAACCAGAGCTCCGATTCGCAATTCGAGAAGAGGGGCATGCTCCACAACTCGAGCACTACACATGTATATACTGACATCACCCCGGGCCACGTGTCCCCCGTTGCCCTGCCCGTCGGGGATCTGCTGCACACTCCAGCTTTAAACTTCAGTATCTTGCACACCGGGTGTCATAATAATCAATATCTAATTCTCCTAAATGATTTTCTCATGTTAAACTGATCATTGAATATGGGGAAGTGCTAGGGGAGAAAAAGCTAGAATATTGGTTAAAGCTAGCAGACCGGCCATAGTAGGGATCCAAAGAGGGGGCCATCTGCAAAAGATCCATGTGCAACAACGGGCTAAAAAGACCCTAAGGTTCAGCCCATTAAGACTTCCAAAATGCTAAGGTTCCAAAATTCAAAGGTTGTGTCCAAAGGTCAACCTTAAGGGAATTGGATGCTTTGTGTGTGTATCTTGACTACTCATTGTTCTATGCAACAGATGCGCCATTAGCATTGTATGGGTGTACAGATGCAGATTGGGCAGGTAGCATTGTTGATAGGAGATCTATGAGTGGCTTCATGTTCTCTTTTGGGAGTGTTGCTGTTACTTGGAGCAGCAAAAAGCAGCCTACGGTTGCTTTATCCAGCACAAAGGCCGAGTACAGAGGTGCGGCAGTTGCAGCGTGCGAGGTAGCTTGGCTACGCACATTACTTGAGGACTTGGGAGTGCAGGTGGACTAGCAGATTGTCATCCATTGTGACAACCTCAGCAGCATGCAGTTGGCTAGGAACCCAGTGTTCCATGCCAGGACCAAGCACAGAGAGGTCCATTATCACTACGTTCGAGAGCGAGTGTTGGCGGGTGACATCGACTTGGTCTACGTCATCGCAGAGGAGCAGATAGCGGATATCTTTACCAAGGCCCTTGGAGCTGAGAAGCTTCGACGTTTCCAGACTATGCTTGGACTCTGCGACATGCAGAGCTCGAGGGGGAGTGTTGAGATGTCGAGCTCTACATCTTGAGCTGGCATCCACTACGGGTCTTGGCCGCTTACGGCATTTACTCACTGGCATGTTAGGTGACCGACACGGAGGATCTCTGCCAGTGATTCTACAACTGGACTAACTTATAGTGCAAGCCTAGTACGCTTCTAGCGAGTTCACACTTAATGACCGCATGTACATATGTGCTACTTTTCAGTTTTATCACTTAGTAATTTTGTACTCTCTTTTCTGTGAGAAGAAGAAGAAGCTTTCCATCTCTGTGTGCTTTGTGCTTGTCTTGTGTAGCTCTCTTGCATCCTCTTTCTTTACACTGAATGCTCATTGGACCCCTTGGGAGACTGTCCAATAGTCTTCTAGAGGAATTAATTCTCATTGGTTCTTTTATTAAGTGTTTTCAAATTAATTAAACTAGATTTACTCTAGCCTAATTCTCATTGGTCCACCTCCAAGGCCATCCAATAGGAATTGGGTACACCTTGTGAGCATCTGGCCTAGGGAGCTGACATGTGTCCCTCATTCCCTTTGTGTAAAGGGATCTTGTGTGTGTGTGTGTGTGTGTGTGTGTGTGTGTGTGTGTGTGTGTGTGTGTGTGTGTGTGTGGATTTCTCTCTCATCCCCTACATGCAAGGCTCGCCCCCTCCCAAGTAGGGATTGCAAAGACTTTTTTGTACATACCGAAGTGTGCGTCGTACTCCATCCAAATGTGGCTTCCTCGGAAGCTACATGAACTGACTCTCCAAGCCTACTGTGTAGCTCAAGTCTGGCCTCATGATAGTCAAGTAGATTAGACTACCCACAATCTTTCTGTACATCTTGACATCCTCAACAACATCACCCTTCTCTGCACTCAGCTTTGCATTCACATCCAAGGGAATAGAAATTGTCTTACAATCAGCCATACCATACTTTGACAACATGTCCAAATCATACTGTCTCTGTGATAGCCATACACCCTCTGGAGTCCTGATCACCTCAATGCCAAGAAAGTAGCGCAACTCGCCCAAATCTTTCATTTCAAACTCCTGTTTGAGAAGACCCTTCACATGGTCAATCTCCATAGCATTGTCACCCACAATAATAAGGTCATCTACATATATGGTAATGACCACAATCCCCACATCACTCTCACGTACATAGAGTGAATGATCAGCATGAGCTCTCCTAAACCCAATACTGACAAGATACTTGGCAATCCCGTCATACCATGCTCTAGAGCCCTGCTTCAAACCATACAAAGCTTTGAGAAGCCTGCATACATAATCTAGGTAACCTGGATCGACATAACCAGGTGGCTGATCCATATACACTTCCTCTTGCAACTCACCATTCAAGAAGGCATTCTTTACATCGATTTGATGCATAATCCATCCTCTAGATGCAGCCACTGCTATGACAACTCTCACAGTCGTCATCTTTGCCACTGGAGCAAAGGTCTCCTCATAGTCTATGCCATACGTCTGTGCATAACCCTTTGCGACCAGCCTTGCTGCTCAATGTTACCATCAGCCTTATGCTTGGTTTTATACACCCATTTGCAACCAATAGCATTCTTTCCACTTGGCAATGGCACCAACTCCCATGTGTCATTTGCTTCCAATGCAGCCATCTCTTCATTCATTGCATCATCCCAATACACATTTCCAACTGCATCCTCAAAACATGTGGGCTCCACATCCTGTATCACCTTAGCCATGTAGGCTTGGTGATGCGCTAGATACCCATCATAAGTCAATTTCTGAACTGGATTTTTGACTCTGTTAGATCTGCGCGGTCCTGGGTCACTCCTTTTCCCTCTAGCATCTTCTTGTACTTTCCTTACACCAGGTGTCCTGACAGCCGGAATTCCAAATTCCTCATCAAGACTTTGTTCAGAACCATCTGAAGCCATGTCTACATGTGAAAATCCTGATGATGCATCATCCATAAAGGGAGGTTCATCAACCTTTTCCTTTCCTTTTTGTGATACATTCCATGTACCTGCTGGTGGAGTAACCTGCCTACGTAGTCTACCATTCCATGGGTTCTCAACAGAGCCACGAGAAGATGACTGTTGTTGTCCACTCAAAACCTGTGACTATGGCCTCACATTTTGTAGTAGGATTGTAGCACCTGTACCCCTTTTGTTCAAGGGAATATCCCACAAGAATACATTTCTCTGCTTTAGGATCCAATTTCCTAATCAACTCATCTGGTACATGCACGTAAGCTATGCAGCCAAACACTTTCAAGTGTGACAAATCAGGCTTTGTACCTGTAAACTTTTCCTCAAGCGTTGCATCATGCACCGCAGCTGTAGGTGTCCTGTTCATAACGTACACAGCTGTATTTACAGCGTCAGCCCAGAAACGATGAGGCATGTTCTTCTCATTCATCAATGCACGTGCAACCTCTGCAATGTGCCTGTTTTTCCTTTCTGCGACCCCATTCTGCTGTGGAGTATATCTGCATGTAAACTGCCTGCGTATACCATGCATTCGTAGAAAATCTGAAAAATCGTTGGAGAAGTACTCTCCCCCTCCATCTGACCTCAATGTCTTGATTTGCATATCTGTCTCCTTCTCAATCATGAATTTGAAGTCTTGAAAGTGACCAAACACTTCACTTTTGTTACGCATGAAGTAGACCCATACTTTCCTTGTATGGTCATCAATGAAAGAGACATAATACCTGCAACCATGTATACTTGCAGTATCGGTTGGACCCCAAACATTTGTGTGCACCACCTCAAGTGGCTTTTTACATACATTGCGCTCATGTGGAAATGAGCCCTTTGACTGTTTTCCAAACTGGCATGCTGCACACACTTCATGCATACCATCCACCTTGAATTTGGGCAAACCTTTTACAATCTATTTTGATTGCATGCTGCGCAATCTCTGCTCATTGACATGGCCAATGCGTTTGTGCCAAATGTCAACATCAGCCACAACACCTGTGCCCTATGCAAATAATGCAGATTTTACCTCAGGCATGTCTACATTCAACGTAAACATTCTTCCCACACATTTGCCCTCTGTGATCAGCTTACAGCCATTCTGGAAATCTTCTACATAACAGCCATTTGGAATGAAGCGAACCTGCAAACCCTGCTCAACCAGTTGTCCAACAGAAACAAGATTCTTTGTAATGTTTGGGACATGAAGTACATTTGCTCAGTACTTTGATTTCCCACTCTTCGTATTTAGAGGTATGTCCCCTACATGAGCAATGGGGTGAGCTGTGTCATCTCCCTTCTGCACATAGCCTGACACATCTGGTTTGCGCATATCTCTAAACCACTCTCCACGAGACGTCATGTGATTACAAACACCTGATTCCACATACCAAACATCATCTTGGGTGGAATTCTCTGCAGTCATTGTATTCATTACATGCTGCATAACAAACATGCGCTCATTTTTGCTGTCATCTGCATCTCTGCTAGTAGATGCATAGTTGCTCTGTTCACTCTTTCCACTTGCTTTTCCCTTTGGACAGTCACGTGACATGTGACCTCTTTCACCACAAGTCCAACATTCTCTGCTATCTGCAGTATGTTGCTGCCTGCTTGATCCTGCACCACGACCTCTTTGACTCCCCCTACCTTGAGACTGGTTTCCCCTGTCACCTGTATTGTTTTGATTTGATTGACCTTCTTGAAATTGTCCCTTGCAACCCCTTGGGCCTCGACCAAGACCTCTACCTCTACCTCTGTTGGAGTTAGAATAGAAGGCTTGTTCAGAATTATTTCTGCCATGAGAAGAAGATGTGTCAAGGTTCTTCTCCTCAAGAATAAGCATAGAAATCAAATCTTGGAACACGGGGATGTCGTCTCTTGTATTCATGGAAGACCTGAAATGTACATACTCATCTCCTAGACCATCCAAGCATGCACGGACAATGTCATCCTCTTCCACTGAGACTTTAATAGATCCAAGAGCCTCAATGATACACTTGATCTTCAAGGAATAATCATTGATTGAGAGGTTGTTTCTCTTAACCTGATTTAGCTCCGACTTTAGTTGAAGCTTCCTGGCCTTGGTGTTCACCTCGAACACTCTGCCTAAGTTTTTCCATGCAATGGTGGGGGTTTCAGCATCCTGTAGATATCCCATCATTCCATCTGTGATGCTCATAGAAAGCCAATACATCACTTTGCTCTGGCCTTGTTGCTAGTCCCTCAAAGCTTTCCTTTGTTCTGCTGTAGAATTTGCCTCGGGAATCTCTGGTTCCTTTTCATTGTCTCCTTCTACATAGTCCCAATAACCTTTTCCTTTTAGGAAATTTGTTATTCTGAACTTCCATGCAGGGTAGTCATTTTTCTCAATCTTCTCAGTAATAATCTGACTGAAACCGTCAGACATCTTGAAGCACTAAGACAAAATAGCTGCAATCTGCAAAAACCTGCAAATCTGCTGAACCTGCTATCGTGGTACCTGTAACGCTTTCTACACTCAACGAGTGTCCACAATCAAGCGTACATACAACCACTGTACTTGTACAGTAAATCTCTGTGTACTGCACTTGGAGACCTGTTCAGAAACTTGTTCGGCATCTGGTCCTAGATTGCCAACGAAGGGATTGTGATGCTCTTGCTCTCTTAGCCTCTCTTGCTTGCACCAGGCTTTGATACCATGTAAAGAAAGAGGATGCAAGAGAGCTACACAAGACAAGCACAAAGCACACAGAGATGGAAAGCTTCTTCTTCTTCTCACAGAAAAGAGAGTACAAAATGACTAAGTGCTAAAACTGAAAAGTAGCACATATGTACATGAGGTCACTAAGTGTGAACTCGCTAGAAGCGTACTAGGCTGGCACTATAAGTGTAGTCCAGCTGTAGAATCACTGGCAGAGATCCTCTGTGTCGGTCACCTGACGCGCCGGTGAGTAAATGCCGTAAGCGGCCAAGACCCGTAGTGGATGCTGATGCATGGTTTTTAGGACCCCTTCTGAAGATGCAATAAAGGCACAGTCAGTTGTTGGGGAGATGAGGATACTCTAGTCCAAGGGATCTCGAAAGAGAAGAAAAATCTACTTCACAAGCACCAAAGAGTAAAAAGTGCCATGGACAGAATAGCCCATTCTAGGTGTGAATTTCTAGTGAAATTTACACGAGGATGTTCGTGTGGATTCACAGCACAGCGTACTCCGTTTTCACTTTTTTACCGACAGTAAATTTTTTTACCACAGTAAATATTTTTTACCTACAGTAAATATTTTTCACCTACATGGTAAATACAAATCACTTTTTACCTACAGTAACTTTTTTTACCCATGGTAAATATTTTTTACTGCACCATAAGTATTTGGTAGGTAACAGTTCACTGTTACTAGAAGCAGTGATTGGGCATCAACAATGCAGTTACAGGAGGAGAAAAGGGGAAAATGTTATGGTAAAGGTGAGTCAACAGGGATAAAGACTTTTGAGTTGAAAAGAGACATGCTGATTTTTTCAAAGAACACATGTCAAAAGAAGCCATGGTTGAGGATTTTTTGAGAATTTGATATTCAGGAGGACCAAGCAGGTCCCCCCCCTGACATGTGCAGAACCTCCAGTTTCAACAGCCACCTTACCTGATCTTAAATGCTGGTCAAGGCCTTATCCCCATGTGTCACAATCAGAAAAATCAGCATTTACCCTCCCCTCTCACATCACTCTAGAGAATATCTTGATGGTGACATATCAGGTGACCTCAATCTGTTGACCACCGTAGGCAAAAAGTAACCCCAATCAGCGGATTTAAGCATGTTTATCCCTAATCCTAAACCCTCTCAGAAACCTATATAAGGAGGCCTTCTCTCACTCAAAAGAATAACACTTCACCCACTTCACCAAGCAACGAAGCTATGACGACATTGCTCACAACGAGGAGCTATGGATGGAGCTCTACTCTCTCTCCCTCTCTCTCTCTCTCCCTCTAGTATGCTACATTACTAGCCCTAAAACCTAAATAAGGAGTCTTCTCTCATGCTCCATGGCCACCATCCTCGCCATCATTCTCTAAGGTATTGATGTGTTGCTAGTAGGATCATACCTACTTGCTGGGTTGATTGTTTTTGACAAGGGATTATGCCATCCTTGGCTTGCTTCTCTATACCCTTGTTATGTATGATCAGATGCCGTTGTATTGTTAAGCTGATGTCTTGTGTATATATATGCTACATAAGGTCCCTAAGCTTCGTTTCTATGTGTTTTGCCATATGTTTTGATGCCATCATAATGCCGGAAGTCTCACTTGCCTATGTGCACTATGTGTGAGGTCCCTAAACCTCTTAATTTAGGGTGGTGCCCCCTTTGTTTTTTTCTTTGCTTGTTGCATGAGGCGTGGTTTGTGGAGTGTGCACGAGTACAGAGGCCACCCGATTGCACTGCTCTTTTTCCTGCCATCATTTTGGTGCCCCCACTGAGGAGGGCTACACAGACCTTCAGTCCACAATCAATGAAGATGTGCAATCTACAACATGGACGAATGGCGTGAGGAGTTTACAAATTGGAGAACAGAAGAGGAGGAGGATTTAGAGGCCTTAAAAGCTTTCATCGAGGTCTTGTTACCAGGTTGCAGTGTCATTGAAATTCAAGAAGTAAGTTCTTCTACATGCCTTGTTCGTGATCATCGCCAACGAAGGGGAGTGAGAAGAAGAGCTTGATATACCTCTCCTCTCAACCTATGAGTGCTCCAGAAACCTCCAACGCACACGAGCTTGAAATATTCTACATCAACATACACGAAGGTACTGTGACACACATTAAGGGAAGAGAAAGCATCACCAGACCTCTCTTTCCTGAGGAGCCGACTAAGAGGAGGAAGATCACCTCTACACCTAAGTGGCCCAAGTCTGCAGCGCGTGCTCAAGCGTAAGGTAACATTTGGCTTAATCTCATTAATAAGGGATTACATGACCACTACAGGCAAGAAAAAGGCTAGTGAGCAACCAACTTCAACCTCCAACTTGCAACCACGACTCTCACCCCTAAATCCTCCTGAAGCAAAGAGGCGAAGGCTTGCCTACAAGATTGCCGCCCGTCTGCGAGTGCTCCCAGTGCACTTTGTGAGTCCAGACACGACCAATCCCAAGCCAACCTCCTGTCCGCGTGAAGATCACTTTGGATATTGTCCAAAGTGCTTTGGAGACCGGGTGAAAAGACTCCCTGCCCTACCTTTGCTGCTAATTTTCAAGAAGTTATCTCAATCTAAGGAAACTATCTTAGTTGATGATGTGCTGCACATTAATGGTGTCACTTTCATTCGTCATGCTGATTATGGTAATAGCATCCAATTGTTGCTTGCAAAAAGGCTCAGCATTGTACAAAGTGTTGCCATCACGCCTTACGTCTTCACAGATGCATCAGGAAGAGTTGAAGTGATTCGAGGTGCTGACCTTCTGTGGCTGATCAGGCTCATTGGTCCCAAGGTGGTGCAACTAAGCTAGGCTCTTGTGTGTAAGTATGGATGCCAATAATGAGAATGATGATCCCCGCATGTTTCCTTTCCATTTTGTGCGTCATATCCGTGTGAATATTTGTATTGATAGAAAAATCTTTTATCAGCAAAGAATAGCCCTGTTGTTTGGAGCCAAGAGACTTGGGGAAATCTTGCACTCTCCTCACCCTGTCATTCTACCCTTACTAGACTATTACCATTCCTTTGATGTGTCGATCTTCATCCTATTTTAAGCTAAGTTGTGCTAAAGCTCCAAATTGTAATTACCATACTCTATTTTAAAATAAATTGGAGCTGTTTGTGTAATTGTTTACTCTCTCACTTATGGCCTTCCCTAATTTTTATGGTAAGCCTGGGGAGGTTGCTCCAGACTTTTTGGATAATTTGGAAATGGCCTTTCTGGTATCGGGAAGGGATGACGAAGCTATTAAGTTAAGGGCCTTTCCTTTGGTCTTGAGGGAAGGTGCAAAATTATGGTATCAAACTTTGGCACCTGAAGAAAGAAGAGACTGGGAGTCCTTAAAGATGGCCTTCATCGAAGAATTTCGCCGCCATGAGCCTCCAGAGGAGATATGGAGACAGCTCTTAGAGCTCCGCCAAACATCACCCAATGACTATAGAAGCTATGAAGGAAAGTTTTCCAACCTGTGGGAGAAATGGTGTGCATCACTAGGTGAAGGAGAAAGGGCGCCAGAATGCCTAAAGAAGGACTGTTTCCTGGCAGGGCTTTACCCCATCCTTCGAGAAAAGGTAAAAGGTAAATTCCCAGATACCTTTGATAAAGCTATGACTTATGCAAGGGAGAAGGATAGGAAGTTAAAATTCCAAGCTCAACTACAAGGGGGAATGGAGCCTCCACCGCTAGCTCAACCTACGGCAAGGGTAGTAGCAGGGATAGGAGCAACAGACCAAGAGTCCTCTCAACAAGAATTACTTCAACAAATAACCAATCAACTAGAGAGCCTGTCCATCAATCTGGTTCAAGGTGTAAGGGCTCCCCAGCCAGGAAATAAACGAAATAGACAAGAAGGACAAAGGCAAGCACGTGAGTACATTTGCTACAACTGTGGATAGGTAGGTCACGGCATGTATTATTGCCCCCATCCACGACGGTATCAAGGAAATGGTAATCAAAGACGGCCTCCTCGCCAGCAAGTCACTCCTCCTCGAGCTAGGCCACTAAATGGACAAAATGCACATGTGGATCCACCAATCCAAATATTGAGACCCCCTCCTCCACCACCACAAGCACCAGCAGAGATCCCTCCACTACCATCTGGAGGGGAGTGCAGGGCTGTCTCTGTCATAAGTCTTGACAATGGTAAGGATAAAGGGAAAGAAAAAATGGAGGAAGCTATTGCCATGCCAATAAAGAGAGTTAGGAGACAAAGAACTGATGAAATGGAAGCTTCAGAGCCGGATAAATGGAATGAGGGTTCCTCCCAAGTGATAGGAGACAAGAAAAGGAAGAGTAGGTCAATGAGGCACATAGGAGTAGAAGACTTTCCACTTGGGGTAGGATCCGTACCTTACGACCTGGTAGCAAATGTGAGTAAGCAAGGACCAAAGATTTCATGGCAGAAACTCCTCCACCTTTCCCCAAAGATGCGTAGAACCTGGTCTAAGATGGTCAGCAACAGGAGGGCTAAGGCAAAGTCGGTTGGGTCTATTAGTGCAAGAGGCATGAAGGATATCGTGCCAGTCATTGATGCAGAGATGAAGAGTCAGCGAGTCTCCAATGTGTACGTAGATGGTGGAGCCGAGATTTGTGTTATGACAGAGAAATTAATGCACAGGTTGGGTTTGGAAGTAAACGAGCAAACTTCCTTACAAGCTAAGATGTCAAACAATGTAAGGGTGGCTTGTGTGGGAAAGGTTAATGGAGTGAAGGTTTCAGCTTTTGGTATGGCAATCTCAATTGATGCTTATGTGATCCCAAATAAGGGGGAGGGCTATCCGCTAATCCTTGGAAGACCTTGGCTTATGGCTATGAAAGCTAGGAAAGATTGGGAGACAGGTTCCCTTGAGTTGCGACCAAATCATAAGGTAGGTGGCAAGCAACAAAAAATTGTGTATGACATGAAGCAGGGTAGACAACAAGACCTAGAGATGGAGACTTCTATGGATGAATGGAGCACAAGCAACTGCTCTTCATCTGAGGATGAGTCATCTGAGGAGGATGCTAGCTCTTTGGAAGTCATGGGTATAATACTGCGAAACCCAGAAGGAGAAGGTGGTCAAGGCTCTCTAAACAAGGAAGAAGCCACAGGCTTAGAGGAGATGCTAGCTAAGGACCTACTAGAAGAAGAGAGAGAACCCTATTTACAGTTACTAAAGAAGCATGCTAGCCCCTTTATAACTGATTACGAGCACATTAAAGGAGTGACGGTAACCCAACACCATATCCAATTAAAGAAAGGTGCCGTCAACCTTGTTGGTGATGAGGTATTTGCACAGGTTGAAGCTCTAGCAGGTCATGTTTTTGAGTATAAAGAGATGGTTGTGGAGACGTTTACAGAGGGTTTGGATACAGGTTTGAAAAGTGATCAGGTTTGCTTGGCTATGCAACAAGTGGAGGCAAATGGCAGGGTCTTGCTATGTTATGTGATGCTATGGATACATGTGTTATTAGAGGTTGCTTTACATATATTTTTGTGTCAATGGCGAGGTATTTTTGAAGTGGACTATACCATGGAGGGTTCTATAGCAGATGGTAGGATAGCTGCTTATGATTCAGGTTTCTCAAGTGATGGCAAGTATGCTTATAGTGGACACGAAGGATCATGGATGCAGGGTGATGAAGCTCCGTGCTATAAAGTGCTGGAAGGGTGGCCTGTCTATTGGCCTACAAGTGCAAAGGAAGGCTTGGAAATACATGTTTTACAGGTTGATGGCAATGAGCAATGCTTTACTTTTGATCCAGGTGGATTCTACACCATGCGTGGGGGAGCTTTGAGCTTTCCATTTGACCCTGGAGGGTGATGCAGTAGCAGATGATTTTTCTCTATCTCTATCCTATCTATATAGCCACTATACTATCATTTTTCTTATGCAGTCTATAGCTCTATGTTATATAATTCTCTCTATACAGTCATCTTTTACCTAAATAATACTATGGTTGAGCATGAATGCTCAACGAGGGGTTAGTCAAAAAAAGAAAAGAAAAAAAAAAGGAAAAAAAGAGAAGAAAAAAAAATGCTACCAGTAAAAGCGAATATTGACAATGGATGGGGTATGGCTTTCAAGGGTCTAGGAGACCAGTTGTTAGTCATGGATGGATACAATTATTCATCAGAAAGGACTAAACAGGGTGCATCAGCCAAGAAAGCAGTAACATGGCAAATTCAATTGGTACCACGTGGGTAAGTATTCAAGAGAACCCTATTGTAGCACAACCTACAGCTAGAGGCATCAAATACCTCTAGCTTAAGGGGGAGGGCTATATGATGCATGGTTTTTAGGACCCCTTCTGAAGATGCAATAAAGGCACAGTCAGTTGTTGGGGAGATGAGGATACTCTAGTCCAAGGGATCTCTAAAGAGAAGAAAAATCTACTTCACAAGCACCAAAGAGTAAAAAGTGCCATGGATAGAACATACGTGGGAACGAGCTCTTATGCATGCCTACAACCTATATCTTACAGAATAGCCCATTCTAGGTGTGAATTTCTAGTGAAATTTACATGAGGATGTTCGTGTGGACTCACAGCACAGCATACTCCGTTTTCACTTTTTTACCGACAATAAATTTTTTTACCACAGTAAATATTTTTTACCTACAGTAAATATTTTTCACCTACATGGTAAATACAAATCACTTTTTACCTACAGTAACTTTTTTTACCCATGGTAAATATTTTTTACTGCACCATAAGTATTTGGTAGGTAACAGTTCACTGTTACTAGAAGCAGTGATTGGGAATCAACAATGCAGTTACAGGAGGAGAAAAGGGGAAAATCTTATGGTAAAGGTGAGTCAACAGGGATAAAGACTTTTGAGTTGAAAAGAGACATGCTGATTTTTTCAAAGAACACATGTCAAAAGAAGCCATGGTTGAGGATTTTTTGAGAATTTGATATTCAGGAGGACCCAGCAGGTCCCCCCCCTGACATGTGCAGAACCTCCAGTTTCAACAGCCACCTTACCTGATCTTAAATGCTGGTCAAGGCCTTATCCCCATGTGTCACAATCAGAAAAATCAGCATTTACCCTCCCCTCTCACATCACTCTAGAGAATATCTTGATGGTGACATATCAGGTGACCTCAATCTGTTGACCACCGTAGGCAAAAAGTAACCCCAATCAGTGGATTTAAGTATGTTTATCCCTAATCCTAAACCCTCTTAGAAACCTATATAAGGAGGCCTTCTCTCACTCAAAAGAATAACACTTCACCCACTTCACCAAGCAACGAAGCTATGACGACATTGCTCACAACGAGGAGCTATGGATGGAGCTCTACTCTCTCTCCCTCTCTCTCTCTCTCCCTCTAGTATGCTACATTACTAGCCCTAAAACCTAAATAAGGAGTCTTCTCTCATGCTCCATGGCCACCATCCTCGCCATCATTCTCTAAGGTATTGATGTGTTGCTAGTAGGATCATACCTACTTGCTGGGTTGATTGTTTTTGACAAGGGATTATGCCATCCTTGGCTTGCTTCTCTATACCCTTGTTATGTATGATCAGATGCCGTTGTATTGTTAAGCTGATGTCTTGTGTATATATATGCTACATAAGGTCCCTAAGCTTCGTTTCTATGTGTTTTGCCATATGTTTTGATGCCATCATAATGCCGGAAGTCTCACCTGCCTATGTGCACTATGTGTGAGGTCCCTAAACCTCTTAATTTAGGGTGGTGCCCCCTTTGTTTTGTTCTTTGCTTGTTGCATGAGGCGTGGTTTGTGGAGTGTGCACGAGTACAGAGGCCACCCGATTGCACTGCTCTTTTTCCCGCCATCAGATGCCAGCTCAAGATGTAGAGCTCAACATCTCAACATTCAGCAGCCCAATGGCTTGCCTGATTCCTATTGGCCAGGAGGAAAAGGGGTCCAATGAGAGTTTAGTTGAATTATTAAATTACCTAAAGCTCTCACAAAAGGGGAAAGGGGGACACATGTCAGAAGGCTATCACTTATGCTGCTTAATAGTCATTGGCTTGATGAGGGTAAAGCAAGAGCAAATAGCAAGAGGGCTCGCCCAAGAGAGAGAGGGGGCTGATTTTTGCAAGGCATTATCACACACACACTCACACACAGTCTAGGTGTGAAGTAAAGAAGACTATCTCTTCCCAAGCCTTAATGGAGAGCTCATCACCTACTCCAAGCTTGTGAGATAGAAGCCTACATCGACACACTCTTGGCATGTGGATGCAAATCCAACCAAGAGCCCAACTTCAATGCATGCTCATCTCCTCTACCATGCTAATTACTAAGCTAAGCTATGCTAATATGAGTGATTATGTGAGGAGATGTACATCTTTCTCGTAAGATACTCCTTCTTCCTCTCAATCTACTCTAATACCCTGCTAGCTCTCACCATCTTCGAAGGTGTGTGAGGTCTTGGGTCTGAGACCGGGGATAATTAATGTTGTGTTTGCTAAGTGTTTTGCCTAGTGCATGAAGCTTTCATCCATGTTGCACTAGCTAGTTTTGAAGGAACACAAAGAATTGTATTGTACAATGTCTCTCTTGATGGGAGAAACCATAATACAAAGCCATTTGGAGGGGGGACCGGCTCCATGCAAATCCGGTCCTCAACTGTTGTCAATAGCTTAATTTCTCTCTCTTTTGAAAGTATTGTTAATGCTATCTAACTAGGTATTATGCTTTTTGTTGCTCTCTCCACCCAAGCACTCTTGTAATTCTCATTAGGAATCTATTCTAATAAAATGGCCACTATGTTCATGCTAATTTCTGCTACACACAAGTTTTTAGGACATTAAATGTTACATTGGTATCAGAGCACAGGGTTTCTCTTTTCTTGCTCAAGAAGGGAGGTCCTCAAGCTAGCTATAAATGGTTGGTATTATTAATTTCCTGTGAGTAAGTAGAATAGGGATTTTTTAGCCTTGCAGTGCGCCTGCCTTCGTGCAATTAACGGGGCATCACCATTGAGAGCTAGGGTCTTAATAGTGGAGTCCTACGGGGCTTGCCTACGGCCTAACCACTATTAAGCTATTAGAAGCTTGACAGGAGCCGGTGCTGTTCTGGTGTTGAAAAACCCTCTCTTCTATTCCTTGCAATTAATGGTATTCGAGCCACGGGAACAGTAGCTTGAGTTCTTTTTCTAAAGGGGTAAAGAGGAGTAGCATCTGGGGCTTGAAGTGCCAAAGTAGACCTAAAAAGTTTACACCTAAAAGTTGTTAGAATGGATGACAATAGTAAAGAGAGTGAAATTAATGTTGATAACTTTGATTTCCTGAAAGGAGAATCTTCTTTAAGTTCAGGGAAAAATACATGTATATAGATGCTAAGGAAATGGGTAACACTATCCCCATTGTACATACACCAGCCTTCAACAAGTCAATAAAGAGCTCTATTTCCGTGTACATGATTTTTGTTAAAGATTCTCAAAATGAACCTAATGCTTTAGCAAAAGAAAATAAAAGCAACCAAAAGGAATTAGAGTTATCCAATTTTCTCAAGGGGTTTCAAAATGTTTTTATTGACGACATCCCTTGTGAGCTACCTCCTAAACGAGGTAATGATGACCATGCAATTGAACTTCTTCCAGGAAGTTCACTGCCTAGCAAACCTCCTTATAGAGTTTCTCAAGCTCAACAAGAGGAGATTATGCGGCAAGTGCATGAGTTAGTTGAGAAGGGCATGGTTAGGCCTAGCTCATCTCCATTTTGCTCACCTGTGCTATTAGTGCAAAAGAAAGACGGCACATATTGTATGTGTGTCGATTATAGAGCACTAAATAGGATCAGTATCAAAAATAGGTTTCCCGTTCCACGGGTAGAAGACCTATTTGATAAGCTACAAGGATCGACCTACTTTAGTAGGATTGACCTAAAAAGTTGTTGGAATTAGGGTTGCAGAGAAACACACACAGCTTGGAGAAGACGAAGGAAGCTCGAGGCACACAATAGAGAGTGTATTCCTTAGTGTGCAATGGAAAGAGCACGGGGGAAAAAACCTCCTAAAGAGGGAAAAAATGCCCCGGCGGTCCTAGTGTGTTCACACACATCACTACCACATGTATATGGTAACAAATCCCCCCTGGAGTGATGCGGTGAACGAGAGCTGGCACATGAGTAAAGGGAAGTGCCATGCCCTGAGGACAGGATCAGTCCACAAAGGGGAGTAAGCCCAAAGCTTTGCGGAAAGCTTCAAGCTTCTCACGAGACAATGCCTTTGTGAAAAGATCTGCAAGGTTGTCCTGTGTTGGCACATAAGCCAAGCTGATCTCTCCTGCTGAGAGCCTCTCCCTGACATAGTGGTAATGCACCTCAATGTGCTTTGTGCGAGCATGAAAAATTGGGTTCCTCGCAACTGCCAATGCGCTCTGACTGTCAGTGTAGATAGTGTTGGCAGTGTCCTGTCCAACACCCAAGTCAGCCATAAGGCGTCTGAGCCATACACACTCAACCGTAGCTGTGAAGACTGCCCTGTACTCAGCCTCACAACTCGAAGTGGCCACAATAGGTTGCTTCTTGCTCAACCATGATATACATGAACTGCCAAGCATGAAACAAAAACCACTTGTGGACACTCGCGTGTCAAAACAACCAGCCCAATCTGAGTCCGAAAAAGCATGTAAGTCTGGCGGCAATGATCCCCCCTTGGGATAAAACAAGCCAAGATGTAAAGTGCCACTAAGGTAGCGGAAAATCCTCTTGACAGCCTGCCAATGCTTAGACCCTGGGCTATGCATAAATCTGCTGACGTGCGAGACTGCAAACTGAATATCTGGCCTTGTGTTGCATACATAAATGAGGCAGCCAACAGCAGTTTGGTAAAGAGTGACATCAGCAGGATCGCCAGCATCATGTAGACTCAACTTCAAACCTGTTTCCATGGGAGTGGCAATAGGTTTGCAATCCTCAAGTCCAAACTTACATAGCAATGTCTCTATGTAACTTTTCTGACACAAGGCAATACCACCATCACACTGCTTAAACTGTATACCCAAGTAATGATGCAACAGCCCCAAATCTTTCATCTTGAAAGTAGCATTCAAATCAGCCTTAAATTCAGCAATATGTCTCTCATTTGGTCCAGTGATCAGCAAATCATCAACATAAAGAACCACAATGAGAAATACATCATCCTCACGCTTTACATACAATGTGCTTTCTGTTGGACTGTTACGAAAGCCTCGTTTAACCAAATGAGTGTCAGCTTTCTCATACCAAGCACGAGGAGATTGCTTCAACCCATACAAAGCCTTCTTACATTTGCACACTTTGTCCTCTTGTCCTTTTATGACAAAACCGCGAGGCTGCGTTACATAAACTTCCTCAAATATGTCACCATTCAAGAAAGCAGTAACAATGTCTGATTGATGTACATCCCAACCAAAATGAGCTGCCAATGCACATAGAAAACGCACAGTAGTCATACGACAAGTGGGAGCAAAAGTCTCTTCATAATCTATGCCTTTTTGTTGTGCATAACCCTTTGCAACAAGTCGAGCCTTATGGCGATCGATCTCACCATCCGGCTTGCGTTTCAACTTGTAAACCCACTTCGTACCAATGGCCTTTTTGCCAGGAGGCAAATCACATAAAGTCCATGTGTCATTCTCTATAAGTGCATCATATTCTGATTTCATGGCAGCAATCCAATTTTCTGAATTCTGTGCTTCATTAAAAGACAGAGGCTCCTCAACATCATGTAAACTAGACACAGCCAAAGCATAACAATCTGATGCATAAGATGCATGGCGAGAGCCTGAACGAGTACGACTAGATAAAGGTGCATCCAATTTACTGTCACACAAAGTGTGCACCAGCCATTTTGGCATACCTCTAGCCTGCTCATTTTCAGCCCTTTCCTCATCAAGTACATCATGTACATCTGCATCAGTAATAGGCTGTTCTAAAACATTTTCAGAAACCCCCATAGGCTGTACATTTGCCTCATTGGAACTTACATTCGTATTTCCACCACTGAAAAGAGGCAACAAAGTGTCATAAATGTCCTGTGAGCTTACATTACTGTCTCTAGTACATGACAGCAAGGGTTGAACAGAATCTTCCACAAACACTACATCCCGTGAAACCAAAATACGTTTTGTTTGCGGATGATACAACCTGTAACCTTTGCTTTCAGCACTATAACCAACAAAAATACATTTGACAGCCTTATCATCCAATTTTCTGCGCTGCACTTGTGGCACCAAAGCATATGCCAAACAGCCAAAAACACGCATGTGCTCAATAGAAGGTTTTCTATCATGCCATGCTTCATATGGAGTAATAGACTGCAAAGCTTTCGTAGGACACCTGTTAAGTACATAAGTGGGGCACATGATGGCCTCAAGCCAAAAAGAATGCGGCAAAGCTTGACTTTTGACCATACATCGTGCCATTTCCGTTAGTGACCTGTTTTTCCTCTCAACAACACCATTTTGCTGAGGTGTATAAGGCACTGTACATTGGTGTTTTATCCCACAACTAGCCAGAAATGCATTAAATTCATGAGACATATACTCCCCCCCTCGATCGGAACGGAGGGTGCCCATAGTACATTTTGAGACATTTTCAGCCATAGCCAAAAATTGTTTGAAGCACATAAAAACTTCGGACTTTGCTGTAAGCGGAAATACCCATGCATGCCTGGAGTAATCATCAATGAAAGTCACGAAGTACAGGTAATTGCCCAAGGACGGAGTTTGCATGGGCCCACAAACGTCACTATGCACAAGCTGCAACCTGCATGTGGCCCTAACTGAACCATCCTTTGGAAACTTAGAATGCTGCATTTTACCCAGAATACAGCCTTCACAAACATGTTTGATAGGTGCTTCAAGAGGCGGCAAAGAAGCAACCATATCAGATTTCTGCAAACGCAGTAAACTGGCAAAATTCAGATGACCAAAACGTGCATGCCAAAGTTTTGCATCTGAAATAGCCCTTGAATCTGCAACAGCATTTGCAAAATTTTGTCCACACTTGTCATACAAAGTGAGCTTATACAGCCCACGGCACAAAAGCCCAGATGCAACAATTTCATCACCAAAACTGAGATCATGAACTGTACATCTGTCATCCACAAATTTGACTACAAGTCCAAGTCTAGCAAGTGTGGATACAGACAATAGATTCTTCTTGATCCCAGGTACATAAAGTGCATCAACAAGTGTGAAGGAACTGCCATTAGCAGCAGTGAGCACAATCTTTCCAACTCCCTGAACTGGATAAGAGGCGTTGTTGGCACAAGTGACTGAATTCCCATGAGGGACAGACTCGAGAGAGGTAAACAATTCACGATGTGAGGTAATGTGCTTTGTAGCACCACTGTCGAAATACCACACATGTGAATCTGCAGCAACTGACAAGCATGCATCATGGACAGCAGGATTGTAAGTGCACTCTGCGCTAAAAGCCCATTCTGCATCAACATCAACATCACAATCTCCTTTCACAGAAGACTCAACAATGGCTGCATTTGTAGTGGAACCAGCATTTGCAGTGGAACCACCCTCTTTCTTTTTAGCCTCTTTGGCCTTCAACTTAGGACACGACTTGATCAAGTGATCATTGGCTTTACAATAATGGCAACGCATCTTTTTTTTGCCCTTATCACCAGAATTGCCAGACGAAGTGCTGCCAGTAGAAGCATTAGGAACAGAATTTTTGCCACTCGCAGCAGAACCATAAGAAGTGGCTGCATTACTGTTACCACCCTTTCTTTGAGAAGCAATAAAAGCTTGTTCAACTGCACGCTGCCTAGTCCTGTTTTTTCTAGAAAGTGACTCTTGCAACAGCAATGTGCATAATGCATCAAACTTGACAACTTCAGGATTTCCTTGGGTCATCAGTCTCCAAGTACTAGCAAAAGTCTGGTAGGAATCTGGTAAGGCATCAAGAACAGTCTGCACAAGGGAACTGTCAGAAATGACTTCACCTGCAGAAATGAGTTGCTCATTTATATCCTTGACACTAGCAAGGAAAGTGTCCATATCATCTTCCTCATGCATAATCTTCGACTCTAGCTCTTTACGCAGCAAAGCAATTTTAGCCTCATTGCGGCTTGCATAAAGACCTGCTAGAATATCCCAAGCCTGTTTTGCAGATTTTGCTGAACGGATGTGAGGAATAATGGTGCGCTTCACAGACAACGCAATCAATGCATGAGCCTGCGCATCCTTAACATCCCAACGAGCTTGTTCTACTGTAGGCAAAACAACTCTAACAGCTGCAATCCTTGCAGCAAGACCTGCAACATCCTCAATATCGCCTACATCTTCAGAACCAGGACGTACATCAATGCCCTGCACAATGTTCCAGACACCTTTTGACACAAGAACGTGTTGCATCATATAAGCCCACATAGGGTAGTTGTCCCCATCCAACCTGTCCTCAGCAGCAAACATCTTGAACACATCTGTGTTGTTGTTGTCAGCCATGGTAAATGCTGCACCTGATGTGAAAACTGCCCGAAAATAGGAGAAATGGAGCGGGAACAACTTGTGCTATATAGCACAAACCGTAGAAGACTATAAGGCACCTGTTATGCAGAAAACGGCACTGACAGAAAATCTGCACAAAATGACGAAATAACCTGTGCAGTACTGCCCGTAGTGGAAACGGAGGCCGAAATGAGCCCAAATCAAAATTCTGAGCAGACCGAGGTCTTTGAGCTCTCCCAAAATATTTGTCGACCTGCGAACGCTTGCCAAAGCTCACTGAAATCGGAGAAAGTGAGCAGGCGTGTGCTGGAGCAGCTGGCGACTAAGCCCAGGAGGACGTGACCTGCTCTGATACCAATTGTTGGAATTAGGGTTGCAGAGAAACACACACAGCTTGGAGAAGACGAAGGAAGCTCGAGGCACACAATAGAGAGTGTATTCCTTAGTGTGCAATGGAAAGATAGATAGCCCTAGAGTGATGGGCGTATATACAATGCACGGGGGAAAAAACCTCCTAAAGAGGGAAAAAATGCCCCGGCGGTCCTAGTGTGTTCACACACATCACTACCACATGTATATGGTAACAAAAGTGGCTATCATCAAATAAGGATAGTTGATCAAGACATTGTAAAGACCGCATTTCACACCACATTTGGTCTTTACGAATACATTGTCATGCCTTTTGGCTTGACCAATACACCAGCCACACTCAACCGCTTGATGGAGAAGCTGTTCATGCCTCATCGAACCTTCACTGGAGTGTTCTTTGATGATATTATCATCTACTCTAATTCATTAGACGAACACAAGCAACACCTCCAGCTAATATTTCAAGTTTTGAGAGAGAATAAACTTTATGTTAATCGAAAGAAAAGTGAATTTTTCTTGCAAGAGATTCAGTATTTAGGTCACATTATCTCTCAAGATGGCATCCAAATGGATCCATCAAAGTTAGAGGTAATAAAAGGATGGCCTAAACCAAGGAATCTTCATGAACTAAGAAGCTTTACAGGTATGTGTGCATACTATAGACGCTTCATAGAAAAGTTCTCACAAATTACAAAGCCATTACATGACCTAACCAAGAAAAGCGTTAGGTATACATGGTCTGCTAAGGAGAACAATGCTTTCGAAAAGCTTAAAGAAAAGCTTATCTCTCAACCTGTGCTTACACTACCGGATCTCTCAAAACCATTTGAGGTCCAATGTGATGCTTGTGGTGATTGCCTTGGAGCTGTTTTGCTCCAAGAAGGGCATGCCATAGGCTATGAGAGTCGAAGGCTCGACCCTGTTGAGCAAGCTCTAGGCATATATGAAAAGGAACCCCTTGCAGTTCTACATGCCTTAGACTCATGGAAGCACTATTTATTGGGGACTCCCTTCATTCTGTGAACGGATCACCAAAGTCTTAAGTACTTCATGACGCAGACCAAGCTCTCTGACAAACAAATGAGGTGGGAAAATTTCCTTTCGCAATTTCATTTTCATATTGCTCACATTGCTGGCAAGCATAATCAAGTAGCTGATGCACTCTCAAGACGGCCGAGAGTGAATGCGGTTTCCATAGCAACTCACAATGATCTATCTTCAATGATAGATGAGTATGCTATTGATCCCGATTTTAGAGATGTGATTTCAGCCCTTGCATTAGGGAAGAAAGAGGAACCATTTACTTTACAAGATGGTTATCTTATCTATGGAAATATACTATCTGTTACTAACTCACTACGTGAGAAAGTAATGTATGAATCTCATGCTCCTCCTTATGCGGAGGCAATCCATACACCGAGCCAAAAAAACCGAGCGTGTTATTTTTCGAGCAAAATTGAAAAGAATTAATACACAAATTGCTTATTAATAAAGCCATGCCATTATCCAAAGTTCAAGCAGCACAACGAAATGGTCAATCCGGAGAGGATTGAAAACTTCGACGCATGAAGGTGATTGCTGCTACGATTGTCATCATGCTGACTAGGGAGGCCATGCTTGTATGTATGAGAAGAGTGAGCTCCAAGGTATGTTCACACCGCAAACCACGTCCTTGAAGGTCAGCACATGGAGTTGCATCTCACGGAGTTGTCTAGGTGTGAACACTACCATGGGCTATTCTTGTTGTTGCCGCAACATTGTCGCTCCACCTCCTTGCTTCGTCTCTCTATACCCGCTGAGAAGCGTTGTTGGGGGTGCATGTTAGAAGACTCGCACGAGAAAACCATGTTTTATCTTAGAGCTGAGTTTCGCATACAATCAAGACATTTAGGGAGATATAAAGTGTTATTTTTTTTGTCACATGGCCATGCTACTTTTTGAAATTCGAAACCCATTGGTTGTGATCTTCACTTCCCTTGAAAAAGGATTAAGAGCACATCTGCACAGCCGGGGTTGAACCCTAGCCTGCACACGTCAGCCAAAACCTTGCTCTCAAACCTCAACTCTGCCAATTTTTGCAAAGTTGGGAAATCACTTCTTCTATTGACCGTCCGGTTGAGAACGTGCAGTTATTCACGTGCATCTACTATGAAAGCATTTAAGAATGTAGTCCAATTTTGTTAACGTTTGGCTAGGGTAGAACTTCATCTGTGTGAATCCGCCATAAGGACCTTCACTTTTTCTTTTTCATTCTTGTTCGTTAGTCATCAGCTAATACTCACAAAATGCATGGTATTTGTAAGATTTCTAGAATAATGAGCATTGTCTCCTAAATATTGCTAATATCGAGGTAAAAAAACGGGACCATGCCACTAGAATGCAAAATTTAATAAATACCACCAATGCCCCTAGTAGTCTATGGGTCTCGGCTCTTAAACATGCAGGGTAGTAAAATAAATTAAATGCGCTTTAATATTTCTCTTTTCTCTCTCTCTCTCTCTCTCTCTCTCTCTCTCTCTCTCTCTCTCTCTATTTCCATACATACATATATATTTATATTTATTCACACGTGAAGACATGCATGATAGAACCTGCTAGGGCTCTCGAGCCAGAAATCAAGGACTCGTTCCTGAGCAAGCGAGCATCAGTCACATGCGGCTGGAGTCTCCACTGATTAAGAGGGAATGGTTGTTCACTCTGGAGGAGGCGGGCGTAGTGGAGCTATAGGAGCTATAGCTCAGCTTGCAATCAAGAAGGCCACTGCTAGAGTTATAGTGAACAAGGGACCCTTGGAGATCTTGGTTCAAAAACTGCTCTCTGAAGGGGAAAGCATCCATTCGAGCAAGCTTCCAACTAGAATTTGAGCCTGCGAGAACATTTGCACCGGACAATCAGACTGGAGCTCGAGCCTCATAATCCATGAGCATAAGATAAAGGAGGATCTAGCCTTCTTACTCTAAAATACATTCCCATTGAAAAAATCTTAGCTTTCATGTCAGTACAACTTAGTGAGGGCATACCATGGGGGAGAGAGAGAGAGAGAGAGAGAGAGAGAGAGAGAGAGAGAGAGAGAGAGAGAGAGAGAGAGAGAGAGAGAGAGAGAGAGAGAGAGAGAGAGAGAGAGAGAGAGAAGGGGACAACGAATGTGGGAGAAAAAAAAAACATGTGCTGAGATTATACTAGTCTAGCGATGGTAAGCAAAATATTTTCCTTGAAGGAGTTGGGATGCTACAGTGTTGATGTAGGTGCTCCTCATAGTGTGGAGAGATGTTATGAAAAGCAAGGTAAAGAGGTGTGCACGGCAGTGGCCAGGGCCCTCTCCATTTCTCTTAGTCTCTCTCATTCGCTCTCTTTAAAATCTTTACTTGGGCCTCAAGCTGCAGCAGCTTCAAAGGGTTTGCATCGTTAATATTCTGGTAGGGCATAGCCCTAGTCCATACCGCATCAGCACAGGACATTTAGGGCAAGAGACAGGAGATATAAATTACTAATGACTACGTCTTACTATTCTCCCTAATTATTAATGACTGCGCTTAACTATTCTCCAGGATCAATATAGGAGTTGTAGTGATAATTCCATCTTCCTCGGCCGCTGATCAGGTAGAGCCGGGGAGAGCCGGCACTTACCTTCGTGATCGCAGTTATTATTATGGGAACTGTGGAAGGTGTCGAAGTGCATCGTGCTTATATCCGGGACGAGCCCCTAACCAGTACCGCGCCGGCGCGGGAGGGTTAGGGGCAAGAATTTGGAATGTTCTCTCTTAGTGTGTATTAACCAATTAGTGAAAGTATTGTAGTGTGGTTGCCTCTATATATCTGGGACGTGCCCCTAAACAGTACCGCGCCGACGCGGGAGGGTAAAGGGCAATAAACTTCTCTCTTAGTGTGTGATAAACAATTAGTGAAAGCTTTGAAAGCATTGTAGTGTGCCTGTCTCTATATATCCGGGATGTGCCCCTAACCAGTACCGCGCCGACGCGGGAGGGTAAAGGGCAGGAAACATTCTCTCTTAGTGTGTAAGCAATTAGTGAAAAATTGAAAGGCGTAACCTTCTTTCCGCTCTTGAATGTGTATTTAGCATTTAAATTTAGAATATAAGTGTATAATTTAAAGAAATTCTCTTCCCTCATGAAGTTATCAGTGAAACAAACAAAACTAGCAGTGCCTTTGGAGCAGAGAAGCAAACCAAGCATTCAGTATCGCATCAGCGCAGGAAGGATAAGAATGAAAAACATGCAATCTATTGAGCTTCCAAAGTGAACTTAGCATCACAAGGGACGTCACCTCAATCAGCACCGCGTAGGCATGTGAGAGTTAATTGCTCAAAAAGTGTAGAAAATTGGTTATATGGGGAATTGTAAAGCAAAAAAAAGATTTATATAATTGTTTTCGGATGAAAAAAACGTGCAATCTATTGAGCTTCCAAAGTGAACTTAGCATCACAAGGGACTTTACCTATATCAGAACCGCGTAGGAACATGAGAGTTAATTGCTCAATAAGTGTAGAATTGGTTATATGGGGAATTGTAAAGCAAACAAAAGATTTACATAATTGTTTTTGGACATGACTCTCATCCATACTGCGTTAGTGTGGGATAGGTAGCCTCAATGTCCGGTTCTGTTCACGACCTCTTGAGCTCATTGACCTTTACTGCATTTGTGGCCTTGTTTACATTTCAAGTGCCATAAAGTTTTGAGAGTAATGATTCGTTTTCACGAGGGACATTGCCAAAAAATGCTTCCGTGCTGACGTGGTATGCCATAAGGGGGACGTCTTTCTCAATGGCCATCCTTAGTTCCTGTCAAAATGTGTCGTTCTTCATAATTGTGTGTACATAAAAATGGGAGAATAATTCATTAAGGGTGGGGTATCAAAAGGGTTAATCTATGAAAATGAAGAGTTCGTGTCTTAGCCTAAGATCTTGTTATGTCTATGCATTAATTGATTATATCACCATCATAGGCATATCCTTCCTATCATGATATTGCTCTGTATTTTTTAATATATCACCATCATAGACCTATCCTTCATATCGTCATCTTGCTATGCAATATTTAATCACATCACCATCATTGTTTGATCTATGTGCTCTAGATTCTTGGATTTTCATGTAGATATTTTGTGTTATATTGTTTTATGAAATATTTACTAGAAGGTTCAAATGTCAAAGGAGATCTCATGCAAGATAGATAGATAGCAAGAAGGATACTCTCTCCCTAGAGGATCTAAACAAGGAGAGAAACACATCATGGGAGAGTTTTAAAATAAGGATCGAGCTAGAAAGGTTTGATTCTATTGGTTAAGTTGTATTGTATACCTTTTTTTCACTTTTTCTTTATGTGAGTTATGTGGCAAATTTTGACCATAGTTGATCCTCGACATGGGAACAAGTGGTTTGATAAGGTAATGAGTTTCAATGGGGTCAAGAGAGCAGGGCTACACTAAGGAGGCTTAATCTAATTGCCCATCATGATGCAGAAAAGAAAAATAAGATCCTATGGTTATCTTTGTTGGAGTCTAGTAAGATTACACAAGCTCCATACAACTTGTCTTGAGGTGACCATAGGTTTTGTAGGTTAGAACCAAGCGGTTGTCTTTTGATCTTTGGGTGCTTCTTTTATGGTTATTGATCCATATGGTTGGGAGTGTTTCATGATAGCATCGTTGAACAAAGTTAAAAGGGAAGAAACATTAGATAGATGAGGAGCCTAACATGACGGGCGTGTCGGTAAAAACAAGGTTTGCTAAACTCAAACAGGTTTATTAATCTCATTGTGCGTTTTATATGGACTATGCAATGAATTTATGGTTTCCTAATTCATTGTTGGTAGAGCTTGCATCGTTTAGTATGATTTGTGTAACTCTTGACGTAGATATGGTAGAAAATAATTTCTTCTCCTATATTCTCTCTCTCTCTCTTTCTATATATATATATATGTATATATATATATATATACATATATATATATATATATATATATATATATATATATACATATACATATATATATATATATATATATATATAATTTATGTAAAGGACATGCTTTCATCAATGACGAGTAATGTGAGAACTACTTTGTTGTTAAGAAATGGTGTTAGTTAGTACTCACTAAAGTGTTCAAGAAAATGTCAAAAAATGGAAACAAATAATTTCTTCTCCTATGATCTCTCTCTCTCTCTCTCTCTCTCTCTCTCTCTCTCTCTCTCTCTCTCTCTCTCTCTCTCTCTCTCTCTCTCTCTCTTCGCCTGCATTTCGCTCGGTTTTTGTGTTCACTCGATAAAGTTTTCTCGGTGCTTTGTAAGACTCCTTATGCGGGGCATAGAGGGATTCAGTCTACCTTCAAGGGAATTGAAACATATTTCTATTGGCCTACCATGAAAGTGAACATACAAGAGTATGTTTCTAAATGTGTGGTACGCCAAAAGACAAAATTTGATAGAGGGAAGCAACTTGGATTGCTTCAACCTTTGCCAATCCCTAATTCACCATGGGAGAGAATATCCATGGATTTTATCTTTGGATTGCCTAAGTCTATCCATGGGAATATGGGAAAATGGACGATAGTAGACAGGTTCAGAAAACACGCTCATCTTATACCTGTCAAAAAGACTATCAAAGCCCATCAAATAACAACCCTCTTCATTTCACAAATTTTCAAGTATCATGGCTTGCCAATGTCCATAGTGTCGGACAGATATCCTAGAATGACCAGTAATTTCTGGAAGGGTCTCTTTGAGAATTTAGGGACAAGGCTAAACTTCTCTTCGGCCTATCATCCACAAACGGATGGCCAAAGTGAAATAGCTAACCTAGCAATTCTCGATCTACTAAAAGCCTATGTAACGGAAGTAGATCAAAGATCCCAATGGGAGAAGTACTTACCCTTAGTGGAGTATGCTTACAATAACACTGTACATACTTCCACAGGAAAAGCACCTTTCGAGGTAATTGAGGGAAGATCAAAAAGTCCCTTGCTACTTAAGGTACATGGGAAGATCTTCGCTGCAGATGAGTATAGCCGAGACCTACAAGAATCTTTTCAAAAGATTAAGAATGCTATCTCTATCTCACAGCAAAGGCAAAAGGCTGTTGCTGACAAGCACAGAAGAGCCCAAGATTTTAAAGAAAATGATTGGGTCTTATTAAAGTTTCCCAAGGCTCGATTAAGGCACACGACGGGCAAGAATCCTACGGGCTGCAAAAGTACTATGCTAAGCTAGCAAAAAGGTACTATGGTCCCTTCCAGATTCTTAGGCCAATCAATGAGATGGCCTATCAACTTAAGTTGCCCAATCATTGGCTCATACACAATGCTTTCCATGTGATCCTATTAAAGCCTTACAAAGGAGAGCCACCTCAAGAACCAAATATTGAAGACCCACTGGAGATCGAGGACCAAGAAGAGGTGCTGCAGCCCGAGTCCATTCTCCGACATAAAGACAAGGTACTAAGAGGCGGTAAGACTATCCAACGATATCTTATTAAGTTTAAGAATTATCCTTTTGAAGATGCTAGATGGATGCAAGGCATACAATTAAAGGATAACCTAAACCTTGTCAATGCTTACAATGCTTCCCAAGAGTAAGCAAATGTACAAAATGTTAAAAATGAACAAATATGTTTTTTGTCTTATAAGACTCTCTTTTTCTTTATTGTGCACAAAAATGAAGTAGTATGCATGCTTAGATCAAGTTTGCGGAGACGACGTCTCCCAAACACCAAGTAGAGCTTGTCACTCTACTATGGAAGACTGATAGGACTAATGTGCAGACATGCTTGCGGAAGCCTCAGGCTCTCAAGCGCCAAATGGACTAGTCATCCATTGTGGAATGATGCCATAGGGTAACATAGGGATCCTCTACCCGCTAAGAAAAGGACTCATGTACATGCTTTATCTTCTCTACACCATAGTCGAGGACGACTATAATTTCAAGAGAGGGGTAATGTCATAATAATTAATATCTAATTCTCCTAAATGATTTTCTCATGTTAAACCGATCATTTAATATGGGGAAGTGCCAGGGGAGAAAAAGCTAGAATATTGGTTAAAGCTAGCAGACCGGCCACAGTAGGGATCCAAAGGAGGAAAAATAGGGATCCAAAGGGGGGCCATCTGCAAAAGAGCCATGTGCAACAATGGGCAAAAAAGACTCTAAGGTTCAGCCCATTAATATTTCCAAAATGCTAAGGTTCCAAAATTCAAAGGTTGTGTCCAAAGGTCAACCTTAAGGGAATTGGATGCTTTGTGTGTGTACAAAAAAGTCTTTGCAATCCCTACTTGGGAGGGGGCGAGCCTTGTATGTAGGGGATGAGAGAGAAAGCCACACACACACACAAGCTCCCTTTACACAAAGGGAATGAGAGACACATGTCAGCTCCCTAGGCCAGATGCCCACAAGGTGTACCCAATTCCTATTGGATGGCCTTGGAGGTGGAACAATGAGAATTAGGCTAGAGTAAATCTAGTTTAATTAATTTAAAAACACTTAATAAAAGAACCAATGAGAATTAAGTCCTCTAGAAGACTATTGGACAGTCTCCCAAGGGGTCCAATGAGCATTCAACAGCCTAATGGCTTGCCTGATTCCTATTGGCCAGGAGGCAAAGGGGTCCAATGAGAGTTTAGTTGAATTATTAAATTACCTAAAGCTCTCACAAAAGGGGAAAGGGGGACACATGTCAGAAGGCTATCACTTATGCTGCTTAATAGTCATTGGCTTGACATGGGGAGGTCCAATGAGGGTAGAGCAGGAGCAAATAGCAAGAGGGCTCGCCCAAGAGAGAGAGGGGGCTGATTTTTGCAAGGCATTATCACACACACACTCACACACAGTCTAGGTGTGAAGTAAAGAAGACTATCTCTTCCCAAGCCTTAATGGAGAGCTCATCACCTACTCCAAGCTTGTGAGATAGAAGCCTACATCGACACACTCTTGGCATGTGGATGCAAATCCAACCAAGAGCCCAGCTTCAATGCATGCTCATCTCCTCTACCATGCTAATTACTAAGCTAAGCTATGCTAATATGAGTGATTATGTGAGGAGATGTACATCTTTCTCGTAAGATACTCCTTCTTCCTCTCAATCTACTCTCATACCCTGCTAGCTCTCACCATCTTCGAAGGTGTGTGAGGTCTTGGGTCTGAGACCGGGGATAATTAATGTTGTGTTTGCTAAGTGTTTTGCCTAGTGCATGAAGCTTTCATCCATGTTGCACTAGCTAGTTTTGAAGGAACACAAAGAATTGTATTGTACAATGTCTCTCTTGATGGGAGAAACCATAATACAAAGCCATTTGGAGGGGGGACCGGCTCCATGCAAATCCGGTCCTCAACTGTTGTCAATAGCTTAATTTCTCTCTCTTTTGAAAGTATTGTTGATGCTATCTAACTAGGTGTTATGCTTTTTGTTGCTCTCGCCACCCAAGAACTCTTGTAATTCTCATTAGGAATCTATTCTAATGAAATGCCCACTATGTTCATGCTAATTTCCGCTACACACAAGTTTTTAGGCCATTAAATGTTACACCGGGCTCCGTTTGACGAGCCGTTTGGACCTGCTTCTAGAGAACACTAAGCACTACATTTTAGGACACTGATTTGGCATTTCGAACACCTTCATCTGCCATCCCATTTGGACCATCCTTGAGCCTCCTTGGACTAAAAAGCCGCTTTAAGCATACATTCACGCTACCCTTTGGCTGCCCTAGGCTTTTGCACTGCACCTGCCTGCTACCTTTGCCTGGCATAGACCATTTCCTAGCTTAGAGAAACTTTGGCTGTACCATCATTGGCTAGCCCCCTTGTTGAACATTTATGTTTAACCAAAAGTATATGTACAAAACTCTGAAACTGGCACACCAGCGGACGATGAAAAGCACTCACAAAACCATAACTGTATATAGAGGCTATGTACAAAAGCTCCATCTCGTTTCTCTCGCACACAACATGCTCTAGGTGGGTTGCCCACCCCCCTTGACTATAATTTTCTGCACTTCAGGCACTAAATCCCTCTCGAAATACAGTTTGAGCCACACACCATTCACCCTGTTCCTAAGAATCTTGCCATTGGCTCTTACGAGCTGATACATCCCATTCGGAAAGGCCTTTCGCACTCTATATGGACCTGTCCACTTCTTCTTGAACTTCTTCTGGAATGTGAAATCCAGGTAGCTTTCGTACTTCATGACCAGGTCTCCTTCCTCTATCTTCTTGTCTGGCAGATTTTGATTGAACTTGGCAACCGCTTCTCTCTCTGCTTCACATAGTAGTCTGCCGCTGCCTCTCTGTCCATCTGCAAAGCCTCCAAACTGACTATTCGATCCTGTAGAACTCCTTGTTCAGTGGCATCGACACGCCACATACCCTTCAAAGCACCTAGCTGCGCATGTACTCGCAACATAGCCTCCTTACCATAGACTAGCTCGAATGGAGTGAAGTTTGTAGCCACTTTATAGGACGTTCTATTCCCCCACAGACAATTCTCTAGATTTGCTTCCCACCCAGATTCCCGCTTATACACGCACTTCGTTAACATCTTGACGATTTTCCCATTAGCACTTTCAACTAGACCATTGCATAGGGGGTGATAGGGCGAGGAAAACCGTTGAATCTTTAACTTTTCCACTAATGCACTTATGAGCTTGCTTCTAAACCCCTTACCCCTAGAAACTAACACCCATGGAACACCAAAACGGTGACAAATGTTATCAAACACAAACTGAGGCACCACATTAGCATTTACTTCCTTCACTGCTTTGGCCTCGACCCACCTTGTAAGGTAGTCAATGGCTACCACCATGTACTTCTTACCACTAGTAGACTTTGGAGAGGGCCTATGGCATCCAGACCCCACTTCTCAAAAGCACTTTGTGCGATGATGGCGCCCTGTGACTCCGCTACTAGTCGTCTTTCACCTATAGTTTGACACTCATGGCACGTTTTGCACCAATAATGCACGTCCTTCACAATGGAAGGCCACCAAAAGACTGCTCTAAGCACTTGAAACAGAACCTGGTCTTTGCACTGGTGTCTACTCTCTTTGTGGCATTGCTCCAGCACCATTCCTATTTCTTCTTTGTGCACACCCTTCTAAGCACTCCGTCCCGCCCATAGTTCATGAGATCCTCACCTACTAGTGTGAATTTGCGGGCCTTTTGCACCACTTTCTCTTTTGCAGCTTGGACAAACCCTCTGAACATTGCCTTGTACTAAAAAAACCTTCAATCTCCTTTAGAGTCTCCCTACCTGCATAAGTGGCTAGGGTCACATATAGACCTGCAACATGCATGTGTACTTTGCTGCTATCTAACTGATCCGCCTCTTGGTTCTGTTCTCTTCTCACATGCTTGAATTGGACCTCTTCAAAAGACCTCAACATCTTCTTGATGGAAAAGAACCAATGCTTCAAAGAATCACGTTTTACCTGCGATTGGCCTAACAGTTTCTTGATGACTAGAAACGCATCTCCCTTCACAACCAACATTGAAATGCCGAACTCTATGCACTGCTTTAAACCCAAATGCAGAGTGAGATACTCCACCTCGTTATTGGTGTGGACATCCTCTAAATCATACACCTTAAAAAATATAGCTTTTCCGTGTGGGTCATGTGTACCACACCTCCTTCTTCCTTCTGCACTACACTTTGATATGCTCTCTCGAACCACATTGTAAAAGCATCCTCCAAGTCGGGTTCCTCCTTACCTTCATCTCGCACCACTCTTGGATAGGCCAGAAAATGGACGGCGTTGCTGACAAGAATGTCTGCCATGTGAGACCGACTCGTGTGATCTACGTTAAACTTGAACTCAAACTCTTGTAGCTCCAACACCCACTTCATAATCCTCCTTCCTGGCTTCAAATGTAGTACTACCTCTGGCAGTAGAGTATTAGCCGTCAACACAAAAAACTTACGCACAATCAAATGCACCTTGAACTTCCTGCAAGCGAAGACCAAAGCCATCATCCATTGCTATGCTTCGGTGTAAGTAGCCTCTCCTGGGCTAATCACCCTGTTCTCGTAGTATATTTGCTTGTAGCTTCTCCCTACCTTTTGCAGTAGAACCGCTCCAATAGCAACTGTGCCCACCGTCATAGACACAGAGAAGTCATCCTCTTGATTGGGAGGACATATTGTTGGTAACTGACACAAAATTTCCTTGACTCTATCAAAATCCTCTTGAGCTTCCCCATCCCACTCATAACCATGCACTTTTTGAGCCCTCTTTTGAAGAGGATGCACATATTGCGACATCATCTAAAAGAAATGTGATAGATACTTCAACTTATGAACAAATGAAGCCAAACCTTGAGCATCTGATGGAAGCTCCATCAACACCAATGCCTTCACCTTCTCGGGATCAACCTCTATACCATTTTGCGACACCACATGACATAACAACTGCACTCGAGGCTATGCTAGCTTGCACTTTTTGGGATTCAACTGACCTCCTTCTTCATCAAGCCTTTGAAAGCATAACTGTAGCTTTGATAGGTGCTCCAATCTTGAACTATAATAGTCGATATCATCCATGAATACCCTAATAAAACTGCCCAAGTGTGGACCAAATACCCTATTCATCCAATCTTGGAAGGTGGCATATGCATTCACCAATCCAAATGGCATTCTGCGGTAAGTGAAACAACCCCATGGAGATATGAATGTGGTCTTTAGCTGGTCTTCAAGTGCAATCCCTATTTGAAAATACCCCGAAAAGCCATCCATAATCGAGTATGTTTCATGCCCAGCTACCTGGTTTAGGAATTCATCTTGAAACGACAATCGATAGTGATTCCTCTTGGTCGCGACATTCAGGGTCTTGTAGTCAACACACACTCTCCATTTACCATTCTTCTTAGGGTTTATGACCACTGGCAAGACCCACGCTGACTCTTTCACAAGATATATGATGCCAGCATTCAGTAGCTTATTGATCTCCTTCCAAAGGGCCTCCTTTTGGATTTCCCCTAGTCTTCTCAGCTTGTGTGCTTTAGGCTTATGTCCCTCCTTACGAACAATCTTGTGCTCCACCCCCTTTGCACCTAGCAAATGCTTGTACTCCGTTGCAAATAGATTTGGATAGGACTCACACAGTTGAACATAACCTTCCTTTTCAGCTTTGGTTAAATATTCACTTATCATGCTCGAAACCTCCTCTATGCTTCAACCATGAGCTTGAGGCTGCATACCTCCTTCTTTAGATGGGGAGTCATCTATGGTAACCCCAAATAAGTCGGCATCTATCTTCAACATGTCATCCTCACTCTCCTCTTCGTCTGTGCTAGTATAGCCTTCATCATAGCCCGTCTCTGTCTCGTACTCATAGCTCGTCATGTCGTCCTCATCTTTAACTGCCATAGGACGAGAATTGCTCTCCTTGGTCTTCAAATCAAGCACAACGTGTCTTCCTTTTTCTTTGTCAGGCAAGGTGAACACTTTGCTCTCCCAATCCTGCTTAGCACCTATTGCCAAAAGCCATGGCCTACCCAAAATGATCGGATAAGAATTTTCCCCTGCTTTCATCACGAAAAAGTCTATCACGCACTCTATGCCCATCACCTTGACCTTCACATCCTGAGCCACACCTAGACACATGGCTTTAGTATGGTTAGCCATCCTCATGTGCACATTCGACTTGACTATTGCCTTGACTCCCGTCTCTTTCATGGCTGCTTCCGTCATGACACAAACCTGCACTCCACTGTCTATGTAGGCTTGTACCTGCATTCTCTTCTCTATAATAGCATCCACCAATGGAAGAACATCAGTGTGGCTACCTACCCTCAAAGCCATGTTTTGCACCGCTTGCACATTCCCCTTAACTCTTGGCAGCCTGGTGCTAACACTTGTAGACCACTGCCTCCTTAACTTTGGATTTAAAGCTAACGCATGACCAAAAGTAATATTTGCCTTTTAATTTTGAACATCACTCACCAGATTGTACTCGGGATAGCCACGCCTTAGCTGGAAATCTGCTTGCTTGATTTTGCAACGGCTTCTTCTTTTGCTAGGCTCGGGTTGCTCTCTACCTTTGCACACCTTCTCTTTGCCTTTGCAAGCTCTAGTCTCCCGCTCTGTCTCCCTCTCTCTCTCAGCTCTTGCCCTCTTATTGGCCAAAACTTCGACATCCTGCTTATCCACCCCTATGATGTTTACTATTGGGACCTCACCTCTGTTTTGCGGAGCCGACTGCATAGGATTCTCTACCGCTTTCTCTCTTGGACCATTGAATTGCCCTTGACCTCGACCTCTACCAAAAAGCGGATAAATATCTCCTCTCTCTTCGTGTGGTTGAGGAAAATCAGGTGCATAGTGTTGAGATGTCGAGCTCTACATCTTGAGCTGGCATCCACTACGGGTCTTGGCCGCTTACGGAATTTACTCACTGGCGTGTTAGGTGACCGACACGGAGGATCTCTGCCAGTGATTCTTTAGCTGGACTACACTTATAGTGCCAGCCTAGTATGCTTCTAGCAAGTTCACACTTAGTGAACGCATGTACATATGTGCTACTTTTCAGTTTTAGCACTTAGTCATTTTGTACTCTCTTTTCTGTGAGAAGAAGAAGAAGCTTTCCATCTCTGTGTGCTTTGTGCTTGTCTTGTGTAGCTCTCTTGCATCCTCTTTCTTTACATGGTATCAGAGCCTGGTGCAGGCAAGAGAGGCTAAGAGAGCAAGAGCATCACAATCCCTTCGTTCGCAATCCACGACCAGATGCCAAAGGCGCCCCACACAACGGAAAAGTTTTTAGGGGTTTTTCGTACAAGTTTCTGAATAGGTCTCCAAGTGCAGTACACAGAGATTTACTGTACAAGTGCAGTGGTTGTATGTACGTTTGATTGTGGACACTCGTTGAGTGTAGAAAGCGTTACAGGTACCACGATAGCAGGTTCAGCAGATTGG
The DNA here is from genome assembly GCF_014529385.1 of Adiantum capillus-veneris. Taxonomy (NCBI): domain Eukaryota; kingdom Viridiplantae; phylum Streptophyta; class Polypodiopsida; order Polypodiales; family Pteridaceae; genus Adiantum; species Adiantum capillus-veneris. The sequence goes on from NC_140936.1 coordinate 75,137,305, forward strand.
CAGGTTTTTGCAGATTGTAGCTATTTTGTCTTAGTGCTTCAAGATGTCTGACAGTTTCAGTCAGATTGTTACTGAGAAGCTTGAGAAAAATAACTACCCTGCATGGAAGTTCAGAATAAAAAAATTCCTAAAAGGAAAAGGTTATTGGGACTATGTAGAAGGAGACAATGAAAAGGAACCAGAGATTCTCGAGGCAAATTCTACAGCAGAACAAAGGAAAAATTTGAGGGACTGGCAACAAGGCCAGACAAAGTGATGTATTGGCTTTGTATGAGCATCACAGATGGCATGATGGGCTATCTACAGGATGCTGAAACCCCCGCCATTGCATGGAAAAACTGTAGAGTGTTGGAGGTGAACACCAAGGCCAGGAAGCTTCAACTAAAGTCAGAGCTAAATCAGGCTAAGAGAAACAACCTCTCAATCAATGATTATGCCTTGAAGATCAAGAGTATCATTGAGGCTCTTGGATCTATTAAAGTCTCAGTGGAAGACGACGACATTGTCCGTGCATGATTGGATAGTCTAGGAGATGAGTATGTACATTTCAGGTCTTCCATGAATACAAGAGACGACATCCCCGTGTTCCAAGATTTGATTTCTATGCTTATTCTTGAGGAGAATAACCTTGACACACCTTCTTCTCATGGTGAGGGTGAGCTTTTTGAAATGGGGCCTCTAAACCAAAACCAATGGGCCTACCCTCACAAAATGTTCGTAAAGAGGTATGCACACTACTTGGGGCACCACCTTCTTTTGGGAGTGGAGAAGGAAACCAATCAAAATAACACTTGCACTCACCCACTCAAGCAACACACTTTGAAAACCCCCTTACTCTATATACACTTTGGACACTTGAACACCATCAACGATTATGCAACCCAATGCCATGCATCAAATGAAATATGCAATTTGTGGAATAGCATTCACCTTCTCCCCATGAGAATACCCATAATACATCCAAACTCCTCCTATCTCAAGCACTCATCAAAAAAATCATGCGCACAAGACTTGCCTCTCAAACACACAAGAGAATCACTTACAAACTAACACACTTTGCATAGAGAGCTCATCTCCATCTATGCAATGCTGTGACACAAATAAAATCACCATGAGAGGTAGCCACATGCATTTGTAATGAAGCAAAAGAGAGTTGGAGTGAGAAATTTCTTTAGACCAATTGAATAAGTGTGGAGAAACAAACCAATGGTAAATTGAGAATAGAACACTTACTTGATTTCTTGCACGCCTTTTAAGGGGAGGAAAGACGCTGGCTAACCATCACGAATTGCGTCACTTGAAAGTTTTGAAGATGATTTAATGATCACTAACATAACCATGAGAGAGATCATGATGTATTTACAAGTTATTGAGGTGCTACAAATGATTTATTGGGTTGATGGAGTAAGAGATTGTAGAATAGAAAGAGTGGAGGATATAGTTGCACTTCCTCCAAAGAGGAGGGTTAGGAGGGAGGATGTGAAAGAGGGAGAGTTGGGGTTTTCTCTACTATTGATCAAGAAACAACATGAAGTTGAAAATATAGGTGTGTGTCATTGAATCTCTCCAAGGGGGCTATCTATAGTTGTGTAGGAGTGGGATTATGCTACACTTAATTAGGGTGAGTGATTAGCCATAATTAAGTGTCCTTTGACCACTCATTGAATATTGGACATAAAAGGGACTATTTTTTCACCAAAAATATCATTTTAGACCGTGAAGGCTCCATAGGGGTGCATAATGTAGGTGGGCCCCACCATGAGGCCCTACGGGTGGCTCCTGCGGGGTATCTCAACTTGTCTGTCTTGGCATTTAGAAAGCATCTTTAGGTTGGTCCCATCACATGAAAGTGACCTTGAACACTCATTGCTCTTCTATAAGATGAGTAGGGGAAAAATAAGATCTCACTCTCTTGATTTACTTGATTTACAGTTCCCTTTTGCTGCGAATCTGACATATTTACACTATTTTGACCATAACTTTTTACCTGTAGCTCGGAATGACATGCTAAAAAAGGAAAATTTGACCTTCTCAACATGTTTGATATGAATTTGGACTATTCTTCACACCCATGCACCAAGGAATTCGGTTTGGAAGGTCCACACTAGGCTAGGGAACCTTTTGCTTCCAACTCTTCTTGTATGGGCCCTTTGCTTGTATGCATCCAAGGGGAATCATGCTTTTTCAAAAGGCTATGATGCTTAAACAAATAGAAGAGGGACCAATATTATTTGCTTGTGAAAAGAATATACAATTGGAGTCTTTTTGAAAAGAGAAAAACTATATGTATATTCTTAAGAGATATTGGGCCACCTATGTAGGGGGCATAGAAGACTTGTAGAGATGGACCATAATCTTTGGTAAAGACAAGTGGAGAGTTGATTTCCATGGTAATTTATCTATATGGGATGGAAGATGGATATATTATTTTTCTACTACTAATTCACAAGAGGTAAGAAAGTTTGGGGGTAGATAGTTGGTTATTGTATGCTTACTTTTATTTACAAAGCAAAAAAGAAAAGGGTGGTAATATAAATATATGACTAAGGTGACATTTTTGGGAAGAGTACAATGTATGTGTCGCCACAAAGGTTAAACGAAGACGGGGAATCTACTCTAGATAACTTAATAGTGTAGAAAAATATATACACATACGAGGAAGAGGACGTTGAGTAGGCTGAAAAATGTTGCAAAAAGATGGTTACCATTTTATGCCACTCAATGGCAGAAATAATTCTGAACATGCCTTCTATTCTAACTCCAACAGAGGTAGAGGTAGAGGTCGTGGTCGAGGCCCAAGGGGTTGCAGGGGCCAATTTCAAGAAGGTCAATCAAATCAAAACAATACAGGTGGCAGGGAAAACCAGTCTCAAGGGAGGGGGAGGCACAGAGGCCGAGTACAGAGGTGCAACAGTTGCAGCGTGCAAGGTAGCTTGGCTACGCACATTACTTGAGGACTTGGGAGTGCAGGTGGACCAACAGATTGTCATCCATTGTGACAACCTCAGTAGCATGCAGTTGGCTAGGAACCCAGTGTTCCATGCCAAGACCAAGCACATAGAGGTCCATTACCACTCTGTTCGAGAGCGAGTGTTGGCGGGCGACATCGACTTCGTCTACATCAGCACAGAGGAGCAGATAGCGGATATCTTTACCAAGGCCCTTGGAGCTGAGAAGCTTCGACATTTCTAAACTATGCTTGGACTCTGCGACATGCAGATCTCGAGGGGGAGTGTTGAGATGTCGAGCTCTACATCTTGAGTTGGCATCCACTACGGGTCTTGGACGCTTACGGCATTTACTCACTGGCGCGTTAGGTGACCGACACGGAGGATCTTTGCCAGTGATTCTACAGCTGGACTACACTAATAGTGCCAACCTAGTACGCTTCTAGCGAGTTCACACTTAGTGACCGCATGTACATATGTGCTACTTTTTAGTTTTAGCACTTAGTCATTTGGTACTCTCTTTTCTGTGAGAAGAAGAAGAAGCTTTCCATCTCTGTGTGCTTTGTGCTTGTCTTGTGTAGCTCTCTTGCATCCTCTTTATTTACACATAGTGCCCTTCCTCTCTACAATTATAACACCTACATGGCAGTGGCCTTGCCCTGCCCCTTGCTCCTCTTGGTTGTCCTCTATCAATCACACTGAGCCGCAACTCCTGCATTTGCTTGAACAAATCTTGCACCGTGCGCACCCAATTTTGCGGCACAACAGCTACACGTGGTTTCCATGATTTTCTTCATGCATAGCCTCTCTCAGACTCTGCAGTTGAATATGGGCCATCGTCTCATAGCATGACACACCCTTCTCTATCTTCTTCTTTATCTTTCTGCTCTTTGATCGGGCAATTGCTTCCGCACCATTGTAATTCTCTGGGATCGTGAAATTGACTTTTTCTCTCACTTTGGAATGCAGACACGCCATGAATTTGTCCAGCTTGAAGTAGTCTCCATTAGCCAATTGCATGGCGGCTCTGCCCAACACTCTTCAAAATGACCTAAAAACAAATTGAATTATTCACTTACATCTTGCTTAAGCACCTTCAGCTTTGCTTCCATCTTGACTGGGGAAGCCTCCTTGCGAAAGTCGTGAAGGAACCTCGCACGTAGAGCCGTTCATGATTGCTTTGGCTCACCTTACAATGCTATCTACCATGCTTTAGCTCTACCACGCATCACCAAAGGAAAAGTCTATATTTTGCTATCCTCATTCGGTATACGCAATGATAGCACATACAACTTGAAATCTGGCATCCACTCGTCAGGGCTCTCTTCGCCTGCAAAAATTAGTCCATAGCTTCTAGATGCCATAACTTCCAACGTGAAAAAATGATTCTCTTCGATTAACTAGGAGCAATCAGCGTGCTCCTCAATGGGGGCACCAGAAGATGGAGAGGGGGAATGGGAGAATATGCCCGACACAAACACAAGGGCCTCTCTATAGCTCAGGGTATCCACAACACCCCTGTCCTCTCGGAAAACACCTTCAAAGAAACACTTTGCACTAGCAGACAACCGCCTGCTCAATTTCCACTGTTCACACACTCCACAAATCCATCGTACAACGCACACTTGCTACCACGGCCTGTCTCCACCCTTACACACACACAGCCACTCAATCTCACTCTCTCACACAAAACACCGTTAGTCCGGGGGGGGGCACACACATCCACACAGCCAGCACCGAGGGGAAACATGAAAGAAGGAGAAAGAGAAGAGGGAAGGGGAAACAACAGCAAGAGGGGGCAACGGTGGCTTGATTGCACTTCAAAAAACCTGTACAATGGTTTGCATTGCCACCACCATGGCCATTTTAAAGAAAAAGTTACAAAGGGGCTAGCTTGCTAGAGAAATCCACTTTGCAGGCTTCAAACGACACCCAAAACGCCAGGAAAAAAGCCACTAATTTGATCCAATTTTGACTTTTATGGAGGGGCCTTTAATTTGGGAATCTACACTTTAATTGGTCCATCTCGTACCCTAATTTGGCATTTTTTGGGAGGGGGGCACCGCCTTGCTCTATTTGCTCTCTTCTTTTCTCTTTTGCACTTGGGGGGGGGGGGGGGCATTAGCGATGTTGCTATTGCCCCTTGGCTTTTTCAATCTTTTTATTTTTATATTTAATTTTTTACCCCTTTGTGGGCTCTATTGGCTTGATTTTGACTCTCTCTCTCTCTCTCTCTCTCTCTCTCTCTCTCTCTCTCTCTCTCTCTCTCTCTCTCTCTCTCTCTCTCTCTCTCTCTCTCTCCTCCTTGGCTCTCTTTTGGCCTCGGCCTTCCTCTTTATTTCTTCATCTGGCTTGGCTTGGCCATGGCTTGGAGTGGGACCCTTTGCCTTGTATGTCGGGGTGCCCTTGGGTTTTTCTCTCTCTCACTCCTTTGCTCATTGTCCACACCGTGGGAGCCTCCCTTTGCACCCAATTTTCCGGCTGCCTTCGGGCCTCCTCTTTGGTTCACTTCACTGCCGTGGGACCGCCCTCTTTCATGCAAGGAGGAGGCAATAGCGAGGTCGCTATTGCCCTCCTCCTCCATCTCAAAAGCTTGGGGCCCCAAGGGCCGCGGGATGCCACCCTTAATCGGGTTTGCCACATCATCATCACTGGCCACTAGCCTCCTTTCTCATGCGGGCACGCACCACTGCGCCGCCCCGCCCCGCCCGACAAAAACCGCCGCACATAGCGCCTTGTAGGGCCGCCGTCCGCCGACTCCATAGCCACGCACTACAAGGGACCTCATCCCCACTTGGATATCCATTGGGGCTCACGGTCCTGGGTAAATACCCCTTTTCTGCGAGGTGCGGCTCCCCATGTGGGATTTTGGCAACGCCACATGGCGGTAGCTGATGTGCCACCTCTTGGGGTAGTTTCCAATGTTTAGAAAACCCCCATTTTAGCTTTTGAAAAAACAACTTTTTTGGCCTTCCTTTACCCGGTCCCCATATCTTGCACGCGGGCTGGAAGTTCGAGCCGCCAAGCTGTGCCGAACCTTGACTGTCCCGGTCCCGAACCACAAAAACCTTGCCGCTTTTGGATCCTTTCGAGTGCGCTATTTGAGGCCGGAAAAAAACGGGAAAATTATCTGCCAATCTTCACTGCCCACGGCTCCCAACTTCATCTTCCTGTATCTGGCCGACCAAGCATCCGATTGATGTGCTGTCCATTTGTGGTAGCTCCACATGATGCACACTACCATCGAGAACCTTGGCGGGGCTGAAATGATGCCAGATGGTGCCTCCTCCAATGCGGTCAAGTGGGCTCAGACCCGGCCGTCGGAAAATTTTTTGATGGCCTTAACTTGCTAACCAGAGCTCCAATTCCCAATCCGAGAAAACAGGCATGCTCCACAACTCAAGCACTACACATGTATATACTGACATCATCCCGGGCCACGTGTCCCCCGCTACCTTGTCCGTCGGGGATCTGCTACACACTCCAACTTTAAACTTCAATATATTACACACCGGGGCTCCGTTTGATGAGCCGTTTGGACCTGCTTCTAGAGCACACTGAGCACTACATTTTAGGACACTGATTTGGCATTTTGGACACCTTCATTTTCCATCCCATCTGGACCATCCTTGAGCCTCCTTGGCCTAAAAATCCTCTTTAAGCATACATTCACGCTACCCTTTGGCTGCCTAGGTCCTTGTCACCTATCCATTAGAAAATTTCGGAGGTCATTTGGAGGGCCTTGTAAGAAATTGTATTTCTCTCTCTAGAAACTTTTTTTAAAATGAACTTGCACCTTGTGAGTACGTCCAAAAGGACAACCAGACACTCTGAAAAGTAGATTTATATTCCCAATCGTCCTTGAAAACGGTCACTTTTTTATTTAATGCGAGCGTCTTTTTCAGGAGGCACGTGCGGCGCATTCAATGAAGCTTACGTCATCACTGAAAGTTGAAAAGTCACAAACTGTAAAATAGTGATAGATTTTGAGGATTTTGACACCACCAATGCATCCGGAACGCCAAAATACCTTAAAAACGAATGTCTACTTGTCTCATTCCGACATCTGGAGAGGCAAAAAATGTCAAAAAACCCCCAAAAATGGGCTTTTTACTAAAGGCGCACGAGGAGGCATTCTAAAATTTTAGAATGCCCCTCTGCGCGCCGTTAGTACAAAGCCCATTTTTGGGGGTTTTTTGACACTTATCTTTCCAAAAAGCCCCTTTTTAGAGGTTTTTGGACATTTTCCTCTCAAAAAGATCCCTAAAAAAAAGAAAAAAAGGCCTTTTTACTAACGGCGCGCGAGGAGGCATTCCAAAATTTTGGAATGACCCCTTGCGCGCCGTTAGTACAAAGCTTTTTGTAGTGATTTTTGGACACTTATCTTTCCAAAAAGCCCCTATTTAGAGGTTTTTGGACATTTTCCTCTCAAAGAGCTCCCTAAAAAGAGGAAAAAAGGGCCTTTTTACTAACGACGCGCGAGGAGGCATTCCAAAATTTTGGAATGCCCCCTCACGCGCCGTTAGTACAAAGCTCTTTTTAGTGATTTTTGGACACTTATCTTTTCAAAAAGCCCCTTTTTAGAGGTTTTTGGACATTTTCCTCTCAAAAAGCTCCCTAAAAAGAGGGAAAAAGGGCCTATTTACTAACGGTGCGCGAGGAGGCATTCCAAAATTTTGAAATGCCCCCTTGCGCGCCGTTAGTAAAATGTTCTTTTAGGGGTGTTTGACATTTTTGGCCTCTTTGGATGTCTAAGCGAGGCAATTGGACATTCATTTCTAGGAGATATGTGTGTTCCGGACGCATTGGCAGTATCAAAAGTTTCAAAATCTTCCACCACTTGATAGTTTTGTGACTTTTTGAGTTTTAGTGATGACATATCCCGTATCAAATGCACCGCATCTACCTTCTAAAAAAGGTGCTCGCATTAAATAAAAGAGAGTGCTCGTCTTCAAGGACCACTAGATTATTAAATGAGGAGAGGGACACCTTTTATATTTTTACTAATATCAATCTATTTTTCTACGTAACGTAGGCTCTTCTCTCATTAGAGGAGCTTATTTTCCTCTCTCTACCAAAAGGCCCTCCAAAAGACCTCCGAAATCTTCTAATGCGAGCCTTCTGCACTGCACTTGCCTGCTGCCTTTGCCTGCCATAGAACATTTCCTAGCTTAGACCAACTTTGGTTGTACCACCATCAGGGTTGATTCAAGATGAAAGTGAGATCTCTTTCACGTAGTGTTGGTAGATGTATATTCTTATGCTGCTTACCATCCAACCCAAGAATCTGTGTGTAGACAAAGTATAGGTGCTTACAAGCCAGGTAAGATTTTGTTGCTTTCTCCCGTCCTTGAAAATCAGGGCATGTACAGTAGGGCTTCATAGTCAAATGCACATCGTATACATCTTGCGTTAATATCTTGAACATAGCATGACGAGCAGGCACCAAAATTATCTCTTGCACAAAACAAGCTTCCATACGTGCTCCTATTTCCATGAGTTTACTTGCCTCCTTAGAGACACCGGACTTCCATTTTTTGTTGTGCTTGCTAGAGGTTCCCATTGTGTCCCCTTCCTTGACAACCTTTGGAGAAGGAGCTCTAATCACAAAACCTGCCCCTAGAAAGCTAGCATACTCCTCCTTTGATACACGTGTTCCACTCTCTACTAGCCAAGTTGTTGGCCTTTCTGGTGGTGACAATACTTGTTTGGCAACAACTTTAGTGTGATGCACATCATGGACACAAAACCACATTCATTGGAGTTACGTCTGGTCTTTGTAAGTTCTCTCTCCCAAAAAGCATGGGGCCACAAGTCCTAGAGACCTACTTTGCATGGCATTCTCACATCTTCTCCCTTTAAGCACACCAAATCACTTACGAGAGACATTTTGAGGCATGCGTCTTATTGCCCAATGACCCCTTGGCACAGCAATCTCAAAATCACCAATAACGTATTCACTAATAGAAGGTATGGTGTCATCTATTATGTCACTATTTGCATGAATCTCCTCATCTGTGGAATCTGCATTCACATCAAATCTTTGTCCCTCTTGCTTCATGTCCATATCAAACAAAATCTTTCGTTGTCGTCCATTCTCTTTTCGTTGTCTAGACTCCATCACATAGCCAGGCTTATGAGAAGCTATTTTTGGAAATCCTCTAGCCTTCTTTCTTTGCATAGTTTCCCTGTCTCCATGCAATAAAGGTTGCCCATAAAATGGTGTGCCTACCACCACTGCCCCTTGGAGAGCACGTGCCAACACAAGTGGACTAAGAGATTTTGCTTTATTTCTTGATCTCTCTAGATATGTTTGCATATCCGGACCAATCCCTATGTATCTACCTGTCAGATAGCCATGTTGCTTTGTGCATTGAATGTAAGCATTGATGACATCAATGACGCATGCATCATACAAATATTTTTTTTTGCTACCGCCTTCTCCAGCAAGCCAAGATGCATGAATGGTCTCTGAAAAATTGGTACTAGGAATTTGAGCTTTTTCCCAAGGACTCATAGATATGTGCATTCCACAAAAAAAAAAAAACTTTGAATTAGTGAAACAAAAAAATAGAGAAGGTTGTGGAGAGGCTCATGATTGTATCATACTTCATTGTGTAAGCTACCCCAGTGAGATATCCTTGTCTCCCACCACTTGAACCATTTCTCTAGTGACTTGATATTCTCACTTGCAACATTATCTGCCCACCGTCTTCTCCTGGGGAGGTCACCTAATAAAAATATAACCTATCACGTGAGTTCAATAGAAGGGTATTTAAAGTTCTTGAACTTATAGAAATATATATACATAAGGGCATTATTTTTTCAGATTTTAAAAGAAAATGGTACATTATATTCCGAACAAAATTCATAGATAAGGGGTTTTATAAAAACGTCTTGAACGCACGTGATATGGTGGTTTTACACATAGTGAACCCCCCGAGCATCTTCTAATTGCTTCTGCTTGCTTCATTGCCAAACCCATTGTCCTTGAATTGCACCAAGTCTCACACATGTCTTTGTGGATACCAAACTTTTATTTGGCTATATATTTTTTAGTATGTTTATGTAGACTTTGCTCCCAGTGGAAGAGACAGGACATTTCCCTTCCAATCATGACGTTATTTGGCCCTTCGTTGAGAACTATACACACGGAAGCCCAATTTGCTCCAGCCTCATCAACCATAAATCTTGCAAAGTCTGTTGATGGATAACCTTCTTGAGCCAACACATTATTACAAGATCTCCAAAACAAGACTTGTGTGTCTGTATCCTTTTCTTTGGTGTCACAAACCGCTATAATCATCAATCCCTTCAAACTAAAAAAAATGACAAATCTTAGCTACAACAAGTTTGCAAATGTGCAATAACAAAATGCTACAACACACAAAAAGACTACCTCGATCATAGACAGAGCATGACATAGTTGCCCATCCATCTATTCTGTGTGTGTGATCAAAATGTACCCAAGAAACACTCAAATCTCCATTTCCTCCTCAATGCATACGATTGACAAGGTCTATACCAAACCCTGGACCTTTTGTTGACATCTTAAAGATGTAGCACTTATCATTTGGCCCACCTTGCCCAGGGAAACGACTTCCATGAAAGTAAGGAAAGTGACATTTTTTCTTCAAAAGCATAATGTGGTCAAACCCATCCCCAACAATCGAGTCTTGTTGTCTTTTCTCAGTAGCTACCATTATCTCAAATCTATCAAAAACAAGTCAAAAATTAAATGTGTCAAAAACAAGTCTAAATGTTAAATGTTTTACCTTTGATTTTGAACTAGTGGAATCATTTCTTCGAATACATTCTAGAGCTCTGACTCCCCCATTTTTAGTTCATCTCAACCAACAATAGCGTCAACCAATAATTGTCCGACGATAATCATCTGAACTCTTCTTGGTCCACTACTTCTATCCACCTTCAAGACACTTGCAACCATATTCCGTATTCTCTCTATTGTAGCTCTTAATGTACCTGCTTGAACTTCATGCAAGTGATGACCTGCGTGAATCATCATTCTTGTAAGCTTCGGATTTGAGGGCAAAATGTAGTACACTTTGCAAGAACAAGTACTCTCACAGAAAACAACTTTTTTGCAATAATGACAAGTGATACGCAAGTTTTTGTCTTCACATAGAAGCCCTTTGTTGACTTGCTTATCTAGGTAAGCATGAAAGAAGGATACATTGAACTTGGTGTTGTTCAAATAATACGGACAAAGAACTCTGTGACAAACTAATGACCCCAAGCAAAACTAAGCCTAACAATACGATTTATGGACATGTTAGTTTTATGTGGCCTAGTCCAAAAATGACCATCAAATTTTTGTTCCATCCCTTCCATCCTTTTACAAGCTTCTTCAATGGGGGGTAGCTCAAAGGCATTGTCACCATCATAAACCTGTGGAAGCTCGGTCACCTGTTTGATTTTCTTGCTATTGTTGATTAGGTGTTGTAGTCTGAAACATGTTTTGCAACCTAGAATCCAAGGAATGATGGAGTTTTTTGTAAAGTCATGAACATCATCATCACTGGACTCAATTCTTTGTTGTTTGTCAAACGGATTTGTTTCCTCTTGCATTGATGGATTGTTTATCTCAAAACAATCTTCTTTTGCACATGGAAGTTGACTGTCTGTAATGGAATTGGCCTATTTAACTTGAGAGTAGCGGAAATTAATGAGAATACTTTTGAGTATTGTCTTTGTGAGCATAGCGGGTGAACATAATTGAAGATAGCAACATTATCATAGCAATTAGTTAACTTGGCATGAACAATACTTTTGCAAGAGAGAGAGTTTAGAGAACATGACAATAGTTGAGGACCGGATTTATGTGGAGCCGGTCCCCCCTCCAATAGGCATTTGTATTATGATTTCTCCCATAAAGAGAGACTTGTTACAATACATTCTTTGTGTTCCTTGTGACCTAGGTGAAGCAATGAAGATGGAAAGCTTCATGCATCACCATCATAGCATAACATAAACTTGAAGAAATATTTAACCATGCCAAGCCTCAGTCCCAAGACCTCAAACACCTTCGAAGGTGGAGAGAGCTAGCAGGGAATGAGGGTAGGGAAGAGGAAGAAGAAACATTTCATAGAAGAAAGAAGTAGTTCCTCACTTATCATACTCTTGTTGCTAGCATACATAATAGCATAGTAATGAAGAAGAAGGAGATGCAAAGCATAAGCATTGAAGCATGGCTCTTGGTTGGATTTGCACTCCATAGCCAAGAGTGTTGGTGTAGGCTCTCAACCTCTACTTGCTTGGGGAAGGAGAGGGAGCTCTTGCACTTTACCTAGCACACAATGAGAGTGATTGTGAGTGTGTGTGGGTGAGTATACCCCCTAAGCAACCCCCTAGCTTGCATGGTCGACCCCCCCTTGTAGCTCATGATGAAAGCTCATTGGACCCCTCCAGACCTAGCCAATCACAAGCAGGAGTCATTACAAGAAACAAGGGGAGCCTTGGGACAAGTGTCCCCCTTTCTCCTTTGAGAGAGAGGACTTGATAAATGCAAAATCAATTAATTAAATATCCTAAATTATCATTGGACCCCTTGGGTGGCCAACCAATAGGCTTCAGGCACACCATGAGGGCAACATGAGGAGGAACTTGACAAGTGTCCTTGCTGCCTCTTCAAGCTGGGGCTTCCCTTGTGTGTGTGTGTGTGTTCTCTCTCATCCCCCCCCCCCCCCCCCCCCCCCCCCTTGTAGGCTCCCCCCCCTCCTTGTAGGGATCTTTTTGAATTTGGATGAGTAAGCCCCTTAGTCATCAAGCATGACAAAGCACTTGAAGTAGGGGGTGTTACCACAAGCATCTCAGGCAAGCTTCTCAAGGCACCTCAAGCACCTTAATCATGCAGCAAGTCAAGCACCTCAAGCATGGAGCCAGCCAAGCACCTCAAGCATCTTAATGAAGAACCTCAAGCATGACAAGCACCTCAAGCACGACAAGCACCTCGAGCTTGGGCCGGGTTCCCACCTCAAGCTCAGCCCTAGCTTACCTAAGGTCAAAGGACTTTTACACACATTATTGGAGGTCTTCAATGAAGCTAACCCTAAGGTCTTATGCTCCATTGGATAGCCTTGCTCTTCGATAGACCATCTCTCATTTGGGGCCCTTTACCATTGGCCCCGTGTTGAGATAGTTCTATAAGCACATATCTATATCTTAACACTTGTTTCCGTTTATTCTCCCACATTAAGTGATCAATTTAAAATGAGAGAATCATTTGGGTTGGTTAGATATTAGATTTTATGACATTACCTCTCTCTTGAAATCATAGTCGTCCTCGACTATGGGGTAGAAGAGATAAAGCCGTAGTCATCAGTCAACTTTAGTGGGTAGAGGATCCCTTTTTACCCTACGACATCTTTCCAAGATGGATGACTAATCCATTTGGTGCTTGGGAGACATAGCTGTTGCAAGCCTGTCTGCTCTTTAGTCCATTTCATTCTCCCAAAGTAGAGTGACAAATTCTACTTGGTGTTTGAGAGACGTCGTCATCACAAACATGATTGTAAGCATGCATACTAGTTAACCTTGTGCACAATTAAAAAGAGGACTAGTCTTACAAGACAAAAACATGAGTCATTTTAAAAGAAATTTGTACATTTGCTTACTCTAATGTAGCATTGTAAGCATTGAAAAGGTTCATACTATCCTTAAGCTGTATTCCTTGCATCCATCTAACATCTTCAAAAGGATAATTTTTTAACTTAATAAGATACCGTCGGATAATCTTACCATGTTGTAGTACCTTGTCTTCATGCCGAAGAATAGCTTCGGGTTGTAGCACCTCTTCTTGGTCTTCAAATTCGGGAGGGTCTTCAATAATTGGTTCAGTTGGTGGCTCTCCTTTATAGGGCTTAAGTAGGCTTACATGAAAGGCATTGTGTATAAGCCAATGGTTGGGCAACTTGAGTTGATAAGCCGTCTCATTGATGGGCTTCAAGATTTGGAAAGGACCATAGTATCTTTTTGCTAGTTTGGCATAATACTTTTGATGGCCCGTAGGATTTTTGCCCGTCGTTTGCCGTAATCGAGCCTTAGGAAATTTGAGTAAGACCCAATCATTTTCTTTGAACATTAAAGCTCTTCTGTGCTTGTCAGTAGCAGCTTTTTGCCTTTGTTGAGAGATGGATATAGCCTCCTTAATCTTATGAAAAGATTCTTGTAGGTCACTGCTATACTCATCGGCGGCGAAGATCTTCCCATGTACTTTGAGTAGCAAGGGACTTTTTGGTCTTCCCTCAATGATCTCAAAAGGTTCTTTCCCCGTAGAAGTATGTACAATATTATTGTAGGCATACTCTACAAGAGGTAAGTACTTTTCCCATTGTGAGCGTTGATCTACTTGAGTAACATAAGACTTGAGTAGATCGAGTATCGTAAGATTGGCTATCTCACTTTGGCCATCCGTTTGTGGGTGATAGGCCGAAGAGAAATTCAATCTTGTTCCTAGATTTTCAAAGAGACCTTTCCAGAAATTACTGGTCATTCTAGGATCTCTATCTGACACGATGGATGTGGGTAATCCATGGTGCTTGAAAATCTGAGATATGAAGAGAGTTGCCATTTGATGTGCCTTAATAGTCTTTTTGATAGGAATAAAATGTGCTTGCTTGCTAAACCTGTCGACTATTGTCCATATTCCAGTATTCCCATGGATAGACTTGGGTAATCCAAAGATGAAATCCATGGATATACTCTCCCATGGTGAATTTGAAATAGGCAATGGCTGGAGTAATCCAGGTTGCTTCCCTCTATCATACTTGGTCTTTTGGCATACTACACATTTTGAAACATACTCTTGTATGTCCACTTTAATTGTAGGCCAATAGAAATACGTCTCTACTCCTTGGAGAGTAGGTTTAATACCTATATGCCCCACATATGGAGGAGCATGGGATTCATACATAACTTTCTCACGAAGGGAATGGGTAACGCATAGCCTATTGCCATGGAGAAGATAACCATCCTGCAAGGTGAATGGTTCCTCTTTCTTCCCCAAAGCAAGCGCTGACATTATGTCTCTAAAGTCAGGTTCAGTAGCATACTCATCTGTTATAAAGGATAGATCATTGTGAGTAGCTATAGACACCGCATTGACCTTTGGTCGTCGTGAAAGTGCATCGGCCACTTGATTGTGCTTACCAGCTATGTGAGCAATATGGAAATTAAATTGCGAAAGAAAATTTGCCCACCTCATTTGTTTGTCGAAAAGCTTAGTTTGCGTCATGAAATACTTGAGACTTTGGTGGTCGGTTCGTAGGATAAATGGAGTCCCCAATAGGTAGTGCTTCCATGTGTCTAGGGCATGTAGAACAGCTAAAAGCTCTTTCTCATAAATGCCCAAGACTCGTTCATCAATATTGAGCCTTCGGCTCTCATATGCTATGGCATGCCCTTCTTGAAGCAAAACTGCTCCAAGGCAATCACCACAAGCATCACATTGGACCTCAAATGGCTTTGAGAGATCCGGAAGCACGAGGACTGGTTGGGAAATAAGCTTCTCTTTGAGATTTTCAAAAGCATTTTGCTCCTTAGCAATCCATACATACTTAACGTTCTTCTTAGTTAAGTCGTGTAGTGGTCCTGCTATTTGAGAGAATTTTTCTATGAAGCGTCTATAGTATGCACACATACCAACAAAGCTTCTTAGTTCATGTAGATTTCTTGGGTTAGGCCATGCTTTTATTACCTCTAACTTTGATGGATCCATTTGGATACCATTTTTAGAGATAATATGACCTAGGTATTGAATCTCTTGAAGGAAGAATTCGCTTTTCTTTTGGTTGAGATAAAGCTTGTTCTCCCTCAATGCTTGAAAAATCACTTGGAGATGTTGCTTATGTTCCTCCAAAGACTTGGAGTAGATGATGATATCATCAAAGAACACTCCAGTGAATTTGCGATATGGTCTAAAAAATTTCTCCATCAAACGATTGAATGTAGCTGGTGCATTAGTCAAGCCAAAAGGCATGACTAGATATTCATAAAGACCAAACGTTGTGCGAAATGCTGTCTTTGAGATATCTTCATTCACTATCCTTATTTGATGATAGCCACTCTTAAGGTCAATCCTACTGAAGTAGGTAGAGCCTTGTAGCTTATCAAACAGATCTTCTACCCGAGGTACGGGAAATCTGTTTTTGATAGTGATATGGTTTAGTGCTCGATAGTCTACACACATACGGTATGTACCATCTTTCTTTTGCACTAAAAGGACTGGGGAAAAAAAGGGAGAGGGACTAGGCCTCACCATCCCTTTGTCTACCAGCTCTTGTACTTGCCTCATGATCTCCTCTTGTTGAGCTTGTGAGACTCGATAAGGAGGTTTGTTAGGCGGTGAGCTTCCTGGAAGGAGCTCAATACGATGGTCATCATCCCCTCGTTTTGGAGGTAAGTCCATAGGGATATCATCGATGAGCACATCTTGGAATCCTTTTAGAAAACTAGACAAGTCTAACTCTTCTTGATTCCCATTATTTACATTTGATGAAACATTAGTATCTTTTAGAGACTCTTTGACAAAAATCATGTACGTAGAAACTGAGCTCTTCATTGACTTATCAAAAGCAAGAGGATTTACAAGTGGAATAGTGCGACCATGCTCACTAGCATCTATATACATGTTCTTTCCCCTGTAGGTGAAGTAGATTTTTCTTTCAGGGAACTTCATGTTGGCAGCCATGCGATCAAACCATGGTGCCCCTAGGATAACATCCTCATGTTGGAGAGGAGAGATGAAGAAGTCTTCTTTATCGACATAGCTTTGGACATGAAGCCTCAAGTTCCCAATCAAGGGAGTAACGGAGGCTTGCTGTCCCTTGAAAGCTGCATCAGTTGTTACTATATCTCCCATCTCAAAAGCTTGAATGCCCAACTTGGTGGCCAACTCCATTGATATGAAGTTGAGAGTAGAGCCAGGGTCAAACAAGATAAAGGCATCATGCTCTCTTACCTTTCCCCAAGCATAGGAAAGTGATGATCCTTTGCAATGAGCATCCTCTTTTGGAGCTTCGATGGTGGAAGTTCTAGGAGTCTCATTGCAAGTATTCTTCTTGGGGCAAGAACGATAGCCATGTCCTTGTTCCCCACACTTGAAACTCTTATGGTCCTTGCGAAAAGCTTCAAGCTCTTCAGGAGAGAGTTTGTTTTTACCTTTGTAAACTCCCTTCTCCTTGGACCGATTGTTGTTGTTGTTGTTGGAAGTGCCTTGGGAATTATTTTGAGCATTGGATTTCCCCTTTGCATCATTTTTATCTTTGTTTTCCATGGGCTTGACATTACGTCTAGCCCCTTGATGGAAATTGATGCGTGAAGCAACCATGGTGTGATGGATTACTTCGGTAATAGTACGAGGACGTTGAGAGTTGATGTATTCGGCCATCTCTTCAGGTAATCCCGCACAGAATTGCTATCTTTTCTCGGCAAAGTCTATCTTTTGAAAGACAGTAGCTTTGAGATGTAAATCCCAAAACTTGTCTACATACTTGTGGATAGACTCATGAGAGAGAAGCTTCAAGCCGCGCCATTCGGTAAGAACTTTATCCATAGTATCGTTTGGAAGGAATTGCTGCATGATGGAAACTCGTAGAGTTTTCCATGTCTTTGGGGCTTCTCCATTGCCACGAAGGCTAGCCCACCATTGACGAGCTGATTTTTGGAAGTGCATAGCTACATGAAGTAGATTGGAGGACTCTGTGAAGCCCTCTTCCCCAAATGCCGCATCAAATTGTTGGATGAAGGCGAACACTTTGTCGGTAGTACCAAAGGTGCCATCATAGGTGAGAAAAGAGATACTCTTTCCTCCCTCCTTGAACTTCTTTACCTTTTGTGACCTTCGCCATGCAGGAAATGATTTTTGATGTCCTCCCCTCTTGTATTCTCTAGGAGAATAGCCATAACTTTCGTCAGAAGAGGAGGAAGGTGAAGAAGAAGGAGAAGAGGGTGATCTCTTCCTAGCCCTTTTCTTCCTTTTTTTCCTCTCTTGCCTTTCAAAGTGATGAGGAGAATGACTATGTGTTGATATTTTCCTCTTGGGAGGAGTAGGCGATCGTCTAGACCACCGTCTTCGTGGAGCCACGTCTTCAGAAGAACTTAGACTTTCATTGCTTTCTTTCTCTTTGGATTCCTCCTCTCGAATGGGAGAGAGTCTTCTTTTGGGGGTCTCTTCAAGAGGCCTCCTAAGCTCTCTCTCCTCTTGGAGAGGAAGGGAAATTCCATAAGCACGAAGTTGTTGAGTAACTTCGGCTTGCAAAGCAGGGTTTCCCATAGCTTGCTGCAACCTAGTGACGAGATAATTCACAAACATGGGAGCATCATCATTAGCACCTTCATGTGCAAAATCAAATTTATCAATGTTCATTCTACTCTCTTGATTATGGTCAGCCATGTTAACAAAATTTATGTATGTACTTAGTGTATGCTTTGGCAATTCAAAACCTTAGTTGCCACTCCTCTTAGCCTTTGAAAATCGGCTCTTAAGTATCTACACCCACGGCTCAAAGTGGTTAATTATAGAGAGTAGAGGAGTAGGTCTAACATAGCAGAGTTGCCAAGGGCTAGCTCCTTTCGGACTTCTTATGGCTCAATAATGGTAAATCCGTAGGTAAGTCTAAAAAGACTCCATTATTAAGTCCAAAGCTTCTGAGGTGTGCACCATCCCCCACATAGTGGGCTCAACAAAACCGATAATAGATCCCAGTTCCACTTACCCTATTATAATTAACAACATCAACCATTTATAGGCTACTTAAGGACCTCTCTTCTTAAGCAAGAAAAGAGAAACCAAATGCTCTGATACCAATATAATGGAATTGGCCTATTTAACTTGAGAGTAGCGGAAATTAATGAGAATACTTTTGAGTATTGTCTTTGTGAGCATAGCGGGTGAACATAATTGAAGATAGCAACATTATCATAGCAATTAGTTAACTTGGCATGAACAATACTTTTGCAAGAGAGAGAGTTTAGAGAACATGACAACATTTGAGGACCGGATTTATGTGGAGCCGGTCCCCCCTCCAATAGGCATTTGTATTATGATTTCTCCCATAAAGAGAGACTTGTTACAATACATTCTTTGTGTTCCTTGTGACCTAGGTGAAGCAATGAAGATGGAAAGCTTCATGCATCACCATCATAGCATAACATAAACTTGAAGAAATATTTAACCATGCCAAGCCTCAGTCCCAAGACCTCAAACACCTTCGAAGGTGGAGAGAGCTAGCAGGGAATGAGGGTAGGGAAGAGGAAGAAGAAACATTTCATAGAAGAAAGAAGTAGTTCCTCACTTATCATACTCTTGTTGCTAGCATACATAATAGCATAGTAATGAATAAGAAGGAGATGGCAAGCTTAAGCATTGAAGCATGGCTCTTGGTTGGATTTGCACTCCATAGCCAAGAGTGTTGGTGTAGGCTCTCAACCTTTACTTGCTTGGGGAAGGAGAGGGAGCTCTTGCACTTTGCCTAGCACACAATGAGAGTGATTGTGAGTGTGTGTGGGTGAGTATACCCCCTAAGAAACCCCCTAGCTTGCATGTTCGACCCCCCCTTGCATGCTCATTGGACCCCTCCAGGCCTAGCCAATCACAAGCAGGAGTCATTACAAGCAACAAGGGTAGCCTTGGGACAAGTGTCCCCCTTTCCCCTTTGAGAGAGAGGACTTGATAAATGCAAAATCAATTAATTAAATATCCTAAATTATCATTGGACTCCTTGGGTAGCCAACCAATAGGCTTCAGGCACACCATGAGGGCAACATGAGGAGGAACTTCACAAGTGTCCTTGCTGCCTCTTCAAGCTGGGGCTTCCCTTGTGTGTGTGTGTGTGTGTGTGTGTTCTTCTCATCCCCCCCCCCCCTTGTAGGCTCGCCCCCCTCCTTGTAGGGATCTTATTGACTTTGGATGAGTAAGCCCCTTAGTCATCAAGCATGACAAAGCACTTGAAGTAGGGGGTGTTCCCACAAGCATCTCAGGCAAGCTTCTCAAGGCACCTCAAGCACCTTAATCATGCAGCAGGTCAAGCACCTCAAGCATGGAGCCAGTCAAGCACCTCAAGCATCTTAATCAAGCACCTCAAGCATGACAAGAACCTCAAGCACGACAAGCACCTCGAGCTTGGGCCGGGTTCCCACCTCAAGCTCAGCCCTAGCTTACCTAAGGTCAAAGGACTTTTACACACATTATTGGAGGTCTTCAATGAAGCTAACCCTAAGGTCTTATGCTCCATTGGATAGCCTTGCTCTTTGATAGACCATCTCTCATTTGGGCCCCTTTACCATTGGCCCCGTGGTGAGATAGATCTATAAGCACATATCTATATCTTAACACTTGTTCCCGTTTATTCTCCCACATCAAGTGATCAATTTAAAATGAGAGAATCATTTGGGTTGGTTAGATATTAGATTTTATGACACTGTCGATGCTTGTTATGCTTGATTTAGCACCAAAATCACTCTCCTCACTATCTGTAATATAGAGCATATCAGTAGAATGCTCAATGAAATACTCAGAAGAGAGAGAAGAGTCCATTAAAAAGTGCTCATTTTCATCAATATTCAACTCTAAAGGGGTTTCAATATAGATTTTTTCCAACCCGATATAAATTATTGCTTTCAAACATGTAAATTTGTAGTTTGGAGGAAGAAGACACTGTAGATAATATCTGCTTAGCAAGAGTTTGTTGTGTCAAAGCTCTACTTCCCTAGTGTGTGTCTCTTTTCCAAGTGTCCAAGAGAGAGTTACTCTGTCCATCTCCATAGCAAGACAAAGGGAGCAGCTAGTTGTCTAAACCTAATGATTTTTTTTTGCAAAAATATAAAACATAATGTTAAAAGAGAATGAAAATATTTTCGCACTTAGAGAGCACACATTAGTGACTGCCACATCATAAATGCGACAGCCGCAATCATGCTTTTCTCATTGTTTCTTTATGATTAATGCCGACAGCTACAATCGTAATATAGTATCCTCTTATAGTTGTTTTATAACTAATGCAATCATAATTAAATATTCTCTCTCCATTAAATATTCTCTCTTCATTCTCTCTACAATCATAATTAAATATTCTCTCTTCATTCATAACGTAACACAAAAACTTTATTTTTACGAGGTAAAAGAAGCTCACAATCATTACACATACAAATCACTACAAGATTGTAAGTTTGTAGGTATTACTAGAAAAATCCTAGGTAATACTAGAAAAATCCTAGGTATTGAGGCGGTCCGGGGCCGGCAACAAGAAGAGTGGCCTCTAAACACCCTTCCAGGCTCCCGTGCTACTCAATTGGGGCTGGGGAAAGCATAATCAGAGACAACAACAACCCACAACCCGAAACCAAACAAGAAAAAGGGCACCACCTAGTTGTAGATGCAAACTAGGACGCACTCGATATCTCCTTGTACTCAAACGCACAAAGAGAGGGGAATGCAAGATAGCCACACACACCAAACACAAATATTCACCCAGCCAGAGAGAGGTAAAGCGCACAAATCAACTTGAGCAACTCAGTCTTAGCTTTAAAGACTAGATGCACACAAAGCTTGATGAGAAATAGAGAGACAACACAAAACTTGACCTTGTTGCCAATACAAAAATTGTCTTAGGGTCATGGGAGCCCTCTCACCGAGCACCCTCTTACAATTGAAAGTTTTGGCAAACAATTCAACAAGCCCTCAAACCACCAAGCATGAAATGACACAACAAACTTCAAGGACAATATACCTTCAATCACCTGATGAGCCAACTTATCAAGTCAATTTGGAGAGAAGAGTCGTAGTTGCAGCATACAATTGCACCCAAAACTATGAATCTTATTTATGGACAAGAGTAGGCTACAAGTGTGATTGCAGAGTATAATATCACTCCACTCCTCTAGATGGCATAACTAACTTCAAGCTTCTCCATGCACCTATGTGTGGTGATGGAATAGAGCACTCACAATGCACACACTCTACACAACTAGGCTTGAAGAGTGGTGTGTTATGTGTTGAGAATGGTGTGGTGTAGTGTGATCATGTGATGATTTACAAGGGAGAGAAGGGCTCTATTTATAGGTTTTAGAAGCCCCGATTTGGGTTAGGCCTAATCAAGTTTATTTGAAGGAATAAAAGATTATGCATATTTTTATTTTTTTTCATGAGGGTGGGTCTCTCTTGTCCTTTGAGTCACATGGATGTGGGCTCAAGGGAAGAGAATTGTTGAGGATGAAAGGAGAGAGGGATTGAGTGAATAATTTGGGAGGGCCTGCTCTAGTAGAGGGTGCAGTTTACAATAAGGTTAGTGGTTAGTAGTTATTAATTATCACTAAAACATATTTACAAAATCATTCACCAAATGGTGAGATATATGATGAGAAAAGTTAGAGAAGGGATAAGCTTGTAAAGCAAGGTTGAAGCTTGGAGAAGTTGACATTCACCTCTTTACATCACCGGTAGAAGAAGCGGTCAGCATGGCGACGTAGCACGTGTCGATGAAGCTATGTTATCTTCAAACATTGGTAAATTCATGATAAAAGACTTCATTTGCAGAGGTTATCCTTGCAGTTTTGCTGATTTTTTGAAGTTCTTTACAAAGCTGAAGAGAGTATGGTAATGTGGACATATATGTAGAGAGAATGGGGGAAACATAGGGTGTAGAAATGGAGGATGAAGGCCATGGAGGTGTGAGAGATGTGGCAATGGTGAAAAGGGTGAATTAGGACATGGGAGTTGCAGGTTTGGGAGTGGGAAGGAGAGAGAGGAGTGTGTGTGAAAGAGGAAAATGATAAAGTGGAAGAGAGAGTGTGGCTGCATAGCATGGGCAAACTGGGGTCCACCAATAAAATCATAGCTCACAGCTCGTAGCTCAAAAGAATATGAAAAAATTTGAGGTGAAAGTTCATCTCACTAGCTACAACTTTTGTTTGTATCACCTTTTCAAATTCTGGGAGCATGAGATATTTAAAAATTCAGCAAAACTGATTGTTTTTTCCACTGCACAAAGTCCTTGTGAGGTCTTTCTTTGGATGATTCATTTGAATACCTCCAAGAGTGAGCTCCCCATGGTGCATGCATGCATTCCACATACCCTTGACCTTATTTGGTAGGTCTATAATTGGAGATATTTTTGAGATCATGATATAAATGAATAGTACAACTAAGAAAATCAAATATTGAGGGGTCTAAAAAAATATGTACATGTCAAATATAAATAATATAGGTGGAAAAAATATAAAGGGGTCAAAATAAATCTCTCTCATTATAAGTCTACCATAAAAAGATGAATATTTTTTGTGGTCTAATTTAGGAGAGTAATAGAGAATAGATGTAGGAAGGAAAAAATCACAATAGTGAAAACATATACACATAAATAGAACTAGTTTTTTTGGATTTTTGTTGGGATGGAGTTACACCAAAAATAAGAGAAGCTTGCATGAAATTATTTTTATATGGAATAAAGAGTATGCAAACTGGTAAGAAAAAATATGGTAATGGTGAGTCAATGTACATAGCATAAATAACACACACCTAAGTATAAATATTTAAATAAATACCAAAATAATTATGAAAAATCCTTATATTTAGGCCCTATATACAATGAAATATTTACACACAAATGGGCCATAATATACTTATATTGTTTATATTTTTGGCTCAACTAGCTCAGTGACTAGCTAATTGAGGGTTTTTAACACTACAAGAGGCTATTCATATTCGCGATGCTCACACAGCGACGCTAAAAAAAAAATTTCCCGGCGTCGCTATGTGCGTCGCAAATTTCTTTGTAAATTTGCGACGCTCATAGCGACGCCGGCTAGGCTAAAAAAATAACAGAGCGCGCCCAAAAACTGAGATCTCAGATCTGAGTTTTTCGGCGCCCTCAAGCAAGGAGCAGGTAATGCTCTCCCTCTCTCTCTCTCTCTCTCTCTCGTTTTCTTCTCCACACACACACACACACACACACACACACACACACACACACACGAGGAGAGGAAGGAGAGCCAGGTATGCTCCTTCCCTCTCCTCATTCTCAGGTTCCCTTCCCCTCTTTCTCTCTCCCTCTCTCTCTCTCTCACACACACACATAGTGTTTTTGAGAGAGAGAGAGAGAGAGAGAGAGAGAGAGAGAGAGAGAGAGAGTACAAACATAAACAAAAACGCACACACACATACATAAACAAAGAATGCACACACACATTGAGAGAGGAAAAGAGAGAGAGAGCATGCATAAACAAAAACGCACGCATTGAGAGAGGAAAAGAGAGAGAGAACATGCATAAACAAAAAACGCACACATTGAGAGAGGAAAAGAGAGAGAAAACATGCATACGATCCAAAAAAACGTACACATTGAGAGAGAAAGAGAAACTAATTTAACGTCGTAGGAAACTAATTAAAATTAAAAGACCTAAAGATCTAGCCGACGAGGAGTTGAACTCAAGACCTATTATTCAAGAGGGAAATGGCATAATCAATCTATCATACTTGGCATGGGTGATAGAAAGGTTATACCATTTATCTCTTTTTATTGGCACACACATCCACACACACGCACACACACAAGAAGAAGAGAGTTATAACGTCGTAGGAAACTATCCTAAAAGACGTTAAAGATTAGGTTAGATGTAGACTTACGTTAAATTAGATTTAGGTTTATTTAAGTTAAATTAGATTAGATTTAGGTTTATTTTTAATTATATTTACGTTTATTTACGCTAGATTTAGATTTACATTATACTAGATTAAATTTAGGTCTCCATAGACTGCGATGCCTGCATGAAGCGGGTGAAGAAAGCCCTCAATGGAATATAGGGTATTGCTGCCTTCACTCATGGTGGGCTCCGTCTATCCAAAAGTACTGGTGAAATGTCTTCAGAAGATAGGGAAGAAGGTGGATCTTCAGGGCGGCAAGAGTCACTACATCCCCGACACAATGACCATCTAGACAACCTCTAGTCATTCAACAGCAACTTCAAAGTTAGTAACAAGAGCAAGAACGGTCTAAAGGGCCAATTGCTGTCGTCAGATGTGGATGGAGATGAGGCAGCGTCACCGCCGGAAGTTAACTCTCACATCTTTAGTGATGAGAATGCCAACTCTTGCCGAGTTATGTGAAA
Source organism: Adiantum capillus-veneris (assembly GCF_014529385.1). Lineage (NCBI taxonomy): Eukaryota > Viridiplantae > Streptophyta > Polypodiopsida > Polypodiales > Pteridaceae > Adiantum > Adiantum capillus-veneris. The sequence continues at coordinate 75,162,372 of NC_140936.1, forward strand.
AATTATGTGTTAAATCAGTTTTAAGGTTCTTATAATCCCTGTTAGTTTAGTTCTTTGTTTTTAATATAACATAATTTACGTTAGATTTAGATTTATGTTATATTAGATTAGACTTAGGTTTATTTAGGTTTACCCACACACACACACACACACACAAGAAGAAGAGAGTTTTAACGTCGTAGGAAACTATCCCAAAAGACGTTAAAGATTAGGTTAGATGTAGACTTACGTTAAATTAGATTTAGGTTTATTTTTAGTTAGATTTACGTTTATTTAGATTTACGCTTATTTACGTTAGATCGAGTCCACGCAAGAATTACTTACGGTTGAGGGTTTAGAGTTAGACGAACAGTGAAAAGATCTACTGTGAAAAGATGTTAAGATGCTGTGAAGTGCTACAGCTGGAGAAGAGGCAAAGGGGTTTTGTCCACTGCATGCAGTATCATGTAGACGTGGGTCTGTAGATTTCTTGTACCCACAAATATAGGTATTGACCAATAAAGACGAGATTATAACCCGGTGGTTCTGATCTCCATGCACCTCTAGACCGAGGTGTGTGGGGATTGGACATGACTAGAGAATGTGAGGTAAGAGAGAGAGAGAGAGAGAGAGAGAGAGAGAGAGAGAGAGAGAGAGAGAGAGAGAGAGAGAGAGAGAGAGAGAGATAAGACGAAGAATGCCATTAGAATATTAAATTTGTTGTCCAGGTTATAAGATTTTTATCCTCATTATGAGTAGTGACGAGGATGTGGGACCGTCCAACCGAAACACCTATCTCTCAACGAGGGTCTTATGTCCTTGTAATCAATGCAAGCATGTTGTGCGACGGACAAGACGTGTTTCTTTGCAGCACGTTCGCGAATTTGGCGAGTTCGATCCATCTATTATAGATCGAGTTGTTGCCAATTATAACTCGTCGGACTCTGACGCTGGCCAACAAGCAGCAATCTTGCAACCCAATAGACGTGTTCGCAGGCACTTTGGTCAAGCAGCATATGTGAGGCCACAAGATGTATCCTCTGACAGCTCGGGGGATGATCATGCAGAGCACATTCCCAACGAGGCAATGTTTGAGCCCGAGATTGATGAAATGATCGAGACGATCATGGATTCAGAAAGGCTTATCTATGATGATATGAAAAGTGAAGCCGATACGCCATTGTATAATGGAGCACGTATGTCTAGATTGAAAGCACTCCTGGTTCTTCTCAACATGCAGGCAAAGTTTGGATGGAGTGACACTAGCGTCACAGCGCTTTTCAGGTGATCTTTTACAATTAGTTTACTTTAATAAAACTCTAAATGTATAATGATCTGATAGATTTTTACACGACTGTATCGTATTTTTATGTTGTGTAGATTGCTTAAAGAGCACATACTACCAGCTGACAATGTGATGCCAGATTCCCGAGATGAAGCAAGAAAGATTTTACGAAACTTGGGGATGGATTACAATTCTATCCATGCTTGTCCTAATGACTGCATTCTTTTCAGAGGGGCATACATAGACATGGAGAAGTGTCCGAAATGTGATTCCGAAAGATATCGAGTAGATCTCCACGGGACAAAAATTCCACAAAAGGTTTTGCGACATTTTCCTCTGCTTCCTCGCATCAAGCATTTCTTCGAATGTAAGTCCATGGCCGCCCTAGCATCATGGCATGAGGAGAATAAATCTTCGGATGGTGTGCTACGAATTCCTGCAGATTGCGCAGCCTGGAAACATATAGATGGAACATGGTCGGATTTTGCCAGGGAAGCTCGAAATTTATGCTTAGGCCTGGCTATGGATGGCGTAAATCCATTTGGTCAAAGATCAACATCTTACAGTGTATGGCACGTCCGGAGGGTAGCAGGGCAGAAGGTTGGTTGGTATCAGAGTCCCTAGTGTACATTGGAGAGTGGCTAGACGGATTTGATAAAGCCCGGGACACGCTATGGCGAACCATAGATGATGAGCGCATATTTGGGATTGTCATGTGCAATCTCGGTGTTGAGAAGAAGATGACGGAAGATCTAGAGGCTAAAATCAACCGATTTTGCATGCTTCACAATCTAGTGATGCAAAAGTGGATTTCACAATATGAGGATGCAAAGCAAGAGCGACAAAGGGCACGAACCGAGTGGAGACGGGGAAGACGACCACCGATGCACTATCCGATGGTTCTGGAGAGCCTACCAACCGTCATGAGCTTAAGATGGTTGCACAACCAATTGAAAAGCGCACAACAATGCGGTGACGAAGTGACTGAGGAAGAGTGGGAGTACTCTCGGGGTTGCGCGACCAAGGTAAGTTTGCAATGTACGACTAGCAAGTGACTTTATTTATAAACGTTTGAACGGCCACTCATAATCTTTGTTCGTTGTAGTATAAGTCATACATAGCAGCATGGTGTAAAGGTCGACATTTTAGGGTGGAACGAATCGACAAAACGCGTTTTACTCAAGATTGTGGAATCATGGCAAAATTTGAACAGTCTAGTCAACGACGTTCCTCTGATGCAGATCATGTGGTGGCGGAACTCACTTACTTCGGCACGCTGCAAGAGATTTTGAGGATCGATTACAGAGGATTTTTTGTCGACTTGTTCGACGTGCAATGGTTCAAGATAATCATGGAGGGTCGCAACGCTACTGTGCGTAGAGGAGAGTCTGGTTTTCTTGAGGTGGATTCTACTAAGAAATGGACTGACCTAAGAGACACTTTCGTACTACCCGAGCATTGTGAACAAGTAAGTATGTAAATAGTTAACATCCCCCTTTTACAAGTTATGTGCTTGAAAGCTCTCATGTAAGTTATGTGGCTCTGGCAGGTAATATTTCATCCTACAAAGTCTACATCAAACTGGTGGTACGTCATAGAGGTAGCCCCTCGTAGTGCAAAGACGTATGAAGGCTACCATGTGCCAATCACAACGGCATCAATGGAGGAGATAAGAGAAGATGCTCAATCAGAAGCCGCTGCGGTGGTGCCAGATGAGCATCAAGATGCTACTACTCTATATGGGGTGCATGTAGAGGAGCTACAAAATGAAACAGAGGATATGTGTTTAAACGGAGAGCTCTATATAGATATAGGAAGTTATGCTGAGTTATGCGAGGATGAGAGAGAGATCTCTTAAAGCCACAAATATTGTATTTGAACAATTTTGCTCCGTGTTGTAAAAGCTCTGGCTCTCTAAGTACCTTCCATGGTGTATAACGCTCTTTTCTATTCGCGCTCACATCTTTTGATTGAAAATTCTGAGTTTTCGACTTGCCTCTTCTATCACTCAATTCATTGCGTCATTGTATTTATATGCGTCATTACGTCATTGTATTTAATGGTCTTTGCGTCATTGTCTACTCTATTCATTCAATATTAAGTTTAAATATTCGTGTGTTTAATGCAGGTATGGATGATGAGGAGTTTCTTTCTTCTTTATCACCGCAGCAGAGACAGTGGTACGTGAAGCGTCATCGCTCTGGCGCATCATCGCGCGTTCCTACTCCATCCGCATCTCCCTCTCTTTCGGAGAATTCGGCGCGCTCCGAAGCTTCGACGTCGACGAGACGAGCTTCACACTCGTCTAGACACCGGCGCTCTAGTGGTGGCAGTGGAGGTTGTTGTGGGGATTCTGCCACCGATGCCTCCACACTGCCTCGTGTTCGACTAGGCTCTTTACCCTCCCCTTCTTTGCCCGCCCCCACACCAGCCACAGCATCGCCATCTACGCCAGGTTTTGCACGGTTGACTGTTCCTAGCAGCTACACACCTCTACCTACTCCGCCAGGAGCCACCCCACTCGACACTCCTCGCTTCGGGGCCCAGACGCCGGTGGAGACACCTGACGTCCGTACCCCCATCGACACGCCGCTAGAGACCCCTGCCGGGACACCCAGGTTCACGCGTCACCGGCCAGAGGGCTTGTCTTAATCCGTCGACTTCAGTGGCGGCATCATCATGGATGATGACGGCAAGAAGGTGATCTCGCGCATGCGTGGTCTTTGCTCGTAGCTGTTTAGACACTACATACTAAACAAATGGAGTGAAGTACCAAGTGATTTAAAAAACAGAGTCATCAGCATACTTCATGATGAGCTTCCCGTTCCAACACGAGATCAGCCCTTCAATGAAGACCTGATGAAGATTCGAATGCGTGAATACTGCAAACACAAGCGTTCCGAAGTGCAAAAAACAATCAAGAATGGGTGGAACAGGACAGATTGGCTGGCCAAAGAAGATTGGAAGAATGCGAAGAAAGCAGCGCGCGAGAATCCCGACAAGTGGAAGCAACAAAAGGATGCAGCCAGAGCGCAAGTAGAGGCAGGGAGCTCGCACCACTTGGGGAGCGGTGGATGGGCATCATTTGAGGCCGATTTTGTAAGTGTTTTTGCATTGCTCTTTATGTTCGATAGTTTAGGGTTTATGAGTTTTTTAATTCTAACATAATGAAATCTTTGTATGTTGTGACAGTGGTCGATGACAGGACGTGATCCCACACCGTACGAGCGCGAGTACGCAGGCAGGAAGGGCTTAAACGCCCTGATGGACATTCTCAGTTCTCGCGGCGGCATGGTTAGTATTAGGGTTTACTCTTTTCTATTTTTTGTATTGTTTTATAAATGTCGTTATATGTTTATACTTACTGAAAGCTGTCTTATTGTCTTTTTTTGCAGAATCCGACAGATACGCTGGTTGGACGCGATGAGACGTCGGACTAGACAACGTCAGTTTAGACGTAGCTAGATAGCATTAGTTTAGGGTTTCTCATAGCTTATGTATCATGAGACGGATTTTATACGCCTTTTTGAACCATGTATATTATTACATTTGTCACCGCAGTTCATTTTTCCAATCAATTCTTTATGCCTATGATGTTGTACAATTGTCATTATTACATTTGCCAATCAATTCATTTTGCCTATGATGTGTACAATTGTCAATTTTGCAAACAATGCGTCTTTTGGGTGACTATTTTGGGTCTATTATCTACCCTTGCACTTTTTTTAAAAAGTGAATCAAGTACAATATGGTTGATGGGTGGCAGGGCATTCAATGCCCTGTCACCAAAAAAAAATTCTCTCGGGCGTCGCTATAACCGTCGCTATTTATGGCTCTGTAGCGTCGCTATAGACTTCTGTGTAAACGTCGCTATAACCGTCGCTATATGCATCGCTATGCGCGTCGCTAGATAGCGACGCTTATAGCGACGCATATAGCGACGGTTATAGCGACGCTCTCGTAGCGACGGTTTTAGCGACGCCGGGGGTTATAAAAACCCAGTGTATTTCCGTCGCTAACAGCATCACAAGAGCACACAACCTCTTGTAGTGTAAGAAGATATGGGAAAAGTACCCTAACTCACACACGCCTATGTACAGTGAAATGGTAGGGATAACCAAAATGTTTGAGTGATTTGATAGGGTGAGGTATCTTACTATGGCAATTATGGAAAGCCAAAAAACGGCTATCAGTATTCCTCCCCCTGGATGATGGTATATTCATGTACCATCATAGAGCATCTTTTCCAAAGAGAGTGCTTCAGAGTCCTTGACGAGATCTTCATTGTTTGGCCCCTCAGAATTTTGGCTGGAGTTACACTCATGCTTCATGTAACAATGCTTACATGAGACATCTGCCCTTTGACAATCTTTGGTAGATCCTTTGGTAGAAGGCAACTCAAATAAGGCTTCAAGCGATACCCGTTTACCTTCCTGGAGTGCTCTTTCCCATTCAAGTCCATAAGTTGATAGTAACTTGAATTGAAAGCCTTCTTAACTATGTATGGCCCCTGCCATCTAGCTTCAAATTTGGCATCAAAACGATTATCGAGTCGATTGTCATACCTTAGCACAAGATCTCCTTCATTGATGCCTTTGTCCTTTAGTTTCTTGTCAAGCTTCTCCTTCGCCTGCGTAGCTTTCCTCTTGTAGCACTCGTATGCTACTTCTCTTTTCCACTCAAGCTCAGCTAAGGTAAGAAGTCGATCCATTCATGCTTCTTGATCATCTTGTGCTGCTTTGTCATGAAGTCGCATTGTTGGAATGTTGAGCTCAATTGGTTGTAAAGCCTCTTGACCATAGACCAAGTGAAATGGTGTGAACTCCGTGGCTTCCCTATATGTGGTTCGATATGCCCACAAGGCACCATCCAAGAAGTCATCCCACATGTTTGTCTTGTTTTTCACCATCTTTCTAATGATGCCTGCAATGACACCATTAGCTTTTTCTACCAGACCATTGGATTGGGGATAGTAGGGTGTACTATGACGATGTAGAATGTGAAGTTCTTCACAGACTTCTGTGAGCAAGCCCTTTCTAAACCTTGGACCATTATCAAAAACAATCTTCAAAGGTGTGCCAAATCTACAACAAATGTGAGTGTAGACAAATTTTCTCACTGTCCTCTCATTTACCTTTGCCACACTTTGTGCTTCCACCCACCTAGTCATATAGTCTACAGCCACTAGAATGTAGAGTTTACCATTTTTTGTCCTAGGGAGAGGACCCATAGCATCAATGCCCCACTTTTCAAAGGGTCCATTTGCAAGCACGATTTGCCTTGGACCATAAACCAATCTTCTATTCCCATTTACCTGACAATTGTGACAACTTTTACACCATTGTTGGACATCCACATGCAGACTTGGCCAAACATACCCCGCAAGCAAAATCTTCTTTGCAGTGAGTTCCTGTGCAAAGTGACCACCACACGCTTCCTCATGCAAACCTTTTAGGATGGCTGGGATTTCCTCAATAGTTGGTACTCTTCTGCACACTTGATCCTTCCCTCTTTGATAAAGGGATCCTTCTAGAAAGAGATACGCACTTGCCTTTTTCATGAGTCTCCTCTTATGAGCCTTCGTGAAGTCTTTCGGAAACTCACCCTCCAAAATGTAGCTAATAATGAGAGTCAATGACTCCAATCCCTGGTATCTCGATTGTTTGATAGTTGCTGCCACCACGATGACCTGCACTTCTTTTTCAACACATGTAACTACTTGTTGTGCAAGTAAATCGGCATCTTCATTCTGTTTCCTAGGAATATGATATAGTTGCACTTCTTCAAAATCATTAAACAATCTACAAATGGCATGAAATTTTGTCCTTAAGCTTTCATTCTTGCATGCCCAAATGCCTAAAATTTGCTTCACAATGAGAAGTGCATCCCCTTTTACCATGAGACGTTGTATACCTTGGCCAATGCATATATTTAAACCATGAAGTAGTGTGTCATATTCTACTTCATTGTTGCTAGTTGAACCTGGTAGATTGACCTTCTCTTGCATGACCACCTCCCCACTTGGGTTGAGCAATACTAGCCCTCCCCTTGCTTTTCCTGTGACTCGTCAAAAAGATCCATCAAAGAACAAGGTAAAAGCATTAGGAATACTTTTAGGTGGTGGCAATGGTAAGGTCTTTACTTCAAGCACCTTAATCTCCTTCTCATGTAACCTATAAGTAAGGATCCCTGCCAATTGTGCACGCACACTATCTTCTACCTTGAAAGAGTATTGGAACTCTTGCAATTCCATAATCCACTTTGAGATCCTAGTGCTAAGATTCATTTGAGATGACACCCAAGGAAATAAATTTTTTACAGTGAGAATTACAAAAGGTTTTGGTAGCAAGTAGGATCTAAACTTTCTCACCATAAACATGAGAGAAAGCATCATGAGTTCTGCCTCCGTGTAGCCTCTCTCCAAAGCATTCATGACCCTACTAGCAAAGTAGATGGGTCGCATCTTGGTACTGTGAGGATCTTGCTGTAATAAAACTGCACCAATTGTTTCCTTCCCAACACTAGAGCTAGCAAAGAATGTGTACTCCCATCCCAACAAGGAGGCATGAGTGTTGGTAGCTCTGACAAAATGACTTTAATGTTACAAAATTACTCTTCAAGCTCATAAGACCATGCAAATTCTACTTGTTGTGTCAACTTTTTCAAAGGATGAAGAAACTCCGAAGCTAAGTGAATAAAGCGTGACATATACTTCACCTTTTGAATGAATGAGATGACCTCTTTGAGATTCTTGGGTGATGGGAGCTCAATAAGAGCCTTTGCCTTTGAAGTATCCACCTCAATGCCTTTATAGGAAACCTTGTGACCAAGCAAGATCACTTCATCCTCACCTATGTGACACTTTTCGGGGTTGAGTTGACCTCCCATGTCGTAGAGATTCTTTAAACCTTCTTCTACCCTTTGTAGATGCAATGATTTTGAGCTATTAATGAAAAAATCATCAATAAAAACCCTAATGGACTTTTCAAAGAATGCTTGAAACACCATGTTCATGAAGCGTTGGAAAGTTGCAGGAGAATTTGTCAGTCCAAATGGCATGACTCTAAAAGCATAACAACCCGAAGGAGTGATGAAGGTTGTTTTCAACTGATCTTCCAATGCGATACCTATTTCAAAGTAACCCGAGTAGCCATCACACACAGTGTACTTCTCATGACCAGCTACCTCATTTAGTATCTCATCTTGAAATGGGAGGGAAAAGTGATCTCTTTTTGTTGCCTCATTGAGTGGACGGTAATCCACACACACCCTCCACTTGCCATTTTTCTTAGGAGTGACAACAATGGGAGAGACCCACTCCGAATTCTCCACTGGATAAATGAAACCTGCTGCTAGAAGATTTCTTACCTCCTTGAGTAAAGCCTGCTCCTTGATGACTCCTAGCCTTCGTAGCTTTTGAGCCTTAGGTGTGGCCTCTGGCTTCAACTCAATTTTGTGCTGAATAGCATCTACTCCACGCACATCGGTGTAGTCTTTAGCAAAAAGCCTAGGAAATTTCCTTAACACACCTTTGAGCTCCTCTCTTTCATCCTTTGTAAGTGTTGTAGATAACATACCTTCTAGAATTCTTTCATCTTCCACTTTTTGGTTTTCTTGGGAACCTACCTCTTCCAAACCTGGGCAAGAGGTCTCTTGGTTGTTTGGCTTAAACCTTACCCCCAGGACTTCGATGGAAGACTCCTCTTCAGTAATGCTGCCACTACTTTCTCCTTCTGAAGTGCTATCGGTCCAGCCTTCCTCCGTCTCACTTTGAGATGATTCTTCATGGAGCTCCTCTTGGCGTTGCTCCTTCATGTCAAAGACAACCTTCTTATGATTGTCATTCTTGCAAATTAGCTTTCCACTCTCCCAATCCTGCAAAGCTCGCATTTTCATTAGCCATGGTCTCCCTAGGATAAATGGGTAACCATTTCCCTTGGTCGACATAACATAAAAATCCACCGCCTTCTTAATGCCAAAGGCCTCTACAAAAACATTTTTACAAATGCCTACACACCTAGCTTTGCTATTGTTTGCCATCTTGAATTTAATTTCAAGTGTCTCATGGATGTGCATGCCTAGTTTTTGCATGAGTCCCTCTGTCATGATGCAAAGATGTAACAATCTAGCACAGATGTAATATCCTCATTCATTTCAGCATGTGCAATTTTTACAACAGGAACACTCTCTTTTATCTTTGTCCTAGTGCTAACTGCTTTCGTTAACTCCTTCCTAACTTGTGGGCATAATGCAAGAAACTGAGGCCATGAGATATCAGCACCCTTACCTCTCATGTCTTCCAATAGGTTGTATGGAGCCATACCATGTCCAAGAGGGAAGTCTTGGAGATTGATACGACGTCGAGTCCTCTTAGCTTCCTTGGTCTCCTTTGCCTTCTTTTCTCGTCCATGGTCACTTTGTGATGTGACACCTTCTTTCTCTTTACCTTTTCCTCGGCCACGCTTAATGCCATTTGCTTCCATGTCAACTTCATTTGAGTTTGTCACCTCTAATACATGCACATTTGGGTCTGGCAAAGGTGGAACTCCTTCCACTCCTTGTGGGTGTGATCTTGCTCCATTTGGCCTTTGTAGAAGCCTTGGTTGTTGACTAGTTCCTTCACCTGCATTCATCACTGGGTAATTCAAGTTAGGTCTCCCTAGCTCCCCACGGGGCCAAGGACAATTATACATCCCATGCACAGACTCATTGCAATTCCAACATTGCAAGACTCTCCTAGGTCGTGAATCTCGCTCTTCAAACTTCTTTGCTTGTCCCTTTGGACCTACAGCTTGTGCAAGGTGAATTGACAAGTTGCTTAAAGATTCATTTAACTTCTCAATCACTTTCACCGTTACCTCAGGAAGCTCCCTAGATGTTGATGCTTGTGACTTACCTTTGGGTCTAAGACCTTCTATTGGAACCTCCCCCCTTAAGCACTTGAGTTTCCTATATTTCTCAACAGCCCTAGTTTCAGCTGCTTCAAAGGTAGCAGGTGCACCGGCCTCAACTTTTATCTTAAGGTCAGGAAAGAGTCCGGCTATGAACCTCTCCTTCTTTAGGAACTCTGCACCATCACCAGGGTTAGAAACATTTCTCACCCATACAGCCCAAAGACGTAGAAACTCTTGCTTGTACAAGTAGTAGTCATCTAAGTCTTTTTGCTTATGAGAAACAATGTCTTGCCATAGCTTTTAAGTGTTTTGGGGATCAAAGAAGTATCTCTTGAAATGATTCACAACTTCCGTGTAATTCCCTTTAAATTCCTCAGGCAAAGAGTCAAACCAAGTGCTAGCATCTTTCCTAAGGACCACCTCAAACATCTCTACACGTTCTTGATCAGTTACTATCCTCTTGATACGACAAGACATCTTGAAATTTGATAAAAATAATTTTGCATCCTCTCCAGGCTCTCCAAAGAAAAGAGGATATCCGGACATTTGGCGTTGGGGCTCCGTTGAATCGGTTTCAAAGTGACAACACGTTTTTGTTTTTCTTTCTTAAAAAATTTACACAGTAATGTTTTCTAAATTGCAATCTATTCTACAACAAAATAAAAATATTCACATCAAATGACCTATGATAATCAATAAGAGGCAGGATGACAGGGTTTGGTGATGCGAGAATTTCTCCTACTCTTTGGGCACCAAACATGAACACCATACGTTGTTGAAAATGGATTTTTCTACTAATTGCAATGTTTATTCTAATGTATGGAGTGAAATGAAAGGGGAAAACCGCTATTCTTGGGCCATTATCCATGGTCTATGCATGACCTAATTCTTAAAAAAAAACAAAAATATAGACGTCCAAACTAAGGTCGTATATAATGAGAGGCAAAATAAAAGGATTTACTGATGCGTTTATCTCTGCCAACCTAAGAGGACCTAAAATTCTACGAATTACACGTTGAAATTGCAAATTAGTACTAACAATTATGTGTACCTTTTGCCTTGCAATGGGAATGAAGGGATCATACAAATTCTCATGACTCATGCAAGCTACTTGATTATACTAAAGGTTGAGCCTTCACAAAAATACACAAGTTGTTCCTCCGTGGGGGCACCAATTTGAGGCGGTCCGGGGTGGGCAACAAGAAGAGTGGCCTCTAAACACCCTTCGAGGCTCCCGTGCTGCTCACTTGGGGTTGGGGCAAGCATAATCACAGACAACAACAACCCACAGCCCGAAACCAAACAAGAAAAGGGGCACCACCTAGTTGTAGATGTGAACTAGGACGCACTTGATATCTCCTTGTACTCAAACGCACAAAGAGAGGGGAATGCAAGATAGCCACACACACCAAACACAAACATTCACCACGCCAGAGAGAGGTAAAGCACACAAATCAACTTGAGCAACTCAGTCTTAGCCTTAAAGACTAGATGCACACAAAGCTTGATGAGAAATAGAGAGACAACACAAAACTTGACCTTGTTGCCGATACACAAATTGTCTTAGGGTCACGGGAGCCCTCTCACCGAGCACCCTCTTACAATTGAACGTTCTGGCAAACAATTCAACAAGCCCTCAAACCACCAAGCATGAAATGGCACAACAAACTTCAAGGACAATATACCTTCAACCACCTGATGAGCCAACTTATCAAGTCAATTTGGAGAGAAGAGTCGTAGTTGCAACATACAATTGCACCCAAAACTATGAATCTTATTTATGGACAAGAGTAGGCTACAAGTGTGATTGCAGAGTATAGTATCACTCCACTCCTCTAGATGGCATAACTAACTTCAAGCTTCTCCATGCACCTATATGTAGTGATGGAATAGAGCACTCACAATGCACACACTCTACACAACTAGGCATGAAGAGTGGTGTGTTATGTGTTGAGAATGGTGTGGTGTAGTGTGATCATGTGATGATTTACAAGGGAGAGAAGGGCTCTATTTATAGGTTTTAGAAGCCCCGATTTGCGTTAGGCCTAATCAAGTTTATTTGAAGGAATAAAAGATTATGCATAATTTTATTTTTTTTCATGAGGGTGGTTCTCTCTTGTCCTTTGAGTCACATGGATGTGGGCTCAAGGGAAGAGAATTATTGAGGATGAAAGGAGAGAGGGATTGAGTGAATAATTTGGGAGGGCCTACTCTAGTAGAGGGTGCATTTTACAATAAGGTTAGTGGTTAGTAGTTATTAATTATCACTAAAACATATTTACAAAATCATTCACAAAATGGTGAGATATATGATGAGAAAAGTTAGAGATGGGATAAGCTTGTAAAGCAAGGTTGAAGCTTGGAGAAGTTCACATTCAACTCTTTAAAGCACCAGTAGAAGAAGCGGTCAGCATGGCGAAGTAGCACGTGTCGATGAAGCTATGTTATCTTAAAACCTTGGAAAATTCATGATAAAAGCCTTCATTTGCAGAGGTTATCCTTGGATTTTTGCTGATTTTTTGAAGTTCTTTACAAAGCTGAAGAGAGTATGGTAATATGGACATATATGTAGAGAGAAAGGGGGACACATAGGGTGTAGAAATGGAGGATGAAGGCTATGGAGGTGTGAGAGATGTGGCAACGGTGAAGAGGGTGAATTAGGACATGGGAGTTGCAGGTTTGGGAGTGGAAAGGAGAGAGAGGAGTGTGTGTGAAAGAGGAAAATGATAAAGTGGAAGAGAGAGTGTGGCTGCATAGCATGGGCAAACTGGGGTCCACCAATAAAATCATAGCTCACAGCTCGTATCTCAAAAAAATATGAAAAACTTTGAGATGAAAGTTCAGCTCACGAGCTACAACTTTTGTTTGTATCACCTTTTCAAATTCGGAGAGCATGTGATATTTAAAAATTCAGCAAAACCGACTGTTTTTTCCACTGCACAAAGTCCTTGTGAGGTCTTTCTTTGGATGATTCTTTTGAATACCTCCAAGAGTGAGCTCCCCATGGTGCATGCATGCATTCCACATACCCTTGACCTTATTTGGTAGGTCTATAATTGAAGATATTGTTGAGATCATGATATAAATGAATGAATAGTACAACTAAGAAAATCAAATATTGAGGGGTCTAAAAAAATATGTACATGTCAAATATAAATAATATAGGTGGAAAAAATATAAAGGGGTCAAAATAAAGCTCTCTCATTATAAGTCTACCATAAAAAGATGAATATTTTTTGTGGTCTAATTTAGGAGAGTAATAGAGAATAGATGTAGGAAGGAAAAAATCACAATAGTGAAAACATATACACATAAATAGAACTAGTTTTTTTGGATTTTTGTTGGGATGGAGTTACACCAAAAATAAGAGAAGCTTGCATGAAATTATTTTTATATGAAATAAAGAGTATGCAAACTCGTAAGAAAAAATATGGTAATGGTGAGTCAATGTACATAGCATAAATAACACACACCTAAGTATAAATATTTAAATAAATACCAAAATAATTATGAAAAATCCTTATATTTAGGCCCTATATACAATGAAATATTTACACACAAATGGACCATACTATACTTATATTTTTTATATTTTTGGCTCAACTAGCCCAGTGACTAGCTAATTGAGGGTTTTTAAGAAGATATGGGAAAAGTCCCCTAACTCACACACGCCTGTGTACAGTGAAATGGTAGGGATAACCAAAATGTTTGAGTGATTTGATAGGGTGAGGTAGCTTACTATGGCAATTATGGAAAGCCGAAAAACGGCTATCAGTATTCTCTCTCTAAAAACTTGAACTCATAAAAAGGGACTGGGGACTACGGAGTTAAGAGAGTTCCTTCATGCATTGCTCTCTCTCTAGGCATCAGATCATCAGATCATCATGACAGAATGGTGGTCATCAGATCATCAGATTATCAGATATTTTTGCTTAAGATTGAAGGTATTATTAGAAAAATCCTTTTTTTTACAAAACCTAAGTTACACAAAGGTAGAATTTACACAAAACCTAAGTTTTTTGGAGGACGTAAGGTTTTGATGGAGCTCAACAGGTAGAATGTACATGGTTGGAGCTCTGCAATTCATGGATGGAACTCAATAGGTAGAACATTCTCTGCATTTCTCTCCTCCTCCATCTCTTCCTCCACACCTCCACCCCACTCACCGAGCACGCTATTCATCCGTGTGCGCGGACGGATAGCTTGCTTGGTGAGTGGGGTGGAGGCGTGGAGGAAGAGATAGAGGAGGAGAGAAATACTGTGTTCTTTAATGTATGCTTAATGGTACATCAAGAAATAATCCACTATTGTAATCATCCGCCCGGTAATGATGGAAATCAATTGCACGCTAATGATCGCTAATGACTGCTAATGATCGTTAATGACTAAAATCATCTACACGCTAATGACAAAAATCAACTGCACCCTAAAATGGAAATCATTTTCACGCTAATGACTAAAATCAACTGCATTGCTGTTCGAGTACGTTGTCTGCACGAGCACTGCTGTAATAATCTACACTGTCATCCGCACTGAAGTAATCATCTACACTATCGTCCGAGTATGCTGACACGATGACATGTTGTCTGCACACAGTCCAAGTACACGTACAGATGGACACTGTGCTCGTTTTTTGAGTATGCCATGTATTTAATTTATGCCATCTAAGATATAAGAGCCATAAGTTTCCTTAAATGTAGAGCATGCTTGGAGATGTTTGTCAAAGAATGTGCCTTCATCAAACTATTCTTGTTGGAGATGTGAGAGCCTTGTTGAAGATGGTGTCTGTTATGCTTCTGTTTTCTCAGCTTTGCTCTTCTAACACATGGTTTGTTCTATTACACTACCATGTTACTCTGTATTTGCTGATTCCAATGCCTTGATATAGGAAACTAGTGGCTCCGATGGATGCCCAAGTTTTTGAATACTGCATGCGATAGAGCTAGGATGTGATTGAACATGTTGGCCTACTTTTGCATGGAACAAACACTGTATGGACGAGTGGCCCAAGCTACCAAGGTGGAGTCTGTGTGGACCGGTGTACCCATGGGTCAAGGTAGTAAGGTATCAAGGTAGAGTCGTGCGGGCCAATGTATTAAAGGGTGTTGTCTTGTGGGATGGTAGCTGACAGTTGCATTCATATATATGTAGGATGGGATGTACTGTAGGAATGGCCTATTATTGAGTCATTAGTCCACTAGTGACTTTTGGTCAGGTGTGGTACTTGCAACATAGTAAGTCTTGAGTCAGCTCTAAATAAGTTTTGACATGTTACTGGTTTTGATAGGTTTACCCTATGGCATTGAAACCACCTTGATTTATGCAAAAATCTAAGGTATTTACCCAATGTTTAGTTTTTAGCAGAAGGTCAAGTGTTAACTCCTAAGAGAGTATCTAGCTTTGGAAAACTCTCTCGCTATGTCGCTCTCTTTCAAATCATAGAATTTATACATTTGTTATTTCTTTTTTACACTTATCGTATTTTATGAAAGAGTTGATAGTTATAGATAGAGTTTTGATTATGCTATTGATTTTTTTAAAATAGAGGTTTAAGATATTTCTCATGGCCCCCAAACGCTCCATTAAAAAATGCAAAGAAAATTGTTCAAGGGGATGACTCTACGCTCTGGGACTATTCAAGGAAGGCAAGTTATACTTGAGGATGGTTCCTCAAGGATTCTACCAATGAGTCTGCCAAATAAGTCTGTGAAGAGAAGAAATCAATGTGTGTATGTTGATGATGAAGTGTGGTCCTTGGATAAATCTATAGATGGAGCTTCTAATAGCAATGCTATCACTCTAAATACTATTGGTCCATCTTTTGCTCCCACCCCACAAACTACCCACATAGAGACCAATAACCAAGACAAAGAATATGACTTTTCAAAGCATAACAAGGTTCTTGGGGAGAATGTGTCTCTTGGGTTGATGAATGAAGTCATAAGTCAATTTCATATCAAAAGAAAGTAAGAGCCCCCTTTTGTTCCCTTATGTAGATTAATAGCGACAGATGCTGTTCGATGTGCAATTTCGGATGCACCTTGGTTGACATCCACGTTCGATAGGGTTGACTATGTCTCTTCAATGGGTTCTTTTATTGTTTCACTTAAAGGACAACATGGAGAAACAAAACATCTGACAGAAGATACGATTGAGAAGTGGGGTCCAATATGGCAAAGACTTAATGCAAAACTTGAAAAGAATCTTGTGGGTGATTGGGTAGATCTTCGAGGCAAACTTTTTTTGTCTGGGATGGTAACCACACATTGAAAACTTGGATGCGACAAATTGAAGAAGGTAAGTGCTTCTTTTCTTGTTGTGTTTGAGTTTAAATATACATTGTTGCACTTGAAAATTCAATTTGGATGATGTTTCTTTTGTAGAGTACTCTAAGGATGAAGAATATCATGTGCAAGTTCGTTGTGAATTTATTGAGATAGATAAAAAGAAGGAAGCAGAGTTGATTTTGAGTCTTGATACAACAAACGAGTAAGAATTAGTTGGTTAATTGATGTTCAATTCTCTGGTTGTAATGTGTTGTTTCATTTGCTTACCCATCAACATTTTCTTTTAGAGTCTCTCGGGCTACATCTCCACTCAACTTGGCACATGAAGTACTTATGCTTCAAAAGTTTGGTATTGCAAACAAATTGAGAATAATGGATGTTAGCAGCAAGCTAACATAGATCCCATGGATACCATTTTTTGGTGTTCTCAGTGTAAAAACACTTATTATTTTGATAAATCGAGAATATTGTAACTCCTAATTTTTGGATAAACCTTATAATTGATGAGCCGGGGCTACAAGCTTCTAGATTGTATCAACCTGTCATTACCCATCTTTGATAGAACTCCCAGATTATTAGTTTTGACCACCAAAAACCTTGGCTAAGGTATAAAACCCAACTTTTGTAAGTTATTATGAAGTTTTGGATAATGAAATACACAACGTGAGCTAACGGTGCTCACTTGTCTCCTTCTTGCACTTTCTACTCCCTCCCCGGTTGTCACATTGCAGTCGCGTTTGTTGCATTGCAACCGCAGGTAAGAGCTCTATGCATTGACGTAAACACATCACAATAATCCGTAGCTTTTGCCTTCGCCTACCTGTGGCCTCATTTCATCATAGCTAGGAATTTACATTTCACAGTCAAAAACTAAGCATAGGTGGGGTATTGGGGCATCGTTGCTAAGAATTTAGATGCATTCTGGATCGAAAACGACTAGGTCAAAAATCCATTGCTGTTAATAATTACAATTTTGTAACTTGACCTAAAGTGAGGTTTGAGACCATAAGCATGTGTGATTAGGTATTATAAACATGTCCTAGAAGTTTTGTTACATTTGGATGTCATCTGATGCTGTAACGGATGTGATTTGTTTACCGATGAGCGATTGGCTTTTGGTGATTTCAGTCACTTGAGTGTAGCTTGATTTAGATGCGGCTTGTTAATTGTTTTCCGAGAGATTGACAACCTCTTGTAGGCTCCATGCACTAGTCGAGCCAGATTCGTCCCATGGATTGACAATTTAATCGTGGTTCTCGCTAAAACTGCAATAAGATAGGATAGTGAGGTTAGACACGCGTCCCACATTTGGCGTCGCTGTCGGGGATCGAAGAGACCTAAACTAAGGAAAAACATGAGCGTCTTGTGAATTTATCCTTTAAATTCCTCTAGGATCTCCTAGAGTCAAAAACTTTATTATAGAAACCGCATAGCCTAAGATTGTCGTCTTTTGCTGTGTAGAGGTAGCTTGGAGGTAAGTTGTACTTGCCGAGTGCCTTTAGGATTGTAGGATTGTAGAGATAGACTAGGATTTTGAGAATGATTGATAGACGAGACAAGTCTTAAGATCAAATCTCAGAAAACCACAAAGAATACAAAAACGAGTGTTTGTGAACACTTTCCACAACCCCTTTGCATGAGAACCTAGGAGTAGGGTAAGTAGGATCCAAGGTGGATTTCAGAACATTGCTCTCTCCGCAAGAATCATTGATTTGTATTTGAAGTTGCAAAATTTCAGGTCTATGGCTAGAAATAGCACAAAAAGACTCCAAACCATTCAATCCGACTGGGGAGTAAGCTTAAAAGTTGTATGAACCAGTGGGTAAGCTCAAGGACACTTTGAGGTAAAAATTTCAAGAGTTGGCCAAAAGTCAGATTATTTACTTTTTCTTGACATTTTAGGCCAAATTAAGTTTTGACTTGATTCATAAGCTTAAAATAACTCATAAAAGGACTGTCCTTGAAAAAAGTGTAAAAATTGGTTCATTTCAAGCGTGAAGTTAATGATCGTGATTATTAACTTTCAGCTCAGATTTGACCAAAATCCATACCATTGACTCATTGCATGTTTACAAACAACTTTCGTAAAGGCACATTGGATTTGGATCACCAAACTGGCAAAAAAATGGATAAAAACTAAAGTTTGTACTGACTTTTGAAGACTTGAGTGTAAACGGGGAAAAACATTTATCCAAACTTGATGAAATTTGATTTATAGGCTTATATTGATGTGATAAACATGTGTATATGTTCAGCTGACCAAAAAGATGCAAAAAGTTATCAGTTGTATATAATTGCGATTATTTACATATGTCCCATTTTTCAACTTTTTTGACCAAGATGGCATACCACTAGCTTTATGTTTTAGGGAAAAACTACTTCCCTATTCATGCTCACAAGCATGACACAGACAACATACTTATCATCCGATGACACGACTAACCCGTAGGTGCACGGAGGCAATCTCGTTAGCTTGTCAGGCTGAGACCAATCTATACATACACACTTCTATGATGCATCAATCACTAACCCTTGTAGAATGCAACCCACTCTATCCCTAAACGCTCACAACATCGTTTACACCTCAAATAAACTCGGAATCGCATCAAACTTACTAGGCACGATCCTCTCAATAGGATATACTTACCTATAAGTCTACTCTCACCAGATTTGAACCCTAGTTATCTCGAATACAGTCGTGATAGACTCACACGTCATACTCCAAAAGTGTGCGAAACCTAAGTTTATGAGTATCTATGTGTATCTAATCTCTTTCTCATTCCATAAAGCACTTGATTGTTGAAAACGGACATTGTTTGTGCTACTTACAAGCGAAACAAGCTCGAGGAAGGATCGATCGCGAACAGCTCGAAAATGTGAATGTGTGGCGTGGCCGCGTAGGTCTCGGAGAGGCTACCACGATGGTGTGGTCACGTCGTGAATCCGGTGAGGGAGAAGCGTGTAGCGAAGAGGGTAACACTCTCTCTCTCTCTCAGACTCATACGACACAGGATTAATATTAAAATGTTATTCAAAAAATGGTTCTAAGGTGAATTTTATGCTTTAGTCACCTTAGCTTAAAAATGTACATGGGGTTCTCTTCCTCATAATTACAAAGTGGGAACAAATCTGGGTCCTGACTGACTGATTAATCTTTACATAACCGAGACAAATGGATCAAAATGATAAGACGTCTTTGACGTAAAAATGGGAATTTGATAGGCTTTACAAGGTGGGCTCATTACAACAGTTGGGCAAGTTGGGCTCCAACACTCCCCCCCTCCTAGTTCATGTCTACCACAACATGATCGTCTTTGTCTTCAGTGTCGATGTCCTCCTTCCTGGTTGATTTGATGTAGAAACGCATCATATCGCATAGACTCGCTTGCCATTAATGGGCCAAAATTTTTGGATTTGTACATGAAGAATCCTGTGTAAAATGCTTCTTCGAATGTTTGGATATGGTAGCTTGGAAGAAACATTAGCCGTCTGAAGTAGGCATACAACACTGGCTCTGTAGGTGGCCCACTTAGATCATATGACAGCTCTGAGATGCTTCTTTCTGTATTCATGTACTCTGAAGTCCAGCTTTCTGAGAACACTGTGAGACAGGCCAAAAAAGTCCGAGCTATTTTACATAGCATCTTGTAGGATAGGTCGGGAGAGCCTTCGAGTTCTGCGATGGCGCCCTGAAGGGTTTTCACCATGTAAGAACCGGATATTCTCTCTCCCTCAGCAGGCCCTGGCAATACTGGATAGTTCAGCCATGTAGGATTTCTGCTTTGTAATGCTTTATGTTGGTTGTAATTGTAATTTCGGGGCGTTGGGAAAAAAGTCCTATCATTCCTCAGCTCAGGCGGTGTATTTACTAAGTGGATCAGGTTGTTAGGGTGATCCAAAAGCCATTGACGCCTCCACTTTGGCTGGCTGTCTACTATCCTGTTTTGCTGTTCTCGATCCTGTAATTCTCCTTCAAATACTGGCACTTGTTCTTCCTTTGCAAGCTGCCGTTGATGTGTCAGAGTTTCATATTTCAGCAGAGCATAGGGTAACATAGGGGCATTCCATTCTTCCCGTAGCTCTGCTGCTGTCTTGCCTGATCTGGAGAGCCCTTGTAGCATCTCCTTCTCTAGTTGCATGGCCTTGTACCACATCATCTCTGATTGCTTTTCCATTTGTTCGGCCAGCTTCTGCTCTTCAAATTTTGTGATTGAATCTTCGTCTATTTCTTGGTCTTTGGAGCCACTTTGATCAGTCTGCGTATCTAGGGCCTCATGATCATCTGATTCTTCCTCATAGTCATCTTCACCCCCATATATTTCTACCAGTCTAGCCAAATCCGTGGCTGCTTGCTCCACGTGCACTCGTACTTGTCCTTGGTGTTGCCTTGAAGTTTGGAGACTTATAATTTGCGGAGCCATTGTTCTATTATTGATTTGGAGAGTTTGACATTCCATCTCTTTTTGGGCTGCAGACTCCTCTAACTCTTTTACCCTAATGTGCAAATTTTCATTTTCCTCCCTGAGGGACTTGGAAACAATGCTTTCTATTTCACTGTCATGAGCTGGTCCTTATTGTTGTTCACTTTGTAAGTCTGAGATTTGCCTTTGTAATTGATCCTCTGCTCTAAGCGCACTTTCGGCTATCATTAAGCGATGTTTTCTTTCCAATTGCAGCTCTCTTCAGTGCAACCACTTCTTCTTGCGGTTGGACCACCGGTGTTGTTGGTAGCAACATTTTTTGTTTCTTTGCTCGTTCTATTTCCCTTGCTTGTATATCTGTTACTGCTCTCAAATCCTTAACTTCAATTTGTAAGTCATCGATTACTACTTGCAAACTTTTGACTGTCTCCAGGGCATCTTGCTTTTCTTTTTCCAACCTTTGGATTTGTTCATCTCTGTCACTGACATCTTCAAGAAATACATTGATTGTATCTTCACAAATGGCATTGAAATTTTTTGACTCCTATAAATTTTCCTTGAGGAGGTTTACTCTACTTTTGAGCCCCAAGATATCAGCATCTCTGATGCTGATCAGTTTTTTGGTCTCATCTCTTTGCTCCTGCAGTTTCAGAACTTCTTGATGGGTTGTTTCTAACTTTGTTTTTTTGGACCTGTTCTGATCGGCTAACCACTGACTGTGTAGTCTTGTTCGGTTTAGTATGGTCTCCATTGATTGTAGATCCAGGTCTATAGTAGTTTCCAGCTCAATTTCTTGAGAGGAGGAAGCTTTTTCTTTTGTCAGATCCACCTCTTTTTGCTTGCCTTTATCAATGTGTGATACTGTTCTAGTGTTTGGGTGACCGTCTGTCCTTTCTTCTTCTTCTTCATTAGGTGGTGTATGAACCATCTCATCACGATGTGACCTCTCTGAATGCAAAGGAGAGTCTGCAGGTGGGGTTGATTGCCTAGACCATAGGCTTTGATTACACTTACTAGCTTACTTCGCTTTGCCCTCGTGCTCACCATTTTTGACCACTATCGTCGCAGCTTTGGGGAGATATAAAGTAGTTGTGGCCAAGTAATCTTTGGTCCTTGAGAACTCACATCAGCTGTCAAGTCATAAGGTTGTGTCCAAGATCCCATAGGGAAATCAGAGATGTCAATTTGAGACCTAGTACGGGTCTTTCTCTTCTTGGCTTCATCTTTAGTTGCCCGAGATGTACTTGCTTCATTGCTTGCATCTTTGCTTGTTTCTTTACTTACTTCATCTTGGACACGCACACGCTTGATAGGCATTGTAGCCACTTCATCTATCTTCATCTTCCCTTTAACTATTTCTTCCTGGTTGCTTCTGCCCTTGACGACCTCCTCCATCCTTATGATGCTCACATTTGGTTGAGTAGCAGGGGCTTGAGCTTGAGCACGAGGTGGCTGCAAAATTTGAGGTTGCAGTTGCTCTTGTGCTTGAGCTCTAGCACGGGGAGGACTTACTTGTTGTCGAGGACCTCTGACAGGGTAGTCATATCTTCTGGGATGAGGGCAATTATACATGCGTGGCCATTTTCCCCACAATTGTAACACAACATTTCCCTTGCTTGACGTCGCATTGGTGGCCGATTCCCACCATTCCCCTCAATAGGCCTTCTTGCACCCTGCACAAGATTTACTCTCAAACCCTCTAGCTGGTTTGTGAGATTGTTTATTTGTTGAAGCATATCTTCTTGTTGACCTCTATTGAGGCCTGGTGCATTAGGCACATTTGGAGGTACGTGAGAAGCTTCCATAGTTGTGATATTGCCTCCCAAAGCTAGCTGGCCAGCCTGGGCTTGATAGAGAATCTTTCGATTCTTTTCCCTAGCAATTCTTAAGGCATCTTCAAAAGTATTTGGAAATTTTCTCTTTACCTTCTCCCTTATCAAGGGATACAAACCTAAGATAAATCGATCCTTTTGGAGGCAATTTGGAGCTCGCTCACCAGGGTTTAGTGAGTCTAACCATTGCCCCCAAAGTTTCAGAAAACCTTCCTCATAGGTTGCATAACCATGAGGGTCAACTTGATGAAGGGCCAGAAGCCGTTGCCATAGTTCTTCTGCCGAATTGGCTCGTTGAAATCTTCGTAGGAAAGCCGCCTTCAATCCCTCCCATTTAGCTCTTTGGGTTGGATCTAGAGCCTGGAACCATACCCTAGCTTCTTCTTTGAGCACCAAAGGAAAAGCTCTCAATTTCAATGCTTCATCATCCCTCCCAGAGACAAGAAAAGCCATCTCCAAGTTATCCAAAAAATACTCAGCATTTTCCCCACTACGCCCAAAAAAATTAGGGAAAGCCATGATAGGATGGGTTGCCTTCCTCTCAATACAGCACAAAGATGAAAACGTCTAGGCCTAAATCATATCTTATTAAGGGTAGAATAAATGGATTGATAGATGCATTAATCTCAGCTAGACGACAAGGGCCTAGTAAGTTCCTTATGATGTTTTGGAACCTAAGCTTTGTGCTAGCTATTATATGCACAGTTTGTCTAGCAAGAGGTTGGATAGGTCCATATACATCCCTATGATTCATGGAGTATGCTTAAAGCAAGATGAAGATATGAACATCAAAAGATACATTATACTCCAAAATAGGAAATATTATAGGGTCGGGGGACAACAATATCTCTCTCAACCTCTCAGGTCCAAAATAGAAGACCAATCTTTGTTGGAAAAAAATCTTTCTATCAATGCGCACATTCACCCTAATATTATGAACTGATTGGAAGTTGTAGAAAATGGGATTATTCATTTGTGCATTAACTACAAACTTCCATGAAGCACTTCATTGAAGTTCAGCTCTCTTGGATCCCACCATTTGAGAGATGCGAAGAATTTGCTCACCAGTGATTAGCCTAGCTTTGGTGTGACCATCTTCAGCTTTGTAGAGTTCATAGGGTTCAATGGCTACCTTCTCAACCACCTTGAGCCTTCTTGCTAGTAGTAGTTGGAGTGCATCACCATATGTAGCCTCTTGCCAATACCGCACACCATTGATGTGTAGCTCCCCCTCCAAATAATTGTTAATACCCGAGTTTGTGAGTGCTTTCACCACCTGAAGTCGAGGCTTCAAAGGAAGTGTCTTCACACTAGCCACGAAGCACTCAACACAATGCTTTGACCTAGGGACTTGATGACTACAAGATTTTCCTTGAAGCAAAGAAGGGTGTATGTAGTTAACTCTCTTTACCCGCATACGTGCTGTTTGTCGATAAAGACGCTTCTTTTCTCGAGCTTCTTGGGGAGACCATAGTGGAAGTCTCGGAGAATTTGATGGACCTTCCTTCATAGGATTGACAGAGTGCTGCTTGAGAACTCCTCGGTGGGGGCACCAATTTATGACGAAGGAAATTTGGAATGGAGGCCTCTACACCAAAACAAACTCCATTGCGCCACAAGAGAAATGAGATGAGGGCACCACCTAGTCTTGGAAGTGTAGACTAGGACCGCTACGCAGAGAGAGAGAGAGAGAGAGAGAGAGAGAGAGAGAGAGAGAGAGAGAGAGAGAGAGAGAGAGAGCTATCACTATGGATGAAGCATTAACCTCAATGTGTGTACAAGGAATGGATAACTTCAAGCACTCCCAACAGAAATAGCATGTAGATTACTAAACAACAACTCAAGACTTAGCCAAAAAATCACCTCAAGCACTCTCACACACACATAAAAGATCACTCTTAATTAACATAAGTAAGAGGGGGTGAGATTACTAGCATAAAACATTTTGCACTCTAGAATGTGCAAAGAATAGAGTGAATGAATGAGCTTTATGGGCTCATGATGAGTGATACAAAGACTCAATGAGGCTGAGGGAGGCCTTGAAATTACAAAGAGGGGGGCTCTTTATATAGGCAAGAGAGTGATTAGGAGTGAGGTTAAGATCCAAGTGCAATTTGTACAAATGAAGCTTGATTAGGGACATTCCACCAATGAAGAAGCTCCTTCCAAGTGTTTTGTTGACCAATTTACAACTAATTGGCTCCATCATCACTTGTGTTGTCTTCACTCCTTCCTCCATAGCTTGAGTCCAAGAGCTTCCTTATTTTAAAATGTAAAGAATCTACATAAAATCAATGAATATCTAGTAATAATAGAAAGGGTTGAATTACAACTTATGAATTACAACAAGATTAAGCATGACTTGAGAAGTGATTAGAAGAGGAATTTGTGATGGTTTTATGAGCTTGAGAGAGAGGAGGAAGGAGAGGAGGGTGAGGAGACTAATGGCTGATTTTTAGAGAAGGACTCAATGTGGAAAAGGAAGGGTGTGTGTGTAAAGGTAGAGGGGGTGGTCTCCACCACAGTTGGAAAAACTGGCGTCTGCCATTTTGGCCATATCTCCTAGACCGTAGATGCAAAAATTATTAAAGAAATATGGTCAGAATCTCTAGCTCATCAGCTACAACTTTGATGAAGACAACTTTTAGTGGACGTATTTTTTAAAAAATCAATAAAATCATGTGTCTGTTTCTTTCCTTCACCAAGTCTTCCACCTGGGTCCCATCTGTTTGAATCATTATATGGCTCCAAAACCATGATGATATGAACCCCTCATGACCCTTGAATCATGGTGCATGGCTCCACAACCACATCATATCTTTTCTTTTCACATTTACATATTTTCCCTTCCCTTTACCACTAGGTTCTACCTTTCACCTCTGGTGAACTAGTCAAGGAAAAATTCCCATCCAGTCATTTTTTGAATTTTTTCAAGAGGTTGTTCTCACTCTTTCTTTTATTGTAAACCTCTAGAAGCAGGGAAAACCAACAGAATATAGTTAACAAAAAATTTGTGATAGGCTCGGATCAACGGAAAGCTGCTCTCAAGAATCAACAAACACCTATTACCGTCAGCACACTCGAAATAGATGACCGACAATGGGAATTATGCAGTGTCAATAGATGATGAATGTCTAGATGGAATGGACCTTCGCATCAAAGTACAACTCAACAATCAAAGCAAAAATGCTTTGGTCGACATAGGAGCTAGAGTAAATGCAGTCAGTTATTCCACGTACAAGAAAGCAACAAGTCAAGCATTGACAATAGTAATAGCGGCAATAAAAGGATGCAACAAGAACCCAACACCAACATTGGGAGTAGTCAACTTGAACGTGATGGTACATGGATGTTCATGTCCTCATCAGTTTGTATGCTTACTAGATGAACATATGAATGAGACGATGATTCTTGGAATTCCCTGGATGCGGACATACAAAGCAGTACCATATTGGGATACAAATCAGCTCAAGCGATCACCTAACGTTCTCGACAAGAAAATGCTACAAGTAGCATGCAAGGAGTCAGGCGCATTTGGATACCGAAAGCACAGCTTAAGGACAAACTGATTCAAATCTGGGTGCCCAAAACATCATTGACAAAATCGAAGACGGTTCCACGTGTCAAAAAACATAGACGTACTTCTTCGAGAAAGGAATATAACTTGAAATGGATTTGGCAGAAAAGGAGCACTTATCTTCTCCACAAACCGTAAAATCAATCAAGAAATGGAGAGTTAAGTCTCAGAAGACTCCACACCATTCCACACCAAGCACACCAACCTACCAATGGCGAGAAAAAGCTCGACAACAGTCAAAAGTGCTACCAACAGCTCAGGCAATCAGTGTGCTGAAGCATCCTGATGGTACAATCAAACAGAGAGCACACAAACTACAGAATTTTCTCTTTGGAAGACAACATCAGACAGCATGGACATCACAAACCCTTGAGTTAATTACTCAAGACGTAGCTCTTGCACAACATATTGGTTTGAACTACATTGATCTTCAAAGCATGGTAGAGCCAACCATGGCTATGCATAAGACATGATTGTTCAACCCATGCACACAGTCGTCCCGGAGTACGTTATCTAGGAGAGGTGGAAGGCCACTAAGTAATTAAGGGCAATGTCTGAAGAGGGAGGAAAAACGTTTGATGTGAATGTGTGATTTTTTGTAAAATTAATTAATAATGCCCTTATAATTCATCATCAAGGAAAAATCCAATTTTAATATCTTCCCGATGCGTGTAAATAGTGTATATACTATCAGGAAAACATAAACAAATACTCCTTTTTTATCATTTTGATCATTTTTCTCGATATTGAGACTTAAAGACTAACAAAAAACAATAAAGCTGTGTTTTTCAATGGATTTTTTAAATTATTGGATTTTCACTTTGCTTTTTTTAGCGTATTTTGTTATTTTCTTTGATTTTTTTAATAAACAGGTCAAAAATTAATAATAAATAGCAAAGGATCTCAGATGGAAAAACTGAAGACGCGAGACTGATAAAAAAGACAAGGCGAATAAGCACAAAAATTTTCAATGGAATCAGAAGATAGAAGCGAGAAGCCTAAATTAGGCGACTAGACCTACTTTTGCATAATTATTGCAAAACGAGCTACAAGAATCCGATCGGGGAAATTTTTGAGTCTAACATTAATTTCATGGCCTAGTAAGACTAACGGGGGAATTTGGGGAAAAATGGTTCGGGAAGTCCGGGTATAGATATCCTAGGTAGGCTAAAACAACCTCATTTCCACTTGTTACCTTTGGAGAGAGAGCTTTTCGACCTATTTCGCGCGTCTTTTTCGGAGTCTACAGTCACCCATTTTCAGCATCGTCTTACACAAAACATGAGGGGTAAGTTCTTTACTCATCAATGATCCATTTTGTACGTCCGGAAGCTAGTCTAAACCCTTAGAAAAAACCCTAGAATCCGAGCAGTGCACGAAGACCTACGACCAAAAACTGACCATAGCGGACTGTCAGCTTGACCAAATCGGATGAGATTTGAATTGTAGCATTCCCTAACATAATAGAACCTTTCTATATTCTCAGTTGACCGTTCGGAAAGGGTCGAGGGGGTCACCATTAGAAAAGCAAGGTTTTTGACAGATGCCAAAATTCGGTTCTGACTCCATAGACAGCTTGCCTATGAGGTTTATATACAAGGTATATGATTGGTCTCGTGAAATCAATCAAGCAAAGCCCTCGAAAAGCAAAAAATGGCTCGAAGGCTACAAAGCGCCAAATTCGACATACGAGGTCAAACTAACTCCAAATGAGGCGAGATTTGATGAGTTGCTTCACAACTATGTTGCGAACAAGTCCAAATCCTCAAAAGTGACTGACCAACTCAACAGGCAGTGTAGTCACAAAAATCAGAGATTTCAGAGTCGACAAAGCACAAAGTGATGCCAGCAAGACCAAACTTAACCAAATTCAATTTAGTACTTGTTTTATGTGTATAGAATGTGTTTAGGTCAAAAATTTTAATTTTGGAAAGAAAAATGTGACTATTGTAAATAATCGCAACTATTTACTTTTGCATCAATTTGGATTGACGGTTGCATCATCATCTCACATATCATTTGTACACACTTAATACATGCCAAAAATCAAGTATAAACACCTTGTATGTCGAATTTGACGTTCAGGCTCTTGTGTAGATTGGGGGATATTTCTAGGCGAGCAGTTTTCGGCAAGCACTTTTTAGGAATTAGGTGAGCAAATTCCTAAAAAGATTCTCTCTTCCTCTTTGTGGACTATCTCTATCTCTCTCTTTGAGAGAGAGAGAGAGAGAGAGAGAGAGAGAGAGAGAGAGAGAGAGAGAGAGAGAGAGAGTCAAAGGTATGGAAGCTAGAAAAATTGTTTCAAAAACAATATAGACAAGGGTACTTAAAACAAGAACTCACATTAATAATAAAAAAGTTACATTTTATTAAACTTGCATTACATAAACAAGAAGTGTTCATCATCTGGAAGGCCCGGTTTTAGTAGTTGATGCGCTCCCTTCGATTGGCATATTAAGATTCACCACGTTGCCTAGCTGCTGCCTCATTTTCTCCTCATCCTCCTCTATGATGAGTCCAATTTTCTTCTAGCAAGAGAAAGCTAGTTGTCCCGTCTCGCTCAAATTGATTAAGCTCCGCATATTGAGTTCCTTGCGGCATTGATAGAGGCGATACACGTTGATGGTTGCCTTGAGAGCCTGACGAAACCAGTCGGCTCCATACAATGCCTCTCCATTTGGAATGGCTTCGATGGCATCCCACGCAGACTTTATTTTACTCGCAAGATCGTCGGACATCATGAAAGAAGGAGAGGTGTGCTAGAAAGCTAGTGGACGCTTTCACAAAAATAACTCAAGCTATGGCAATTTATAGCCACTGTGGTAATATTATATTATTTTATACACGATTTGACACATAAACAACCACTACTCAAATATGAAAAAACGTTGCAAATGAATATATCCCAATGTGACCATCCTAAGATAAAATTAGAAAGTAGTACAATTGTTTAGGTAAAGCATACTAAGAAGAAGTGAGCATTGTCAAATGCTATGCATCCATGCCTGGATAAGTCCAGCTTCGACTCAGTGCCCTGAAGATATCAACATTTGCCAGGATTGGTTGATGGATAAACATGTTCTCATTTTGGCTTAGCCCTAGCACACGCAGATAAATAAAATACAAATGTTTACATGCAAGATATGGTTTTTTCTTTGACACCAGTTCCATGAAGTCTGGGCATGTGCACGATGACTGGTTGCTAATACAAACTTTGTACATCCCGACATGTCCATCTTCACTGTTCGTCTCTAGTTTGAAGACCTCACTAACACCATCTACTGCACATATCTCTTCTACGACCTTCGCTCTCAGGGCTAGTGCTAGACTGATCTTGCGAGCAGCATCCTCGGAAATGGAAGTCCGATACCGTACACGTAGACCATCTCGCAATGTGGCTCTTGCACTGCCTTCAGGAGTGGATGCATCTTTTGACTTGAAAGGAGAGTTTGTCATATTTTGTTCTTGAGAAACTGGCGTTACATTAGATAATCCTTCTTTGCTTAGCTCCACTTGATACCCCCCTTCGTGCAATATTTGCACCTCATCCTCCGATAAGTTGGTGCCCACATGCACGGGCCAAGTGTGTGGTGGATGAAGAGGTTGTGGCTCAATGTTCTGGTCTACTATATGACAATGCAAGACATGATCCGGAAAAAACCAAAACCATTGACGCACCACACAATTTGGATGTTTTTGATATCCTTCAAACGATGGGGCTGGTATACCAAGGCTAGAACCTGCTATACTGCATCCACACCTACATCCGCCTCTTGGTGTGCCGCTACATGTGACCCTACTACCTTGTGGAGTTCGACGTATGGCCCACATTGCCTCATTGACCTTGCACTCAACTACATACTGCCCACCAGAACCTATACTTCGTTTTGGGGTTTGTGATATCCCTTCTTCTGCAAAGTTGATCTTACGTGGTCTTTTACACTTCTTGCGATCTTTGGTGACCGAGTTGTACTCAGGCCTATGTGATGCATCGACGTTGATAACCTCATTTGGATTCCGTTTTTGCCTTGATGTCTCCTTATCTCCTGTTAATGGAGTTGGTTGTTTATACATTGGAATGCCCTCAGTAGCCGCATTCACTGCTCTAATCACTTGGCTAGGACGTTTTTCATGGCGTTCCGTAAGCTTTTGTATTGATGGACCCTTACCAATGTGTTTTCCATGGCTGTATGAAATGGCCTTTGTGCTCTGTAAGATGGAATTTGCAAGGTTGGTTGTACATGCATTATATAATGATATGTGTTTACGGAAACCCTCCCCTGCTAGCCAGCTGCCATGCTTGCTCTCCGCAAGGTTAGTGCGTGGAGTGTTTGGTCCATCAGAGCTACTTTCTACTCATGTCATAATGCCACCCCAATGTGCAATACGAATTTCCCACCAACTAAGCCATGAATCCATGTATGGAATGTTACCATCTATGCAATGACCGTTACGCCACCATTGGCGTATCAGACGAGCCTCTACTGCTGCAGCCTCTTTTGTTGGTGCTTGCCTCCACTTCTCACACATTTCTTTGTGTGTGTGTTGAGAAGCTTGCACCACATACTTCATTGTGTGTTGATTCAGGCTTTGCTTCCAATGGAAAAGACAAGAATGCTCTCGGCCGCTCATTGTATTGGTCTTGTCACCACCATTGAAAACAATTCGAGCTGCATTCCAATTTGCTTGAGCTTCATCAGCCATGTAGCCAAAGAAATTTGCTTTGTCACACCCACATGATATCATTACATCATTAAGGCACTCCCAAAACAAACATTGCGTTTCCATATCTTCCTGTTTCATTTCACAAGTTGCAATAGTCAAAAGGTCCTGCATGCTGCAAACAAATTGTTTTAGAGAGAGTAAATGGAAACCCACAAAGCTCTTAAGATAGGCCATGTACCTTGGATCATAGACATGACAGGCCATAGTCACCCAATCGTTAGCACGTCTGGTGTGATCAAACTGGATCCACGCACGTCGAAGATCACCATCCCGATCTTGTCTCATTCGGTT
Source organism: Adiantum capillus-veneris (assembly GCF_014529385.1). Classification (NCBI taxonomy): domain Eukaryota; kingdom Viridiplantae; phylum Streptophyta; class Polypodiopsida; order Polypodiales; family Pteridaceae; genus Adiantum; species Adiantum capillus-veneris. The sequence goes on from NC_140936.1 coordinate 75,193,663, forward strand.
GACTAGGTCCACACCGGATGCCAGACCAATTGTGGACATTTTGAAGACATAACATTTCTCCCCCTCCATACCTTGACCAGGAAACCGGCTTCCATGGAAAAACTCATATGTGCAGTCTCGCTTCAGTTTTAGGAGTGCATCAATGCCAAAAGATTCTTTGTCAACCCCTCTACGTAAAATAGATACTGACCTCCGAAACCTGTCAATGTTAAAAGTGTTTAGATTAAAAAATAATTTAGCATAGAGTTTTGCATTGAAATAAGAATCTACGAAATGCTCATACCAGTTATCTTGCACCAATGGGCTCAACTCCTTATCGATTGCAAATAGTTGTTGATCGCCTAAAATACCTTCGTTGGTGTTGTTGCGAAGAAGTGTTGTACTTATAATTTCTTTTGCCAAACACATTTGAACCTTCCTGGCTCCTGCGTGTAGGTCAACAGTCAAAATCCTTTGCACCATTAGCTTGGTGTTGTCCATTAGTGTTTTGGATGTGCCGCTGCGCACATCGTGTCGATGTGTGCCACGATGAATCATGACTCTAGTGGCAGTCTCATCGGATGGCATGACATAGTATACTACACAATCACATGTTGCAATACAAAAAGCAATTGCCTTACAAAAATGGCATGTAAGGCTCTTATATCCAATCTTACAATATTCCCCAGGTCCAGTTGCCTTTTGTATGTACCCGTTGAAATCACTTGTATTTGGAATATGGTAATTAACCAAGCGGACACATTGTTCATTCATGCACTTGAGAGATCCTATGCAATGACTAAGATGCACTACACCTACAAATACAATATTGGATGTAGTAGGCTTCGACCACAAATGAGGATCATACTTATGCTCCATCGCATCCATATGGTGCAACTTTCCCATGGTAGGTGGAAATTCTAGAATGAGATCTCCATTGTAAGACCTTGGAATCTCTGTAACTTGTTCCACTACTTTGATTTGCATTAACAGCTTTGTCAATGTGCCCTTCTTCTCGGCCTGTAAGAGCTTTTGTCTTGTACTCCTTTTGAAGCTGTTTAAGGGCAAAACTCGAGGGGGGGGTACATAGATCTATTAACTCCTTTGGACCGAATTGCATCTTTGACGGACTATCCACAATGGAAATGGGAATCATGCTAGGTGAGCCCGCATACTGTGTTTGATGAGATACGTTGACTTTGTATTTACGTGAAAGCTGCTCATCCAATACATAGATGAATTCACCCAAATTGTTGAGAGTCCTCTCAAGAGGCAAATTGTTGGGGGGGGGGGGGGGGGGGGGGGGGCGCAGGAGCGGGCGGGGCAAGGTGCAAGGGGACAATGGAGGCGGTCTCAGGTGGGCGGGGCAAGGTGCGGAGGCGGCATCTTGGGTGGGGGGTGGGGGGGTGGGGGTGGGAGGGCGGGGGAGGCAAAGGGAGGGCGGAGACAGGGGTGGGCAAAAGCCGCAGATTTGGGGGGGGGGGGGGGGCAAGTTGGCGCAGGAGCCGAGGCGGGATGAGGGGGAAAGTGGAGGCGGGGGCGGGCGGAGGCTCCAGGTTGGGTTGGACGGGGGGCAAGGTGCAAGGGGACAATGGAGGCGGTCTCAGGCAGGCAGGGCAAGGTGCCAAGGGGCGGAGGCCGCAGCTTGGGTGGGGGGGGGGCAAGTGGGAGCAGGAGCGGAGGCGGGGGCGGGATGGGGGGGGGGGAGGAGCGGAGCACGATGGCTTGCATACTCGCCCATGGCCAGCGCGTTGGCCATGGGCGGGCACACGCTCTCGTGTGGAGCGTGTGCCCGCCCATGGCCAACGCGTTGGCCGTGGGCGCATGGGTGTCCGTGGGCCCCTCTGCCTCTGGCCATGCGTTGGCCAGAGGCGGGCACACACCGAGCGTGTGCCCGTCTCCTCGACGTGTGCCCGCCTCTCGCCAACGCGTGGCCAGAGGCAGAGGCACCCACGGGCCCACGGCAATCCACGTGGACACGGTGGCCATTGCCTGTCCACGTGTACCGTCGCCAACAGACAGTACACGTGGCAGTCCACGTGGTCACGCGTACTGCCATGCAGGCAATGAGCTGGCCACGTGTACTGTCACTGGGCGACAGTACATGTGGCAGGACATGTGGCCCAATGACAGTACACGTGGCCAGCTCATTGCCTGCGTGGTAGTTTGCGTGACCACGTGGATTGCCACGTGTACTGTCGGTTGGTGACGGTACACGTGGCCAGTCCACGTGGATACGCAATGGCCACTTGCGCCAGCGTGTCCACGTGCCTTGCTACGTGTGTGTGTCCACACACACAAAAACACAAACGCACACACACACACACACACAAAAATGCACACACACACACACGGACACGTGTGTGTGTACACACACACGCTAGCGTGCTTGTGTGCACCACACACACGCGCCTCAGTGCAGTGTGTGTGTGTGTGTGGCACACACACACGTGCGCCTTCGTGCAGCGTGCGTGTGTGTTTGCACACACACGCACACGTACAAACGTACGAGCACGTGCACACACACACACACACACTGCAGTACACATACACACACACACGGTGCACGTACACACAAATGCACACGTATATACGCACACACGTGCGGACATGGCAACACACACACACACACACACACTCCTTTCTCTCACACACACAAGCATAAAAAAAGTATTAAAAAAATAAAATTAATAAAAAATTAAAAGCTTTATAAAGTGACCTTCTCTTTTTCATTTTCTTCTTCTCTATTCTCTTTTGCTACACAGATCTCTTTTTCATTTTCTTCTTCTCTATTCTCTTTTGCTACATAGATCTCTCTCTCTCTCTCTCTCTCTCTCTCTCTCTCTCTCTCTCTCTCTCTCTCTCTCAAATTCACATCTCAAACTTCCAACCTACAAATTTTCATAAATCATCCTATATCTATTTCTTATAAATTATCCTTCTTTCTCACAAGCATGAGAACAAGAAACCAAACAAAAAATACTGGTGCAATTGATGAGGTGACCTTCTCTTTTTCATTTTCTTCTTCTCTATTCTCTTTTGCTACACAGATCTCTCTCTCTCTCTCTCTCTATCTCTCTCTCTCTCTCTCTCTCTCTCTCTCAAGTTCACATCTCAAAATTCCAACCTACAAATTCTCATAAATCATCCTATATCTATTTCTTATAAATTATCCTTCTTTCTCACAAGCATGAGAACAAGAAACCAAACAAAAAATAATGGTGCAATTGATGAGGTGGATGTTACTACCTCTCAAGAAGTACCTCCGTTAGGCACACAGGATACCCAACAATCTCAGGCACATGACAATCAAGCATTGGACCCAGTCATCATGTGGAAAAAGGTACCGCTATTGAGAATGTCAAAGACGAAGTGTTTGGAAATGTTGTCGACAAACACATTTGTTTGGGTTGGGTGGATTCTCACAGAGTATCATACGATGGGAAACTTCCACGATTGCCTCTTTGTCGACTTCTCTCAAACCCCGCCATCCGCACGCATGATGACCATGTGGCCGATTTGCAACTCTCTATTGCAAACAAAAGCTACCAACAAACGATGGCAAGATTTATTGTTAGTGAACGAATTCCTGGGGAGGATCACAAACAATTTACTCATCGTGGTCACGCTGCCAGGGATCTTGCAATGTCATATGATTTGGATGAAGAGCTTCGCCAAATCCCCGAGCTTAGTCACATGGTCGAGAGGTACTTTGTGGTTTGGGATGGTAATCACCGATTGGAGGCATGGATGCGGTGGATAAACGAGAATGACATTCCAATTGAGAAAGCGCCAAAGGTGGAGTGCGTTCTAGTTGACTTTCAGCCACATGAGGCAGCGGAGTTTCTATTGGTTTTGGGTATGATCAATAGGTGAGCCCTTTGTTTTTTGCTAATGTAAATGCATCTTATTTGTAAACTATATAAATTACAGTCGATTGTTAAACAGGGCCACGAGGGTTTCAGTGCCTCACACAACTGCTCATGATATTTTCATGATGAGAAAGCTAGGGTTGGCGGACCCTACATCACTTCTGAAAAAATTCCCCGAAAGGGCGCGTTTGGCAGCAGAAAGGGCTTTGACTTTTAGAGGTCCAAATTAGTCTAAGTGGCTAAAATTGCCAATGGATGTCCTTGCGCAACTACTTTGGAAGGTATGCTTCAAACCAATTGTATATGAGAATATGTTTTGATTACGAAATCTTATTATGTGTATTCTGATCGACTCTTTTGAAAATAATAGGAAGAGTTCGATCATATGTTTAGTAGTAAAACGGAAGGGCTGCCATCAAAAGGGAGTTTTGACTACGAGTTGGCACCTGACGCATACGAGAAAAGCATCAATCTAGCGCTTTCTCAAATGGAGCAATACTTTACGTGCAAAGGGCTTGAGATAGTCACCATTGCAAATCCAGAGAATGGCATCGATTTTTTCTAAAAATGTATTTCATTTACAGGTTGGGGCGAGAAGACCACGAAAATGACACCCTCGAGAGTGGCAGAGGTAGCGCGCGCACGCATTAGCCCAATAGAGTAAGTAATAGTCGTTTTAATCATTGGATATATTTCTCTTTTTATTATATGTCTCGCTTTTCCTTTGATAGGAAGTGCCGATTGCTTGATTTGCTCCAAGGCGGTGATCATCCTTGAAGGAGAAGGGCATCGGTTTGACGGAGAAGGCCTGGATCCACTAGCTTCGATATCACGTGTACTGGTGGTAGTTGGAAAGGTTAGATTTAGTGAACATTTGCACCAGCTAGCAATTTGTTATGTAACTTGTGACTTATTATTTGCTACTGCAGGAGAGTGATTGAGATGGCCGAGAATCATGATGTTGCTATCCAACATGAGAAGGTTGAAGGTAGGCATGGTTGCACACTTTCCCACACATTATTGACATATAGATGCAAGCACTTTGAGAAGGCCTTCAAGAAGTGGAGTGCTCGGATCAAATCCACACATGAACCCGAAGAGCAACCCCATTTTGCTTGTACGGCATGACGCTTTTTGTACAGGTTCAACATCTTTAATTGACAAATTAAGAATGTAGTAGGATACACTAATCTTGTTCTATGAAAATAAAAACATTGTGGTCTGTCTTGTAGATGGTGGAGAGATGCTCTTATCTTTCCCATTCCCGAGCACCCCAGTGATGCATGGTGCAGGTCGGAGAGAGAGGAGACGGGCTTATATCCTGATGAGTGGATAGATGACTTGTGGCCAAAGGGAGCGTGGCTCAAGTGTCCTTGGTGGCTGGACTACCTGGACAAGGAGTGCCCACCCGAAGAGGAAGAGCTATACATAGGTATGCCTCTATGTAGTTTTTACCTTTTCCATGAAGCAATAGAATATGGGCTCAATAACTCTTCTTGTTTTAATTAATAGAGGAGCATAGTGCGTCACGGAAGAAAGCGGTTGTGATAGAGGATTCTCTATCTCCAAACACATCAAAGAAACCAGAGAGGAAGAAACAGACCTCAAGGAAAGACTCGCAAGCACAACATGCTGACAAGCAACGTGGGAAGAGAAAGAAGAGGGCTGTAGTTTCGAGCGACAGTGAGAGCGAGCATGTGGTTGTGGAGTATTCTGTAGAAGTCAGCGATAGTGCTGATAGCCTTGGTGCTATGAGTCACAGTGTACCGACACTATCCTTCACTCCCAGACCAGTGGGGGGCATCCAGGAGCCCCCTCCATGTTCACCATCGCATGGTAGGGCTGCAAAGGACCTATCAGACATGGCCATAGTTGTGGGAGATAACCATCCAGGTACGTGAAAATGCTTAATGTTGTGTTGTTCTCTTTAGCATTGCTTGAAAGATATATTTGATCTTATGTTGCTACATACAGATATGCATGTAGAGCCACGCCACCTTGCAGTGCATGCTAGTGCCAAAGAGTTGGCAAAAGCTATTCCAGATGTGTTGTGCAATGACATGTAAGCCAGGCTTATTTACAATCATTGTTATGTGCACACTTATAGTGCTAACAAAAACTGCATGCAGTTCTATGCAGTCACTACGTAGATTCTTGGGCTCTCTATCAGGAACAGGGCAGATGAACCCCAGCTTGAGATTGGGTGGCGTACGTTTGGTGTACATAGACTTTCCCTTACGCACTAGGCCACATGCAGCTAGCACGGCTGGGGTTCCTTTATGGAACAAATTGGATAGTGACCTTGTGGATGCTGCATTCCTTCTGGCATCCGAGTTTATTTTGGTGGATGGCATGATTGTGGCGACATGTCGTGCAAAACATCTTTCCATCGTCACTTCGAAGGCAGAGGGAGATGGTTTCCAGCTGTTGAGGATATTGTACTTACGGCTAGCGGAGGCTAGTTGTACGACTGTTCAGGACTATTTAGAGGGGGTATATTGTGTTTTTGTTTTGATAATGAATAGTAACTTCGATGTTAGTGAGTCAAAAAATAATGTTTTACTTGCTCCCATCAGGTTGGTACTTTGTTGCCATCCATTTTTTCACCCCCTAGAACTGGTGGGTGTCGGCTTTTGAGGTACGATTGAGCGGATGGAGAGATTGCAGCAAATGTACGTGGCTTCTCTGCAGATGACGACATGTTGTGGGAGAAGCTACTAGGATCAGATTCCACACAGTGGACGCTTGATCGTATGGACCGGCCTTATCGTAGAGGTGTTGAGAGGAGCCCAACGTTGACGTTTTCCAGGTGGTAGAATTTTTTTGTTAGCTGTTTTTATTGTTCCTATAAAATAATAGGTATAATAAATCTAAAGGTAAATTTCTTTTTGTAGATGGCTACTAGGTACCTTCGCAGACATGGGATATGCTGTGTTGGATTGTTTTGCAGGAGTTGGGACATTGGCAGCACAATGTTTACTACTACGTATACATTGCATCAGTTGTGAGAAGGATTGGGAAGTTTTCAGTGCTTGTTTGGAGCCAGCTCAACGCCTACCTTCCGATTTAGGCTTGACATTGATGTTTCATAGGAGTGTCAGAGCTCAAGTAACTGAGCAACCGCAGTAGGTGTCCGAGCAGCTTCATCCGCTTGATCCACCGTTCCCGACACCACTCAGCAGACAGGGCGGGGTAGTAGAAGCACCATATGCCACTTTCACAGCCCCATTTTTGGCATGGCGTGCAACTGGACCGTCTCCCAGTGCATTCATTGCCTCCACATCTGAGGCCCCGCCCGGGGTTGATCCATTGCCTCTTTCACTACCTGCAGCCCCCCCCCACATATAGTTCATGGGTGAAAGCATGTTAACCTGTCGCGCTTTTTGTGCTAGTTAGCAGTTTCAAGTTAGCACATCTTCAAAAAGTTGGGTGTCCGGTAAATTTTTACAAATAATATCAAAATTTGTCAGAGGTTATGCATTTGGATTCCTTGTTTCAATTGCTTTCTATTGATATATCATATGCCTTAGATCTTGGAGATGTAGCTCAAGTTATTGTACTAGTTAGCATATGTCAAAATTGTGCTAGTAGCATTGTCCAGGACATGAAAAAGCATGACATGTTAGCAGGCTTTCACCCTCATACCCTTTGCCATTTGGAGTAGTTACCCCACCATTTGGTGCACTGCCCCCGTTGGCACGACCTTTGTTTCCTCCCAGAGGATATGGCCCCCCACCGCCCTTCTTTCCTCCACGTCACCCATGATGTATCACCCCCCATATGTATTACTTTGGATGCAATGGAACTCATAGATTTGGGGTTTGCTAGATGAAGTAGACCCTAATTGTGTGTAAGGAACTTCTATTTCTCTTATTGATAGTGTATTGAATGATTCGCCGGTGTTTTTTGTTTGAATGTAAGTTGGTCGTGAAATGACAATCAAATTTTAGTTGGGGAGAGAGAGAGAGAGAGAGAGAGAGAGAGAGAGAGAGAGAGAGAGAGAGAGAGAGAGAGAGAGAGAGAGAGAGAGCGAGAGAGAGAGAGAGAGAGAGAGAGAGAGAGAGAGAGAGAGAGAGAGAGATGGGTAGATTGTCCCTTCTTTTGAGAATTCGCTCGCCCGATTCTTAAAAAGTGCTCGCCAGAAACTGCTCGCCCAGAAATCGCGACTGTGTAGATTCAACTGTCTTTTGCTACCAAGATCACCCAATGCCGAGCCCACCACCATCACTGGCATTTAGAACCACAACAACTGAGCCAACAAAAGAAGCAGATCCTGAACAACAAAAGACAGCTGAATCTACACAAGAGCCTGAACATCTGAATCTACACAAGAGCCAAAAATCAAGTATGAACACCTCGTATGTCGAATTTGCTGTTCAGGCTCTTGTATAGATTCAGCTGTCTTTTGCTACCAAGATCACCCAATGCCGAGCCCACCACCATCAAGGCAGTTAGAACCACAACAACTGAGCCAACAAAAGAAGTAGAGCATGAATAGCAAAAGACAGCTGAATCTACACAAGAGCCTGAATAGCATAAGACAATTGAATCTACACAAGAACCTAAACAACAAGAAGCAACTGAATCAACAAAAAAGGCAATTGAGTCTACACGAGAACAGGAAAAAGAGCAAGGGCCAGAGACAGAAAAGGCAACCAGTCCTGCACCAGAACAGGACAACAAGAAGTTGGAGCAACCAAAAGAGTAGGCAGTCGAGGAAACACCCTCTACCTCCACACATCAAGAGAAGACCGAGGCACCACCCTCTACCTCAACGGAAAAAGATTAGTAGCCACAAGGGCAACAACAACAACCAACCATCATGATGCAGCCAAAGGAAACCCAAGAATCTGCAGAAACATCAAGACAGTTAACACAAAATGAAGACCGGCAGTCAAATGACAAAGTCATCCTACAAGTTAATGAATATGCTAAGCAAATGCAGGACATGTCAAAACGACTTTTCTCAGCATCACTTGGCCATAGCACAAGGGCCAAAGAGTTAGAGATGGTGATTGACGCACTCCAAGGGGAGCTGGACGACAGACTCAATGTCATCACCGATCTACAGAGGCAAGTGCAAGAGTTGAGAGCGGAAGCTGAACAACATCAGCTTGCAAGAGATAAGCAACAGAAAGACATGGAGGAACTAGGTGAGTTGCTCACAAAACTATTAGATGCATGCAAAGCAAAGGATGATCAGCTGACGGAAGTTATAAATGAACTTCTAACTACAACCCTATCAGCTCAAAAGATCCAAGTACAGCTAGATGTAGCCAATGCTTCCCTACAGTACTCAGAATAAGGAATCAATGATCAGGCGATATTCTTGTGGCAAATACGAGAAAATCCAGTCGTCGCCTCGATCAAGGGAACAGACGAGGTCTACAAAGCATTAGAAAAGAAAAATAAAGACCTCGAGTTGGAACTGAAATTGGAGAAGTCTTAGAGCAGAGATCTGGCCTTGATGCGGGTCCAAAGAGAAGAAGCATTGCTAAAAGAGATAGATGAACTCAAAAGAGTCAACCAACTACTGAGAGAGGGATGTCTGGAAATGCAAGAAGAGGCAGGCACTTCCGATAAACCTCATATAGAAATCCCCTCAATTTCATTCTCCAAGATGGAGACAAAGTCAACAGTAGAGCTGAGTGGCGAGGAGGACTTTCAAATACCCATTACAGAAGCACACAGTGCCGATGGTCCAGCTCTCAGAGACTGAAGAAGATGCGCTAAAAGAAAAAATTACACAAGAGGTAGATGAGCAATGGAAGGCAACAATGGATTGGAAGCTTAGAGTACTTCATTCCGCCAATGTCACACAACTCACTCCCAATCAAATAAATGCGCAATGGCACCAACAATCTCTACCCTAACCTCTGATTAAAGTGGAGCTGCTACAGGTAAAAGAAAGGCTTTACATAGATATGCAAATCGAGGGCGCAGATCTAGACCACCCAAAGTGCAGGTTGAGCTGGCTGAACCCAGAATCCAAGGTACTTGATTCTGTTCACAATAGCACCTGCAGCCCTGCAAAAGGATCCAACCTTCTGTGTTGTACCAAGAGTAAGGACCTGGATAGCACATGAGGCACTACTAAAGAAGCGGCCAACTTGGCTGAATTATCCCAGATTGCCTGCTCTAGAAAAGGGATAGCCGACTGAAGAATATATGGTGAAAACCCTAAAGGGCGCCATGTCATTCTTTAAAAGTCTACCAGATTTGTCATGTGCTATGCTATACAAAATCTGTCGAATGCTGCTCACATGCATCGAAGTGTTCAATGAGCCAGAGCAAGTAGGTGCCCCTTGGATGTCATTCCTTGAGGGTAACAAAGGGTTGTGCTATGATCTCAATAGCCAACCTTCCGAAGAAGTCCTCTATGGCTTCTACGCTAGGTGTATATTTCGACCTTCTCACAATATGCTGGCGTTCGAGGAAGTGTTTTACATAGGTTTCTTCACTTGGCGAACGAAAATATTTGGGCCAGTGATTAGTAACCTGACATCACGGTTTGTAGGCTACTCAGTAGTGAAACTAAAAAACAAAGTCACTATGTAGTTATTGCAAGTGCCAGATAAAGAGAGGAAGATCAAATACCAAAAGGCACTGAATGCGCTTAAAGACCGCCTCGCCAACCATCAACCTGAAGACTACTTCAATCCATACAGCTATCTCAAGGGATGACAAAGGAGAGGAGGGGGGGAATGTTAGCAACAAGCTAACACAGATACCACGAATACCATTTATTGGAGTTCTCAGTGTAAAAATACGTATTATTTTGATAAATCGAGAATATTGTAAGTCCTAATTTTCAGATAAACCTTGTAATTGATGGGCCGGGGCTACAAGCTTTCAGATTGTATCAACCTGTCATTACCCATCTTTGGTAAAACTCCCAGATTATTAGTTTTGACCACCAAAAACCTTGGCTAAGGTATAAAAACCAATTTTTGTAAGTTATTATGAAGTTTTGGATAATGAAGTACATAGCGTGAGCTAACGACGTTCACTTCTCTCCTTCTCGCGCTTCCTACTCCCTCCCTGGTTGTCCCATTGCAATCGTGTTTGTTGCATGGCAACCACAGGTAAGATCTCTACGCATTGACGTAGACACATCAAGTAATTTGTAGCTTTTGGCATCACCGATCTGCGGCCTAATATCATCATAACTAGGAATTTACACTTTGAAATCCAAAACTAAGCATAGGGGGATATTGGGGCATTGTTGCTAAGCATTTAGATGCATTCTGGGTTGAAAACGACTAAGTCCAAAATCCACTGCTGTTAATAATTGCGATTTTGAAACTTGACCTAAAGTGGGGTTTGAAACCATAAGCATGTGTGCTTAGGTCTTATAAACATGTCCTAGAAGTTTCATTACATTTGGATGTCATGTGATGCTGTAACGGATGTGATGTGTTTGCCAATGAACGATTGGCTTTTGGCGATTTCAGTCACTAGAGTGTAGCTTGAGTTAGATGCAAGTTGTTAGTTGTTTTCTGAGAGATTGACAACCTCTTGTAGCCTCCATGCACTAGTTGAGTGAGCTTCATCCCATGGATTAACAATCTAATCGTGGTTCTCGCTAAAACTGCAATAAGATAGGATAGTGAGGTTAGACACGCATCCCACAATGGAATACCTAACTCCTAAGCAGAAATCTTGGATGGAGGTTGAGCTTAGGTTGGAGGCTAGACATAACCATGGGATTGTGCCATGGTACTCAACACCGTGCACCTTGATTGCTCAACTTGTTTGAAAGGTATGCCATGCTCAATTTGTTTGGGATAATAAATATAACAATTACGCTAAAAAAATTAAATTGTAGCTATTTTGAGAACGAGTATGTCTTCAACTATCTTGAGGGAGCCTTAGTTGAAGGTTATAAGATACGCATGAGTCCATGTTTTCAAATATGCCTTCAATTTTCATGTGGGAAGTCTATTCAAAGGTGTCAAGTAATGGATTGGGTTACATTTTGTATAATGCCCTAAATTCCCATCGGGGAAGCCTTGTAGAGGTGACAAGTTATGAATGGAGTTTTGGTTCCTGTGTGGGAATCCTATGTAGTCATGGATTTGTTTGTGTTGTGTTGTTAATGGCTCATAGAAACATTGTTAAATAATTGTGTTTCTTTGAAGGGGAGATGGGAATCCTTTTTGGTTGATGATAAGAGAAGGCTCAGAACTGTAGGTCTTCTTGGGGAGTATTTCAAAAAGAAGATGAATGAAGCTTTAAAGAAGGAAGAAGAAAAAATGAGAGATAGAGGATACAAGTACCTTTCTATAGAAAATCCTGCACATGGTGAAGAGTTTTTTACTATGTTATTTGACAAGGATTGGGATGACAAAACAATGGTATGAATCACTCGGGATAAGTTATACAGCTTGTGTGCCGCAAAGATCACAATAGAGAGGTTTGTTTCATTTCATCTTAAACTTTGATTTGTCATTTTAATGTGCATTGTAATCAGTACATTAACTTTTGGATTGATGATTGTAAATTTGTTCAATAGACGCAAAGAAATTCTTCACATGATGATTTTGACCAAAGTTAAGGACTCCAAGGGAGGTCATTTTGCAGACTATAAGAAACTTAGAGCCTACATGAGGCAAGAGACCTATTGGCAAGGAATGTATGGCAAAGCAGCAATTATTATTGCTAAGTTTGAGGTGGACGGACCTTTATTGCCAAAAACATTTGAGGTCTTTTTTAAGGCATCTAGAAAGACACATGTTTCATTGGCTTATACTCATGTTTTGGCAAACATGAAGAGTGCTTCAGATTTGACTCTTTACCCAAAGTGATGCATGCAAGCAAACGTCTTGTGTACATGTATTGGATTATTTGAATACTAATTTTGCTTTGCGATGTATTATATTGTCTCTTTTTTATATTGATTTTTCATTTCGATGGCTATTGAATTGTATGCGGCTGAGGATGATAGAGTCTATGCTGGAGGATGTACAAGAATGGTTAGATAAAGAGGATGAGAATACTATGTTCTCGTCAACACTCTTGGAAAAGGGTATTACACCTTGGGAGTGCTCTCACTGTCCATGGTGGTTGGAGTATCCCCTAGGTGTCATCCCAAAGAGCGATCAAGAGATTCATGCTCGTAATCTCTCGTGTAAACTAATATATTTTATTTAAAATTGAATTTTGTTGATCTTTTTTTGGTGAACTTTTGTATGAAAAGGCTTTTTGAAAGAGAGCCCCATCTCTAAAGACGGTGTAATCCCACCCCAAGCTACACACATTGAGCCATCCACCAAGCCACCTTCGCGTGGAAGGAAAGGTAAAAAAAGTATAGAAAAACCCTCCCAATGCGTGCCTGTAGATGCTGATGGTTAGGAGGAGAGCTTTCCAATTTCTCTTCCGCCAAAAGGATCCACCCTAGCATCAAAGTCTTGCTTCTCTGAGGCTATTATGAGTCGTTCACTACATGAAAGGATGCCATCAAAATTCACCACATGTAGATGTTGTTTGCTTGTTTATTTGCTTTTTATTACTCTAATTATTGTTTGCATTAACTGTTGACACTCCTATGGTTTTCTAAGAATTCTTTGAGATTCTAAGAATTTGAAAATTGCATTGCCATGTTTAGGAGATGAGTTTATTACATGTGGGGATGCTTTGTTGTTGGATGTGGAAGCAATTGATGACCTAGCATGGCATAGGTAAGACTTGCATATTTCTCTAAAAAGTTAATTTACCATAACGTACTCTTACCATGATCCTTTGGTTTGTGTTCGTATTGAAATGTGGTTCAAGAAAACACCAATCTATGACGGACGTGAGTATTCATTGAAGGGGGAAATATCCCAATATGTGGCAAGGTTGATATTTGCAGACTTCCCTACGTCCATGCTAGTTGACGGTATTCACAATCACACTATAGGTGAACTTTTTTTATGGCTTTGTGTTCGTTATACCATGCATATATGTTATGATGTAATTTCTCAGTTTAACTTGAGTGTGTAGGTAATGTAAAAATTTTTCCTGAGTGGAACCACTTTTCCACTGCCTTGGCAAGTGGTGTCATGGAAATTACCGATGTTCACTTGGCAAACGAAGGTTTCTTGGTGACTTTGTCTCTTGCGCAACATTTGGGGGATCTTGTCATGCAAGCTAATAGATTTAGTTTGCAGCTCCATCGCTCATGGACTTTGATGTGTGATGGGGGATACTTGCATCCAGAGACTAGTGAGCAGGTGAGGTTGCCTTCTCTATGTGAAGCTTGCGCATGAAATTTAGAGTTCTTCTCTTTAAGTGATTTGTTCTCTCCTTACATAGGTGATGGATCTCACTCTTGTTTTGTTTTACCATAGGAATGCTCAAAGCATTACAACTCATTATGATAGGCAGGCTGGGGAGGATGTTTCTCTTGAGTTCTTTCGGGCCTCAAGAAGCTACCTCATAGAGTCTCCACCTCGTTCATCTAGCAATTATACAAGGATAGATGGAGATTTGATTCGAGGGGAAGCAGAGTGTACTGAGACTTTTTATAGGTAAATTTCTAGCCATGAACCTTTGTGAATCAGCATACTCTTCTTAATAGTTATATGCAAGCTCTTGTCGTTAAATTTTGATTATTAAGTTTGACACAGCTGGTTGCTAGAAACATTCACATATGAGGACGACCATGTTATGGACATTTATGCTGGGTGTGGTGGCTTGGTGCTTGCTTGCACAAAGGAGAGCCGTCATGTCTAATGCTAGAGGGTGATTTCTTTCTCTTCTTTGACTGTTTAGAGAAGGATGTTTGTGGTCCTCCTCCCAAGGAGAAAAACTAGTAGATAAGTTACTTCCATAGGTGGACAATTATTTTTATGACTTGACTCTATGTATTGTTTGAGATAGTATTTTTTCAATGCAACAATAATCAACATATGGAGACTATAGGTTTTTCCCTTGTCCCCACAAGGGTGTTTTCACCCACAATCATGATTCGTTGATTTGGGATGATGTTTCATATCTCAAATCGAGGATCAATCTATATTCTATTCAATTATGGGGAAAATGTTGTGTTTGTCATGTCATTATCTTGTTATTGTTGTTCTTATTGGGATTTAGGGTAATGCAAGCAAATTCCTTCTCAATAATCATCATGTATGTGTGTGTGTGTGTGTGTGTGTGTGTGTGTGTGTCTGTGTATGTGTGGTGGGGTCTCTCTTAATGCTCTAGATTTGCATCTCTCTCTCTCTCTCTCTCTCTCTCTCTCTCACACACACACACACACACACACACACATTCTCTCTAATTGCTTGTAGAGCAAACAAGATAAAGACTTGTTGCCAGGGTGGACTTCAACTTATCCTATACAAAAAATACACATATCTCACTTTGCACTCTCTCTCTCTCTCTCTCTCTCTCTCTCTCTCTCTCTCTCTCTCTCTCTCTCTCGCACACGCACACACACACACACACACATTCTCTCTGATTTCTTGTAGAGCAAACAAGATAAAAACTTGTTGCCAGGGTGGACCTCAACTTATCCCATACAAAAAATCCAAATATCTCACTTTGCATTCTCTCTCTCTCTCTCTCTCTCTCTCTCTCTCTCTCTCTCTCTCTCTCTCTCTCTCTCTCTCTCTCTCTCTCTCTCTCTCTCTCTCTCTCTCACACACACACACACACACACACACACATTACATCTTAACGGCTTATAATGTGAACAAGATAAAGACTCGTTGCTAGAGTAGACTTCAACTTATCTCATACCAAAAATTCAAAAAATTTACTTTGTACTAAAATTCTTGCGGGATCGTAAACACATACTTTGTGATGATCTTTCTTATAAATACTATATATATGACATTGCAGTATCAATATGTTGATATTGATATGGTTACTGTTTGATCAAATCCATGTTGTATTACTATGGCCCTTACTTAATTGTGTTACAAACATGTAGAGCACAATATTTTTACTATGTACATTATCCTAGTTCAAAAGCTATATACCTTAGTATGTGTAAAAGTTTTCATCTACTTTTTCTACCCACAAAAAGCTCTAATTTTGTAAAGAAAGCTCTAAATGAAAAGATCCTATATTTAATATCATCGATCGGCATGAACTTGCTTGAGAATTGAGATGTGCTCACATTTCGTGGCACAAATTCATAAATAATTATCACTTTCCCTCTTGTAAAGGCTTTTCAATAAGCATGCAATTTTCAGCTTCCGTCTAAATTGATTCTCATCTAAATCTTCTCATTTTTTCTACTGGAAGAACTTCTTTTTCCAGGTATTCCACAATGTACTTAATCGAGTTGGGTGAAATGCTATTTTAACTAGTGTTTCATGTTCTTTTAGTACCTGGATTGTACAAATGTCACATAAACTAATATAGTCATGAATGCTCTGTTCCGTGTGAGGACAAGACACTCCAAGTATCATTAATCATTGATATATTTTCGTTTTTCCATTGTGAATTCTCATTGTTTACACATGATCTTGTCTCAAGTACACACTCTCTTCTTTTGGTTGTACATATAGCCTCAATATTCCATCCTTTTCATGCTTGTATATCCTTCGCGCTATTAGCACAAGTGATCATGTTTGCTCAATGACTGATGGTTGCCTCTCAACCAATGGTGAGTAAAGGTATTATGTGCTTTCTCCACCTTGCTACTATCTCAACATTGAATAGGTACGAGTCAGGAAGATCATTGTAAATTCCATGGGGTGATTCTCCATGAGTAAATCTAGACAATTGGTTGATCCTTTTATGCGTGGTTCCTTTGTTGGTCACTATGATGAAATTAAACTCAAGCCGCATATATTAAACCATAAAAAAAATTGTTATGTATTTTATGATTTGCTCACCAAGTATAACAATTCTTGATGATCTACAAAGAATACAAATTTATTGGCAAGAAGGTAGTGCCTAAAATTTTTCATGGCATAGACCATGCCTAATCCTTCTCTTTCCATGGTTGTGTAATTTCTTTTCACACTATTAAGTTTTCTATTGGAGTAATAGATGGGAAAATCCATGTTGTTCTCTCCAGACTGAGCTAGGATGCATCCAATCGCGTATGCCAATGCGTTAGCATGGACATGAAATATCTTATTTCAATTAGCAGATTTTAGAATGGGAGCAGAATTCAATCTCTGCTTCAATTTCTCGGATGCTTTCTTGTACTCTTCAATCCAATTGAATCTTGTGATGAGAGCATAGAGAGGTTTTTCAATGATTGCGTACATATAGGTAGAGCTCATGTAGTAACCACAATGGCCCATAAAGGCTTGTACCTCTCTAACTTTTGTGGGTCTTGAAAGAGAAACAATGACTTGTATCTTCTCAAGATCTATGGAAATGCCATTTTTGGACACAACATGTCCCAAAATCTTCTCTTGTCTTACCATGAAGACACATTTCTCTAGATTCAAGCAGATACGATAAGTCTTGCACTTCTCAAAGATCTTTTTTAGATGATCTATGTGTTTGTTTCTTAGTAGAGAGTGCACACAAAAGTCACCCATGTAAATTTCTAAGAAGTTTCTTAAATACTCTTTGCATGCATGACTCATTAGCCTTTGGAATGTGGTAGGTGCATTGGTTAAGCCAAAGGGCATGAGTCAATAAGAAAATATACCCCATTTTATTGAAAAATCCATCTTTTGCTCATCCTCTAGCTTTATAGCAAGCTGATTGTAACCTAAAAAGCCATAAAAAAATTTATAAGCTTCCATTTCAACAACTCTCTCAATCACATGATCCATAATAGGCAAGGGATAGCTATCTCTTATGGTGGTAGCAATTACCTGCTTGAAAATTACACAAACTTGTAGTTTATCATTCTTCTTGGATACTACCACGATTGATGACACCCTATCTGTGTGTTTGATCTCATAGATAGACTCTGATTCTTTAAGATTTCCTAGCTTCTCTTTAATCTTTTTTGGGAATGTTTCATTGTATGTATAGGTGTGTTGTCTATGGGGCTTGGCATCACTGTTAAGGGGTATTGTATGCTGGTAAATGCTAGGATCAACTCCGTTAAGGTCCCAATATGACCATGCAAAAACATCTCTATCTTGATTGAGAGTAGCTATTAGAAGCTGCTCTTCCTCTTCGATGAGGTCTATGGCTATTTATCATCATAAGATGGTTATGATCCTTTGAGTTCTCTTGTTGGCTATTGAACTACAAATTGTATGTCTTGTATGGTGCTTTTTGTTTTTGTGAAGGGTGCGTCAAATTTCTCTCCGTTGTTCAAAATTCTTCCATTGTCTATTTTAGTTGTTGATATTTTCATTTTGCTCAATTTTGACCATTTTTAATGATTTTTTCATTGTGTCCTTGGGTTTTACCTTGCTTCTTTTCTTTGGATTGGTCTTTGTAGAAGCTGGTTTCACTAGTTTTTGCATGATTTTGTCCCCGACGCAATTATCTACTCCCACAAGCATAAAATGATGTGTTTTGCTTAACAAATAAGGCATCGATTTTTCTTGTCTGTTTCTTTGTTTTCTCCCTTGTTTCATTTGGTACCTTTTTTGGTCTCCTTGATTTTTGATTTTCAAATCATAAATGAGCGCCTCATGTTGGTTTGGCTTATTATCATTTTTAGAGATACTCGATAGCTCATGCTGAATGTCATTCTCTAACTCATCATACCCCAAATCTTGGAGTTCACTATCACTTTTGGCACTAATATCTCGGATGGATAATTCATCCATTATGTGTTTGAAACCAATCATCTATTGTGTTTCAATTGCCTCGGTTTCCTAATCCCGTTCCAAGATGAAAACCTTACTCGTCACAAAATTTTGTGGGTGTTAGCTAGCTCATGCACACATCTAGAGTCACTAGTATTTGATCCCATCCAAAGGGTTCAAACAAGTCGTCTAGAAAGGGCTCCCAAATGTAGATTTTATCCTCTACTCACAGCTCTAGGATGCAATCTTCCTTTCTCAAGCTTCCACATTCAAACGCTCCATACATACAAATATTTGTTTGGTTTTTCAACCATGCTAGTAGTTATCTGTTATGGGTTGTAGTTACATCAAAACCTTCCATCAAAATTCATTTAACAGATCTATAACTGTGGTCCTTGATACTAACCCTCATGGTTATGTCCTTATGCCTCAAGTAGAGGTGGTCCTAGCCCTAATCTTGCACCATTTTGAGTTGACACATGAATGGTTGCCCCAAAATAACGTCAGAGTTGTTGCTTTTACCAAAGCCTCCCATGGCAAAAGTGTGCTCATATTCAATCCCACAAGAGGATATGATTGTTTTCTCTAGCATATCCAAAGGTCTTTTTACAAACCAGTTTGCAAGTTTCAATTTCATTTGTGTCTTCTTGAGAGTTGGTTTTTCCCACTTCTCCCAGATTTCTTTTGTAGAGATGGCCACTCTAGCCCCACTATCAATGGAAAACATTTTTACTCCCTCTTCACCTTCATAGTAATCACCCACCTTGTTTACTGGCACACATTTTGCTTTTGGTTTCTCTGGTTGAGTTTTCCACACATTTTTATCTATAGGAAATCTTGAAAGATTTCAGCCCCATCCTTTCTAAGTTTTTGCCCATCTGGCCCCATAAATGTGGTTTAATCTATAGGAGATGACATCTTATTGGAGATGACATCAATTTATGGAGCCTCTTTGCGTCCATCTTTTATGGAACTAGATTCCATTGAGAAGGCACAACCTTAACCTCTGATTTTATCTCACGTTCCTCTATAAAGACAAAAATATCTTTAATGTTTCAGGTTTACTCTTTGCAGACACTTTTGTCCTTGCATTATCGTATAATGATTGTATATCCCTAGAATAAGTTTGTCTGATCCATATTGACTTGCAACTTATCAAAGTTGCACTACCATCTTTGTAGGTCATAATTATTTCCCATAGGGCTTCCGGCCAAGGATCTTCCACTTCTGGAGTAGGTTGTATTTTCCCACACTTGGTGTTGGCGGACCGTTATGATTGAATAGACTAGCCTAGTGATAATTCAAACCAGCATAAATATGTCAAATCCAAGGATGTAACCGCCCTAGCTAGTGCATGGAAACATCAAATGCAATGCCCCAATGACAATGCATTGAGGAGAAAGGTGTCACTCTCAAGCCAAGAAGCAACTAAGGGAAAAATGCCTAAATCTTTCGTGCAGTCTATCTTTCATTGTAATGGTTTAGAGGTGTCAAATGAACTCCAAGTGACATAAAACTTCGGATTAGGGTCTCTAGGCCATAGGAAATAGGTCTCCAACAACAAAATATGCAAAAGTCATCGTCGGGTAGGTGAGAAACCGCAATTGTTTCCACCTCTTACCTTCACCAAAAATGACGAATGAGGGATCTTTTGGCTCCTCCTAAGACCTACTTACCTCTATACATGCTCAGTTTCACATAAAACACCCTTAACAACTCAAAATTAGTAAATAAATACACTAGGAGACCTAGAGAATAAAATGGCTCATTGCGT
Source organism: Adiantum capillus-veneris (assembly GCF_014529385.1). Taxonomy (NCBI): domain Eukaryota; kingdom Viridiplantae; phylum Streptophyta; class Polypodiopsida; order Polypodiales; family Pteridaceae; genus Adiantum; species Adiantum capillus-veneris. The sequence continues at coordinate 75,213,954 of NC_140936.1, forward strand.
TGCTTTGCACACACACACACACACACACACACACACACACAAACATAGTGTAGGGAGGCGTTGTAGCCGACCTAATCGCAACCCACAAAATTGTCAAATCGTGGATCGGTAACCCGGCTAGGGCATGGAAGCACGAGCATAGGATGTAAAGACATAGAGGATTGAAGAGATCCTTCTACTCATCATAGAGAGAAGCCATGGAAAGGGCTTCCTTTAATCAACAACACATTCCTACTTACTAATAACTTACACACAATCATGTAGTTTAAATTAACCTCCCACATCAATCACTCTATTCACAACTCTTAATCACACAACTACACAAGCATGCAATTAACATACCTACTGCGCATTAGTGTTTCCATTTCGGCACAACCCCTCAATGCGACTACGTATGCACACACACTAACCGCACACCTTGTAGAGAGATATGAAGAGAAGGAAGGCATAGACCTCACACACCATGGCCATTGGTGTGGATAGAATAGATTAACTCAAAAAAGGGATTAGGAGATCTACCATCACACTAATACAATCTCACTCCACATAATCAAACAAAGAAGACTAATAAGAAAGAAAGTGTAATTGATGATTAGAAGTCAAGAGCTACATGGGCATGGAAAGCCCATGAGCCTCATGACCATCCACTCTACAAAGAGGAGAACTCACCCAAGAATGACTTCTCATTAAGAATAGGGCTCTTTTATAGCTTTGGGCCTCAAACCCTTCAACTATGGGATAAATTTGAGCTCTCTAGCCTAGACTCATACAACTTTGGAACTCCTAGATGAGCCCAAGGCCCTACACAAGGAAAAGGAAATATTGTGCACTATAGCACATCCACATCTTAGTGTATATTTGGTGTAGCCTGTGTTAGCCGCTGCTAACATTCCCCCCTTCCTAATTTGGCGCACGTCCTCGTGTGCCGGTAAAGCAAAACACGGTGACATGGTAGAAAGCAAGTCCATGGAAGAAATATTGAGCTGCAAAACATAAGAACAAGTAATGAGCATCAAAGGCCACCAAGAATGAATAAAACATGAAGCACAAATGAACAATCATGCAAAGAGACTTTTTGCATCTAAAAGATGGATCAATCATAGTAAAAAACTAGACAACATAAATCAAAAAAGACACCTAAACTATCGTGAAGATTAAACCACTTGAAATTTCAGTTTTATGCATGAGACACAAGCAATCAATTATGACCCTAGGCTAATGCAAGTTCATAAACCTACTAGCTTAAAAACTATGTGAACAATCTTAATAAATCATCCAAGCCTATCATGTGTAAGGGCTATAAAAAAAACTCCTAATCTATTAGTACATTGTCAAAGCTTTTTTTAAGCTCATGGAAGTTTTGTTTTTGTCAATCATTGAAAAAAAAGTAAAACACATCACAAGGCCACCACCCTAGGGCAAGTCTAGGTGCGCAAGTCTAGGTGTGACTCTTGGCTCCTTGAAACCTCAAGAAGGTGTTCCAAAAGCCTACTAGCCTACCATGGCGATAGCTAACCCCTATCAGCCAAGGGCATCGGTTTAGGGCCTTGACCAAGCGAGCCAAGGTGATTCCCCTCGCCTGCCAAGTGCCAATAAGGCGCTAGGACTCACATAGACACAACATAACATAAAAATTTTCTTTTCATGTGTCTAGTAGCATTTTCTTGACACTTTTTTGCTTCATTGTTTCATTTTTTAGCAACTTTCTATTTGCTTCCAATTTGAGATGCTAATGGCAATTGGACTAAATGACTAAAGCCTAATCATAGCCTTAGGTCATGTCAAAAATGAATGGAGTATTAAGACTATCACTAAGAGTCTATGACTAATGAGAAATGAACCTATATTAACCTAAGGTCAATGCCAATTACCTATGATTAGCACACATAAAACCTAAGTTTTTGATGAGTTAATTTTCACAAAGCAAAGTGTTGAAACTTTAGGATGCCTAGCTTTTGAACATGAAAAAAACATATCTTAGATGCAAAATTTCACTTAAGCCAAGCAAGAGAATGAAGAGATGAACAAAAGAGAAAAATCATGGAATGATTACACCTATTCATGCTCTTTTGAGCATCCCCTTTGTAGAGAAGCCTCTTGATCTTTTTATTTGCAAAAGAAGCTGATTTGAAGCTAAGTGTGAACATAAGCTCCAAAGTCTTTTATTGAAATCCAAATGCACACAAAAAACATTATTGAAAACCTAAAACTAGGGTCTTGCACACCCGAATTTGCCAAAGGGAAAAAACCCAAGGGAAAAACGTGCCTTTGGTTATGCACATGATGCTCTAAAGTTGTTACCATATACATGTGGTAGTGATGTGTGTGAACACACTAGGACCGCCGGGGCATTTTTTCCCTCCTTAGGAGGTTTTTTCCCCCGTGCATTGTATATACGCCCATCACTCTAGGGCTAACAATCTTTCCATTGCACACTAAGTAACATACTCTCTATTGTGTGCCTTGAGCTTCCTTCGTCTTCTCCAAGCTGTGTGTGTTTCTCTGCAACCCTAATTCCAACAATTGGTATCAGAGCAGGTCACGTCCTCCCGGGCTTAGTCGCCAGCTGCTCCAGCACACGCCTGCTCACTTTCTCCGATTTCAGTGAGCTTTGGCGAGCGTTCACAGGTCGACAAATATTTTGGGCGAGCTCGAAGAGCTCGGTCTGCTCAGAATTTTGATTTGGGCTCATTTCGGCCTCCACTACGGGCAGTACTGCACAGGCTATTTCATCATTTTGTGCAGATTTTCTGTCAGTGCCGTTTTCTGCATAACAGGTGCCTTATAGTCTTCTACGGTTTGTGCTATATAGCACAAGTTGTTCCCGCTCCATTTCTCCTATTTTCGGGCAGTTTTCACATCAGGTGCGGCATTTACCATGGCTGACAACAACAACACAGATGTGTTCAAGATGTTTGCTGCTGAGGACAGGTTGGATGGGGATAGCTACCCTATGTGGGCTTATATGATGCAACATGTTCTTGTGTCAAAAGGTGTCTGGAACATTGTGCAGGGCATTGATGTACGTCCTGGTTCTGAAGATGTAGGCGATGTTGAGGATGTTGCAAGTCTTGCTGCAAGGATTGCAGCTGTTAGAGTTGTTTTGCCTATGACAGAACAAGCTCGTTGGGATGTTAAGGATGCGCAGGCTCATGCATTGATTGCGTTGTCTGTGAAGCGCACCATTATTCCTCACATCCGTTCAGCAAAATCTGCAAAACAGGCTTGGGATATTCTAGTAGGTCTTTATGCAAGCCGCAATGAGGCTAAAATTGCTTTGCTGCGTAAAGAGCTAGAGTCGAAGATTATGCATGAGGAAGATGATATGGACACTTTCCTTGCTAGTGTCAAGGATATCAATGAGCAACTCATTTCTGCAGGTGAAGTCATTTCGGACAGTTCCCTTGTGCAGACTGTTCTTGATGCCTTACCAGATTCCTACCAGACTTTTGCTAGTACTTGGAGATTGATGACCCAAGGAAATCCTGAAGTTGTCAAGTTTGATGCATTATGCACATTGCTGTTGCAAGAGTCACTTTCTAGAAAAAACAGGACTAGGCAGCGTGCAGTTGAACAGGCTTTTATTGCTTCTCAAAGAAAGGGTGGTAATAGTAATGCAGCCACTTCTTATGGTTCTACTGCGAGTGGCAAAAATTCTGTTCCTAATGCTTCTGGTGGCAGCACTTCGTCTGGCAATTCTGGTGATAAGGGCAAAAAGAAGATGGGTTGCCATTATTGTAAAGCCAATGATCACTTAATCAAGTCGTGTCCTAAGTTGAAGGCCAAAGAGGCTAAGAAGAAATAGGGTGGTTCCACTGCAAATGCTGGTTCCACTACAAATGCAGCCATTGTTGAGTCTTCTGTGAAAGGAGATTGTGATGCTGATGTTGATGCAGAATGGGCTTTTAGCGCAGAGTGCACTTACAATCTTGCTGTCCATGATGCATGCTTGTCAGTTGCTACAGATTCACATGTGTGGTATTTCGACAGTGGTGCTACAAAGCACATTACCTCACATCGTGAATTGTTTACCTCTCTCGAGTCTGTCCCTCATGGGAATTCAGTCACTTGTGCCAACAACGCCTCTTATCCAGTTCAGGGAGTTGGAAAGATTGTGCTCACTGCTGCTAATGGCAGTTCCTTCACACTTGTTGATGCACTTTATGTACCTGGGATCAAGAAGAATCTCTTCTCTGTATCCGCACTTGCTAGACTTGGACTTGTAGTCAAATTTGTGGATGACAGATGTACAATTCATGATCTCAGTTTTGGTGACGAAATTGTTGCATCTGGGCTCTTGTGCCGTGGGCTGTATAAGCTCACTTTGTATGACAAGTGTGGACAAAATTTTGCAAATGCTGTTGTAGATTCAAGGGCTATTTCAGATGCAAAACTTTGGCATGCACGTTTTAGTCATCTGAATTTTGCCAGTTTGCTGCGTTTGCAGAAATCTGATATGGTTGCTTCTTTGCCGCCTCTTGAAGCACCTGTCAAACATGTTTGTGAAGGCTGTATTCTGGGTAAAATGCAGCGTTCTAAGTTTCCAAAGGATGGTTCAGTTAGGGCCACATGCAGGTTGCAGCTTGTGCATAGTGATGTTTGTGGGCCCATGCAAACTCCGTCCTTGGGCAATTACCTGTACTTCATGACTTTCATTGATGATTACTCCAGGCATGCATGGGTATTTCCGCTTAAAGCGAAGTCCAAAGTTTTTATGTGCTTCAAACAATTTTTGGCTATGGCTGAAAATGTCTCAAAATGTACTATGGGCACCCTCCGTTCCGATCGAGGGGGGGAGTATATGTCTCATGAATTTAATGCATTTCTGGCTAGTCATGGGATAAAACACCAATGTACAGTGCCTTATACACCTCAGCAAAATGGTGTTGCTGAGAGGAAAAACAGGTCACTAACGGAAATGGCACGATGTATGGTCAAAAGTCAAGCTTTGCCGCATTCTTTTTGGCTTGAGGCCATCATGTGTGCCACTTATGTACTTAACAGGTGTCCTACGAAAGCGTTGCAGTCTATTACTCCATATGAAGCATGGCATGATAGAAAAACTTCTATTGAGCACATGCGTGTTTTTGGCTGTTTGGCATATGCTTTGGTGCCACAAGTGCAGCGCAGAAAATTGGATGATAAGGCTGTCAAATGTATTTTTGTTGGTTATAGTGCTGAAAGCAAAGGTTACAGGTTGTATCATCTGCAAACAAAACGTATTCTGGTCTCACGGGATGTAGTGTTTGTGGAAGACTCTGTTCAGCCCTTGCTGTCATGTACTAGAGACAGTAATGTAAGCTCACAGGACATTTATGACACTTTGTTGCCTCTTTTCAATGGTGGAAATACGAATGTAAGTTCCAACGAGGCAAATGTACAGCCTATGGGGGTTTCTGAAAATGTTTTAGAACAGCCTATTACTGATGCAGATGTACATGATGTACTTGATGAGGAAAGGGCTGAAAATGAGCAGGCTAGAGGTATGCCAAAATGGCTGGTGCACTCTTTGCGTGACAGTAAATTGGATGCACCTTTATCTAGTCGTACTCGTTCAGGCTCTCGCCATGCATCTTATGCATCAGATTGTTATGCTTTGGCTGTGTCTAGTTTACATGATGTTGAGGAGCCTCTGTCTTTTGATGAAGCACAGAATTCAGAAAATTAGATTGCTGCCATGAAATCAGAATATGATGCACTTACAGAGAATGACACATGGACTTTATGTGATTTGCCTCCTGGCAAAAAGGCCATTGGTACGAAGTGAGTTTACAAGTTGAAATGCAAGCCAGATGGTGAGATCGATCGCCATAAGGCTCGACTTGTTGCAAAGGGTTATGCACAACAAAAAGGCATAGATTATGAATGTTGAGATGTCGAGCTCTACACCTTGAGCTGGCATCCACTACGGGTCTTGGCCGCTTACGGCATTTACTCACTGGCGCGTTAGGTGACCGACACGGAGGATCTCTGCCAGTGATTCTACAGCTGGACTACACTTATAGTGCCAGCCTAGTACGCTTCTAGCAAGTTCACACTTAGTGACCGCATGTACATATGTGCTACTTTTCAGCTTTAGCACTTAGTCATTTTGTACTCTCTTTTCTGTGAAGAAGAAGAAGAATCTTTCCATCTCTGTGTGCTTTGTGCTTGTCTTGTGTAGCTCTCTTGCATCCTCATTCTTTACATGGTATCAGAGCCTGGTGCAGGCAAGAGAGGCTAAGAGAGCAAGAGCATCACAATCCCTTCTTTCGCAATCCACGACCAGATGCCGAAGTTTCTGAACAGGTCTCCAAAGTGCAGTATACAGATATTTACTGTACAAGTACAGTGGTTGTATGTACGCCTGATTGTGGACACTCGTTGAGTGTAGAAAGCGTTACAGGAACCACGATAGCAGGTTCAGCAGATTTGCAGGTTTTTGCAGATTGCAGCTATTTTGTCTTAGTGCTTCAAGATGTCTGACGGTTTCAGTCAGATTGTTACTGAGAAGCTTGAGAAAAATAACTACCCTGCATGGAAGTTCAGAATAACAAATTTCCTAAAAGGAAAAGGTTATTGGGACTATGTAGAAGGAGACAATGAAAAGGAACCAGAGATTCCCGAGGCAAATGCTACAGCAGAACAAAGGAAAGCTTTGAGGGACTGGCAACAAGGCCAGAGCAAAGTGATGTATTGGCTTTCTATGAGCATCACAGATGGCATGATGGGCTATCTACAGGATGTTGAAACCCCCACCATTGCATGGAAAAACTTAGGCAGAGTGTTCGACGTGAACACCAAGGCCAGGAAGCTTCAACTAAAGTCGGAGCTAAATCAGGTTAAGAGGAACAACCTCTCCATCAATGATTATGCTTTGAAGATCAAGAGTATCATTGAGGCTCTTGGATCTATTAAAGTCTCAGTGGAAGACGATGACATTGTCCGTGCATGCTTGGATGGTCTAGGAGATGAGTATGTACATTTTAGGTCTTCCATGAATACAAGAGACGACATCCCCGTGTTCCAAGATTTGATTTCTATGCTTATTCTTGAGGAGAAGAACCTTGACACATCTTCTTCTCATGGCAGAAATAATTCTGAACAGGCCTTCTATTCTAACTCCAACAGAGGTAGAGGTAGAGGTCGTGGTCGAGGCCCAAGGGGTTGCAGGGGCCAATTTCTAGAAGGTCAATCAAATCAAAACAATACAGGTGGCAGGGGAAACCAGTCTCAAGGCAGGGGGAGTCAAAGAGGTCGTGGTGCAGGATCAAGCAGGCAGCAACATACTCCAGATAGTAGAGAATGTTGGACTTGTGGTGAAAGAGGTCACATGTCACGTGACTGTCCAAAGGGAAAAGCAAGTAGAAAGAGAGAACAGGGCAACTATGCATCTACTAGCAGAGATGCAGATGATAGCAAAAACGAGCGCATGTTTGTTATGCAACATGTAATGAATACAATGACTGCAGAGAATTCCACCCAAGATGATGTTTGGTATGTAGATTCAGGTGCCTCTAATCACATGACGTCTCGTGGAGAGTGGTTTAGAGATATGCGCAAACCAGATGTGTCAGGCTATGTGCAGACAGGAGATGACACAGCTCACCCCATTGCTCATGTAGGGGACATACCTCTAAATACGAAGAGTGGGAAATCAAAGTACTTAGCAGATGTACTTCATGTCCCAAACATTACAAAGAATCTTGTTTCTGTTGGACAAATGGTTGAGCAGGGTTTGCAGGTTCGCTTCAATCCAAATGGCTGTTATGTAGAAGATTTCCAGAATGGCTGTAAGCTGATCATAGAGGGAAAATGTGTGGGCAGAATGTTTACGCTAAAGGTAGACATGCCTGAGGTAAAAGCTGCATTATTTGCACAGGGCACAGGTGTTGTGGCTGATGTTGACATTTGGCACAAACGCATTGGCCATGTCAATGAGCAGAGATTGCGCAACATGCAATCAAAACAGATTGTAAAAGGTTTGCCCAAATTCAAGGTGGATGGTATGCATAAAGTGTGTGCAGCATGCCAGTTTGGAAAACAGTCAAAGGGCTCATTTCCACATGAGCGCAATGTATGTAAAAAGCCACTTGAGGTGGTGCACACAGATGTTTGGGGTCCAACCGATACTGCAAGTATACATGGTTGCAGGTATTATGTCTCTTTCATTGATGACCATACAAGGAAAGTATGGGTCTACTTCATGCGTAACAAAAGTGAAGTGTTTGGTCACTTTCAAAACTTCAAAGTCATGATTGAGAAGGAGACAGATATGCAAATCAAGACATTGAGGTCAGATGGAGGGGGAGAGTACTTCTCCAATGATTTTTCAGATTTTCTGTGAATGCATGGTATACACAGGCAGTTTACATGCAGATATACTCCACAGCAGAATGGGGTCGCAGAAAGGAAAAACAGGCACATTGCAGAGGTTGCACGTGCATTGATGAATGAGAAGAACATGCCTCATCATTTCTGGGCTGAAGCTGTAAATACAGCTGTGTACATTATGAACAGGACACCTACAGCTGCGGTGCATGATGTAACACCTGAGGAAAAGTTTACAGGTACAAAGCCTGATTTGGCACACTTGAAAGTGTTTGGCTGCATAGCTTACGTGCATGTACCAGATGAGTTGCGTAGGAAATTGGATCCTAAAGCAGAGAAATGTATTCTTGTGGGATATTCCCTTGAACAAAAGGGGTACAGGTGCTACAATCCTACTACACGAGAATTACGAGTGAGCAGAGATGTAGTCTTTGATGAGATGAGCAGCTGGTACAGTAATGCACATGGCACTATTGGGGCTGATGTAAAAGATGATGTGGTTGTACAAAATGTGAGGCCACAGTCACAGGTTTTGAGTGGACCACAAGAGTCCTCTTCTCGTGGCTCTGTTGAGAAACCATGGAATGGTAGACTACGTACGCAGGTTACTCCACCAACAGGTACAGGGAATGTATCACGAAAAGGAAAGGAAAAGGTTGATGAACCTCCCTTTATGGTTGATGCATCATCAGGTTTTTCACATGTAGACATGGATTCAGATGGTTCTGAACAAAGTCTTGATGAGGAATTTGGAATTCCGGCTGTCAGGACACCTGGTGTAAGGAAAGTACAAGAAGATGCTAGAGGGCAAAGGAGTGACCGAGGACCGCGCAGATCTAATAGAGTCAGAAATCCAGTTCAAAAATTGACTTATGATGGGTATCTAGCGCATCACCGAGCCTACATGGCTAAGGTGATACAAGATGTGGAGCCCACATGTTTTGAGGATGCAGTTGGAAATGTGCATTGGGATGATGCAATGAATGAAGAGATGGCTGCATTGGAAGCAAATGACACATGGGATTTGGTGCCATTGCCAAGTGGCAAGAAAGCTATTGGCTGTAAATGGGTGTATAAAACCAAGCATAAGGCTGATGGTAACATTGAGCGTCACAAGGCAAGGCTGGTCGCAAAGGGTTATGCACAGACGTATGGCATAGACTATGAGGAGACCTTTGCTCCAGTGGCAAAGATGACGACAGTGAGAGTTGTCATAGCAGTGGCTGCATCTAGAGGATGGATTATGCATCAAATGGATGTAAAGAATGCCTTCTTGAATGGTGAGTTGCAAGAGGAAGTGTATATGGATCAGCCACCTGGTTATGTCGATCCAGGTTACCCAGATTATGTATGCAGACTTCTCAAAGCTTTGTATGGTTTGAAGCAGGGCTCTAGAGCATGGTATGACAGGATTGCCAAGTATCTTGTCAGTATTGGTTTTAGGAGAGCTCATGCTGATCATTCACTCTATGTACGTGAGAGTGATGGGGATTGTGGTCATTACCATATATGTAGATGACCTTATTATTGTTGGTGACAATGCTATGGAGATTGACCATGTGAAGGGTCTTCTCAAACAGGAGTTTGAAATGAAAGATTTAGGCGAGTTGCGCTACTTTCTTGGCATTGAGGTGATCAGGACTTCAGAGGGTGTATGGCTATCACAGAGACAGTATGCTTTGGACATGTTGTCAAAGTATGGTATGGCTGATTGTAAGCCAATTTCTATTCCCTTGGATGTGAATGCAAAGCTGAGTGCAGAGAAGAGTGATGTTGTTGAGGATGTCAACATGTACAGGAAGATTGTGGGTAGTCTAATCTACTTGACTATCATGAGGCCAGACTTGAGCTACACAGTAGGCTTGGAGAGTCAGTTCATGCAACTTCCGAGGAAGCCACATTTGGATGGAGTACGACGCACACTTAGGTATGTGCAAGGTACTCTTGACTACGCATTGTTCTATGCAGCAGATGCACCATTAGCATTGTATGGGTATACAGATGCAGATTGGGCAGGTAGCATTGTTGATAGGAGATCTACGAGTGGCTTCATGTTCTCTTTTGGGAGTGCTGCTGTTACTTGGAGCAGAAAAAAGCAGCCTACGGTTGCTTTATCGAGCACAGAGGCCGAGTACAGAGGTGCAGCAGTTGCGGCGTGCGAGGTAGCTTGGCTACGGACATTACTTGAGGACTTGGGAGTGAAGGTGGACCAGCAGATTTTCATCCATTGTGACAACCTCAGCAGCATGCAGTTGGCTAGGAACCCAGTGTTCCATGCCAGGACCAAACACATAGAGGTCCATTACCACTACGTTCGAGAGCGAGTGTTGGCGGGCGACATCGACTTGGTCTACGTCAGCACAGAGGAGCAGATAGCGGATATCTTTACCAAGGCCCTCGGAGCTGAGAAGCTTCGACGTTTCCGGACTATGCTTGGACTCTGCGACATGCAGAGCTCGAGGGGGAGAGTTGATATGTCGAGCTCTACACCTTGAGCTGGCATCCACTACGGGTCTTGGCCGCTTACGGCATTTACTCATTGGCGCGTTAGGTGACCGACACGGAGGATCTCTGCCAGTGATTCTACAGCTGGACTACACTTATAGTGCCAGCCTAGTACGCTTCTAGCGAGTTCACACTTAGTGACCGCATGTACATATGTGCTACTTTTCAGCTTTAGCACTTAGTCATTTTGTACTCTCTTTTCTGTGAAGAAGAAGAAGAAGCTTTCCATCTCTGTGTGCTTTGTGCTTGTCTTGTGTAGCTCTCTTGCATCCTCATTCTTTACAATGAAGAGACTTTTGCTCCCACTTGTCGTATGACTACTGTGCGTTTTCTATGTGCATTGGCAGCTCATTTTGGTTGGGATGTACATCAATCAGACATTGTTACTGCTTTCTTGAATGGTGACATATTTGAGGAAGTTTATGTAACGCAGCCTCGCGGTTTTGTCATAAAAGGACAAGAGGACAAAGTGTGCAAATGTAAGAAGGCTTTGTATGGGTTGAAGCAATCTCCTCGTGCTTGGTATGAGAAATCTGACATTCATTTGGTTAAACGAGGCTTTCGTAACAGTCCAACAGAAAGCACATTGTATGTAAAGCGTGAGGATGATGTATTTCTCATTGTGGTTCTTTATGTTGATGATTTGCTGATCACTGGACCAAATGAGAGACATATTGCTGAATTTAAGGCTGATTTGAATGCTACTTTCAAGATGAAAGATTTGGGGCTGTTGCATCATTACTTGGGTATACAGTTTAAGCAGTGTGATGGTGGTATTGCCTTGTGTCAGAAAAGTTACATAGAGACATTGCTATGTAAGTTTGGACTTGAGGATTGCAAACCTATTGCCACTCCCATGGAAACAGGTTTGAAGTTGAGTCTACATGATGCTGGCGATCCTGCTGATGTCACTCTTTACCAAACTGCTGTTGGCTGCCTCATTTATGTATGCAACACGAGGCCAGATATTCAGTTTGCAGTCTCGCAGGTCAGCAGATTTATGCATAGCCCAGGGTCTAAGCATTGGTAGGCTGTCAAGAGGATTTTTCGCTACCTTAGTGGCACTTTACATCTTGGCTTGTTTTATCCCAAGGGGGGATCATTGCCGCCAGACTTACATGCTTTTTCGGACTCAGATTGGGCTGGTTGTTTTGACACGCGAGTGTCCACAAGTGGTTTTTGTTTCATGCTTGGCAGTTCATGTATATCATGGTTGAGCAAGAAGTAACCTACTGTGGCCACTTCGAGTTGTGAGGCTGAGTACAGGGCAGTCTTCACAGCTACGGTTGAGTGTGTATGGCTCAGACGCCTTATGGCTGACTTGGGTGTTGGACAGGACACTGCCAACACTATCTACACTGACAGTCAGAGCGCATTGGCAGTTGCGAGGAACCCAGTTTTTCATGCTCGCACAAAGCACATTGAGGTGCATTACCACTATGTCAGGGAGAGGCTCTCAGCAGGAGAGATCAGCTTGGCTTATGTGCCAACACAGGACAACCTTGCAGATCTTTTCACAAAGGCATTGTCTCATGAGAAGCTTGAAGCTTTCCGCAAAGATTTGGGCTTACTCCCCTTTGTGGACTGATCCTGTCCTCAGGGCATGGCACTTCCCTTTACTCATGTGCCAGCTCTCGTTCACCGCATCACTCCAGGGGGGATTTGTTACCATATACATGTGGTAGTGATGTGTGTGAACACACTAGGACCGCCGGGGCATTTTTTCCCTCCTTAGGAGGTTTTTTCCCCCGTGCATTGTATATACGCCCATCACTCTAGGGCTAACAATCTTTCCATTGCACACTAAGTAACATACTCTCTATTGTGTGCCTTGAGCTTCCTTCGTCTTCTCCAAGCTGTGTGTGTTTCTCTGCAACCCTAATTCCAACAAAAGTAGCAGATTTATGCATACATAACAACAATGAGAGGTAAAATGCTTCTACATAAGCAAATTTTGCAATTTTTACCATTTCTCATGCATCATTCAAAAGTTGATTAGTTTCTAGCTCAATTGAAGTATGGAATTGAAAACAAGCCAAGAGCGGAAAATAATGCAACTTTGATGAAATGATGTGGTTCTTTGAAAGCCAAATTTTACAATTTAAATCTTTTCAAAAAGTTGGCTAACAACTAGCTCAATAGATTTTACAATTTTAGAGCACGCTCTGATCTAGAGAAGACTGCAACTTGATGAAATGAAAATGAATGGATCTCACTAGCCAAATTATGTACTTGAAAGCTCAAAAAGTTGGGTAAATACTAGCTCAAAATGAAAAAAATTAATTTTTGACCAAGCTTTTATTCCAAATAATTGGAATGGCTCTAAGTAGCCAAATTTTGCAATATATTTCAATGATGACCCCTCCTTGGATCAATGAAATCACACTCTTGCCCACAACCCTTCAAAATGAAGATCAGTTGTTAGTGCTTTCTAGCATATGAACATCCAATATAAGCATGCTCAGTCACAAGCTCAAAATTTTACTGCTCACTTTTGGCCATCACACAAGATTAAATTTAATGCTTTGTCATGATTTTTCATTCAACTCATGCACTAAATGTACAAGCAATGTCAAATCCAAATTTTAATGATCTCTTTTGGCTATCAAACAGGCTCAATTTTAGTGCTTTCTAATGATTTTCCATTCAATTCAAGCACTAAAATATAGCAAGAAAGTCAAGTCCAAGCATAACATTGACCAAGCATCAACTCATCATCCGTCAATGTGACTCTCATGCATGATTTTCCTTGTTGCAACTAAGCTTCCAATGAAGATGGCCGGCACTAACCCATCTTCTCTCATGTAGCAAGTAATCCATTCGTAGCTTAAGAGAGTGAAATCATATGATGATGTAAATGTCATCCCTCTCGAATTTGTTAATGCCCAACCTCATGTAATTGTCTATACCCCTTCAAAATGAAGCTTGACCATTAGTGCATCAGAGCATTTTGCATATAAAATACGCATCACAATCATAGGAAGTCTAATGCAACATACTCATGGCATATTAGATGCACCATTGTAGCAAGTTTATTACATGCAAAGAAATATGGTCAATGAATGTATACAAAAATGAAACTTCAGACTCTCACACAGCAAATCTAGCATCCATAATCTCGTCATCATTTTTTAAAAATCCCCAAATTGTAACCCCTTCATGAGTGGATAATTGACGCTAACATACCGACTCAACTCCACAAATGCTAGCTTCAAAAATAAAGTTCACAGTGTGCAACCAACAGATCCCTTCAATGCAAGATTTGGCGGACCAAAATTTTAACATTTTAATAAGCTTGTGACCATTCATCTTGATATTTCGAGATCACTAGGGTGGGAATCTTTCCTTTATTTATTTTCTAAATTTTTCCTTTTTTGGCGATTTTTTGCAATGGTACAAACAAGGAGTGCCGCAGGTATCGCAGGCCTGAGGTAGAGAGTGTGTAGTGGCCTACCATAAGCGGGTTCGATGGACTGAATCCAGTCAAGCAGGGCAGAATCAACAGATGACTCCAATGTCGTCGTGGATGGGCTCAGCAAGTCACAAGCGTGAAATTAGGCACTATGGTTGGCCATGAGTATGACAATGAGGTTAAAGTGGTAGTTCAGAGAGTGTTGCACGAGGTCTACAAGGAGGCCATGACGGAGAAAATAATTGCAGGGTTATGAAGCCTAGAAAGTGGAGCAAGGCTGCAAGGTTATCAACGACCTATGTGCGGTGGGACACTGGGAGCTCTTGTTGGTATCACAAGCAAGCTCATTGGGCTACAAGCCTGCAACCAAGGAGATTTTCTCCCATAAGCTGTTGTGCGAAAGTCCAACGGGATCGTGGTCGAGAAGCGTGGCCAGAGCAAGTCTCGGCATTGAGTCCGCGAGGAAACTTAGGCAAGTGATTGGAGCTTGGCGGTCTACAGCAAAAGCGCCTTATTCTCAAAAACACGGAAGGCACGTGGCCCCGTGAGATGCTTTTGTGTGTGTGTGTGTGTGTGTGTGTGTGTGTGTGTGTGTGTGTGTGTGTTTGCAGAGGAGTGTGAGCCTCAGCCAAGTTGTGTGGCGGGCTGTGGAGCCGTTACAAGCGAGAGAGAGAGAGAGAGAGAGAGAGAGAGAGAGAGAGAGAGAGAGAGAGAGAGAGAGAGAGAGAGAGAGAGAGAGAGAGAGAGAGAACGGCAAATGTGTGTGTGTGTGCTCACGCCAAGCATGGTGGGTCAGTCCAAAAATGGGTGTGTGTGTGTGTGTGTGTGTGTATGAATAAAGCCAAACCATTGAGTCGTTGCATCTTGAAGGTAGGAGGGTCCCATAGCATGCATCCAAGGGTCTCTCATGTATCATGCCAGACAAATGGCCAAAAGGTATCTGAGATCCTTGAGCATTTAGATTTATTAGAAATTGATTTAAAATCTTCTTAAGGGGATGTTCCCACACTAAATGCATGTGTTCTAGTTTGAGTGTGCCGGTGAGATGCCGATTGAGTCCAAGGATGCATCAAAAACAATAAAAAAGCATGTGAAAAAGGCACCCTTGACCAGTAGGCTGCAGACAATAGGTCTCAATGCCATGATTGAGCAACACAAGAAATGTTATATTAAAACTTTCTCTAAAGGAATTGATCCCAATTTTTGAGCATGATCCGAAATAATCATAAAAGCATATCTTCCTTTGAATGGTAATGGAATTGCACACATAAACGTTCAAGTCAATCAATTCATGCACAAAAAACTTCTCAAATTTGAAATAAAATTGAATCAATTCACAATGTTGGGAGATGCACACACTTAATGGGTGCACATTCCTCAGCTTTACCCCAATCCAATTTGATATTCATTAATCACTGCAAAATTGCTCATATCTAACATCAAAATCATTCAAACCCCATTTGGAAATGTCATTTACGGTTTGTATGGCTACGAACGCTTGATCATGGCACTTCCAAATGCATCATGTAATGAAATTTTTTGCCATATCCAATCGAATTGGCATACATTTCAATGGAAATTCATAACATCATTTTCAATTATGTGCAATTGAGTCATTCCTCTTAATTGATTTGATGACACAAAAACAAATGTTTAGGTCTATTCAATCATTATGATTGATCAACATCAATCATTCATTTCAACTTGGATAGATAATGCCATTGGCTAGCCACACACATTAGTACATTTTTTCCATGTTCATCAAATTGATTCATCATTAGCATGGAAATTCACTAAAAATCTACACACTTGAGTATCGATTGAGTGATCTATCCCAATTTCCCAAGCCAATTGTGACACACATATCAACTATTTGGCCAAATTAATCATCATAATTGGTAAAAAATACTAATTATTCATTTAAGGACCGGATTGCACATGCCATTGAGTAGGCACACACACCCAAATTCAAGCCAAAAATTTATGCAATTAATCCATGAATTACACATTGCAATGCTGAAATTTCAAACTCAATCAAGCACAAATGAATGAATGCATGCTCAATTTGTACAAAATTACACTATTTTTACCCAATCAAGCAATGCACACAGTCAAAATTAAGCACAATCGATCGCATTTTTCTCAATTGGAAATAAATTTAGGCTTATACCTTATGATGGCACACACTTTTCATGATCATTTCACAATAAAAAATCATTTACGTGCCCTAATTGACCATAAATCATAGAAAATCAAGTGGTGTTGGATAGGCACACACACACAATTTTTGCCCAAATTTTTGGCAATCAGGCTTATCCAATGATTGAATTAGCCTAACATACACATCATTTACATGATTTCATACTCATGTATCATCAATTCCATCAATTTTTATGTATGCACACATTCGAGATTAGGTGCACACACACTTGAAATTTTTGACAGTTTTTTTCCTCTTTGATGTATGCACACACACAATGACTTTTATGCACACACATGAATTCTTGATGAGAATTAAGCATTATTTGGATACACACAAATTTCACTAGTCACAATTTTACTATCAATTTCATTCAAAGTGTATCAAATTAGGTGCAAAGTGTAGGTCAATTTGTGTTACACACCTATTTTTAGCAAATGATTAGCAAATTGAATCACATTGATCAATCAAAAATTGACATAACAAGTGAGTTCACTTACATCATAATTACACTCCAAGTTATTCCTTTGCTCCATGAAAATTCTCATCATTGCACACACAAGTGTGTGCACCATCAAATCGGCTCCAAAATTGACCATTTGTAGGTCAAAATCAAACACCCAAATCATCAAACTAGGCATAAATTGGTACAATTAACTTGATTAGAGTGATGATTCCACCTCTTGCAAGGGGGTTTCACATACTTTACACTTCAAATGTTAGTGGTTACGCTAGCAAGGTTAGTCAAAATTTGTAGAAATTTAGCATGAAACTAGTACAATTAGCATGGAAAGAAGCGAATTAGCAAGGGTTAGCATGAAATTAGTGAAACTGGGGGTGGAATTGAGGGTTTGAGGTATTCATAACTCAACATTAACATCAATTTCTTTGTTTGGCGGACGAAGCAATGGTCTTCAGAGAAAGAGTCACATTTTTCAGGGAATCTACATTTTTGCGGAAATCTCATCCTTTTGTAAAAGAGCTTCTCTAAGCCGAGAACTTGTAAAGAAATTTTTGATTATTTTTCCGAGAGCATTTGTATAGTGGAGATCCAGTTAGAAGTTTAGGACTTTTTGGCCAGACAAGCCATTTGTAAAGACCTAAACTATAAAGGTCAGTTTTGTAAGTTTGAACAGCATGCTCTTTTATCACAAGTTTTGAAGAAGACAGCGTACGTTTAAGAGCTTCCTATTGCTCCAACTTGTAATCTTCGCTATTGTGGCTACGGTAATCCAAATTCAGATTCGTTTATTGCATTGTGTTTCTCTTACTTTGCTCTTCCATTCTAGTGTAAGCATTCAAGATTCGGTGTAGGTGTTCAACTACGCGTTTGAGACCTTAAATCGTTGTTTTGAGTGTTTAATTGCGTATTTTATGTTGTTTTGACCCTAGGAGAGGCTTCAGGGACCCTAAAACGACCCTTTGGGATCATCTGTTCATTGTTTTTACTGACTTTGGGATGAACGATTGGGATCCATGTACCTCTCTAGAATGCTGTGACAGTGATATGATAGATTCTAAATAGTCCCTTGTAGCTTCCCTTCAAGTTTCGTGAGAATCCGATATGATTTGCATGGTAAACGGGCGTGATGACTGTAGAGCTGTGTAGAAGGACATAGGCAGATTACTTGGATTTAGTGCGTATGATTTGCTTGCAGAGTTAGTAGTTGCATCTCATCGAGTTCACTTCATTAGAAATGACACCCTAGTGAGTTTCCATGCCTCATCCTGGTCGCTTTCCTTGTATTGATATTTTATGTTGATGCGTGAGAGCTATGCTATGGACGTCCGTCACAGCGACCTGCAAACATTGGCACCGTTGCCTGGGAATGCACCTTAGGTGATGAGTGACCAAGTGCGTAGTTAGCTTCCTTAAAAGAAGATCAATCCACAAATCCATTTTACACCTCAGTTAGGCTTGTAGACAGGGGTTTAGAGCTTAGTGGAGTTTAGAGTCAGTAGACTGGCTAGATCCTCTCATAGGAGATTTATAGAGATGTGAGTGAGAGTGTTCAAAGCATTTTTTCTCTTCAATTTCTCTAATTCGATTGAGTACTGAAATCTCACCCAAAATCCGTCTTGTTTGTTTTGTTTGATTCATTTCTTTATGTTCTTTCATTTCTGTACTTAGGAGTAGGATAAGTAATTCGCATTCCAGTCAGATTTGAGGCAAAAGTTAGAGTCGAGAAACCAGGAAACCATAACTTTGGCAAAAAGGCCATAAGACTCTGAAATTTAAAAAATCTGACCAAACAGGGTTGATATTGATTCAAATCACCAAGTGGTAGCACAAAACACTGTAAATCACTTGTCAGAGGGAGCAGACTAAATTTCATCAGATTTGGCTCATGTACTACGATCGCGATCGGTGTACCTCTGTGTCAGAATTGGACAAGAATTGTTGTATGCCTTCCTGATAAGATTCTAAACAAGTTTGTCTAAAGCAACCACACCCAGAAACATCAAAAATCAAGAAAATTAGGCTACTTGGGCAAAACTAGCCTAACAAACCCAAAAAAGTGCAAAATCTTGGCTTTTAGTGATCCAAATGCTAAGTGAATAGGGAAATAGCCTCAGAACACCTTTGCCAACAAGCACACCAAAATTGGTCTGATTTGGCCTTGGTACTAGGATCGCGATCGGTGTACCTAAGTGCCAAATTTTGACCAAATTTCATTTGTGGGATCCTCAGGTGTATATAAACATAAAAGTATACAGGACCAAGATCCAAAAACCTCAAAATACCTGTCAAACCATTTGAGTATTGATCCAAGTCGAAAATTGATATAGTGACATAGAAATTGACTTTCATCAGGATCATATACATCAAATTGGGTATAGACTATAAAGAGGGAGAGCCTGTACACAGGACAACCCCAGATAGCTTTCATATCCCAAAACAAACACCAAAATCAAGTCAAACTGACAGATTCGGGGAAACAAACACTTCCAACCAAGAACTGGTAAAAGCTTGACTTTTTGGGGTTTGAATACAAAAGTATTTGGTGGGTAGCCTTAAAATAGCCTAGTGAACAAGCTAGTGAAGTTTCATCAAATTTGGGCATTGTACTACGATCGCGATCGGTGTACCTCTGTGCCAGAATTGACTCATTTTTTACCTGTTCATAAACCTAGACTATTTAAGATATCAGGAGTTGTCAAAACCCAAATTGGACATACTGTCAATAATCTGCAAGCAAAATTGTGTTGAAGTTGTTGAATCTGCTGACAGTTGGAATGATACAGTGATCTCATAGCCATCAAGTGTATTCATTTGCAAAGACCGATCAAGTAACAATCCATGCAGTTGTGAGAGTTGGAAGATAACTCCATCTCCAGGTAAGAGGTTTGGACTCAATCGGCAAGTTCCACTTTCTTCATGTTTTTGAGATCGTAAAAACAAATCAACAACCAACACCAAAATTTAGCGGATCAAGCAAGTGTTTTATCAACGGAGGAGAGTGTAAACCAAGGTGTAGTACGACCGTTGATTGTGGACAAGTGTGGATTCATGGGCACGAAAGCCAAAGTAGATGAGGAGCCTGAGGAGAAAGCACCAACAATGAGCTTCCCTGATGCGAGGTTAAGGCGAGAAAACGAAACTTTGAGAGTCAACACAGACAACATCTACGTGGGGTTATACGAATATAATAATGGAGAGCAAGATCTCTATTATAGATGCGAGGAACCCTACGTCGGAGAGTTGACAGAGCAGAAAAGACTTTATGTCTTCACCTACACAGAGGGATCAGAAACAAAAATCATCGCATACGACAAATATGGAAGATGATACGCAACAATCGATAAAAAGGAGTTGGAAGGATATACGTACTTTGGGGGACCACTCCACCAGTATTATGTCACTCCAAGCCCACAGAGACCAGCACCTATAAATGTCATGCCAGACCCGATGGCAACAGGTGGAGAGAGGACTCATGTAGCTGATTCTTTCAGTCAACCTCAGTATTCTATGCCAAACCCTATGGGAACATTACATCTCAGAGAGTCAATGGCTAAGAATCGAGGTAGTGTGGTTCCTATCTCATCTTGCTGTGTGCAACCAAAGGATATGCATCTACACTAAGTGCCTGGGCAATGCACGGTCTGTGAACAGACTCACAAAAGTGCCAGAACACTTCTAAATCTAGATTGACTGGACTAATTGAACCCTTGTTGTGCTGTAGCTTGTCCACGGGCACATAGGGTTGAATGTGTCACGTGACATCCCCTCCTTTTCAAAAGTGAGGTACTGATACCGAACTGTATGGCGTCGAGGGAGATCGCCAATAGCATCCGGAATCCTAGAAGGGACTCTTCGCCGGCCCACTCTGACGTGTGGGTCATGCGGTACTTGAACTTCATAAAGGTCTACAATGCTTGCTTCTTTGGGCCGCGCTGAAAGAGACACAAAGTCTTTTGAGTCTCCTTCCTTGCTTCATCTTCGTCTAGAGTCATGCTTCTTTCTTCTTCAAGAATCTCCATGGCTGAAAATTCCTGAAACCATTTCCAACACAAAACCATGAACATACCTATTCCATGTAAAGTGACTGGAAAAAATCTTGTCTTCCTCAAAGACTGTGCATGCAATGTAAATGAACAAAGAGACGGAGTACCAAACCGTTCACCATACACACGCAAACAATGAGATCGAATCTGGTTGTGCTGATCTAAATCAATCAACTGTGGCAAAACACAATGGAAATGCCGATGCTTCCATGTGTTCTTTCTACAACTGTGTCGTGCCAAGGAAGAGACATGGAATGTGATTTCCTTGAATGCATACTTTTCAGCTTTTCATGAGAAATCTGCATACATCCGTGCTCATTCATGAGTGAATCGTGCTCAACGTACAATATGTCATGCCTAGGAAAAGGGATCATATAAAGACGCTGACGAAAATACTTGTCACCCATCTTTTCATCCATCGCTCTGTACCTTGTTGGTCTCATGTTGTGACTTTAATTATTTTGATGGCGCCTTGATTGTTGTGGTTGCTTGTGTTTTGTTTGATCACTTAGGGCAGGTGGGATGGCCTAGGAGGCCTCCAGAGAAAGTGGAGGCAGCTTTGAAAAACAGTTTCATGGTGGCTTTTTTGCATCTGCAGAAAGAGGTCCCTTTTGAAGGTTTGGGTTGCATTTTGTACCTGATTTTGTTGCTATGTCTTGCTGGTATTGTAAAAGCAGATTTCTTTTTCTTATCGTGTAAATTTGTGGCTTGAAGTATATCCAAAGTTGACTGTAGCATATATTATATTAAATTCAAAATGTGTTGAGCTGGTTCAAGGTTTGCACAGCCTGTGACAGCAGTGTAGGTTGGACAACTTTTCTATGGCACTATTTATGTCCAGGTAACAAGTTTCCTAGGCATCAAAAGAGAGGAACTCAATAACTAAAATAATAGTATAATGTGCACTTTACGGCTATTTGAAGCCCAAATGGGACAAAGATGGACTGTTTGGTGTGTTCTTTTTTTGAATATTTTGAAAATTCTTGTGTTTTTTTAGAAGTGCAATGGTTCCAAAAACAAAGTTGGGTATAGAGGGTATGGAATGGTATGGGTTGACATGGGATGCAACGTTGGTTAGTAATTCATGAGTGTTTTCTTACTTCTCATAGCATGAAAGCTTTAGCTCCCATGATTCATTCTTGGGATAGCTCACATCAGCACTTTTGGCACTGTTCCAGTCTCAACCTCTAATTGTAGATGCTCCTATCTGTCTGTCTGTTGATCTTAGCTTCCAAGTGGATTCAAACCCAAACGGCAATTCTCATCTCAACTCTTTGTGGAGTATCGAATGCTCATTTTGCTCTCTTTGACTACTGCTCTGCTTACTCGCAATCACGGCTCACATGGAGTCTTCCCCCTTTTTCTCAACAAAGATAATAACAGGAAAAATTTGAGAAATTGAATTGTCCCCTTCTCCTCATTAATTAACCAACTTGCTGGCTCTCCATTCTTCTTTGATTTTTGAGAGTTTGCATTTGATGGGTAGACATATTTTCTGCATAGCTCTGATGTTCCTTCTGGAAGAGAGAATGAAGCATTGCTTTCAAAACCTGAGGAAACTTACCAAAATGTCTTGTTATCACTATAATCTTCAAATAGATGACTTAAAACAGAATAAACAAGCAGAAAAATTGGGCCTTGTCAAACATGATAAAGTGGATCGACTATGACATCCCATATTGTTGCATTAAAGACATGGTCAGAGGTTGCACGAGCCATGCCAATAAGCTCCCTTTTGAGCATTTTTGTAGCCCCACCTGTTCCATCAATGACATGAACAAGGTAAGGAAATCTGATAAAGACCACCTATGATTAAAAATTCAGCTGCACAACTCAGTATCTTCCTTGCTTGCTCTACATGAAGCACGAAAGCTAAAGTATCTTCTGAAGAAAGGTTGTTAACATTTACAAAAGACACATGAATTTGGAATAAAATGATATATCAAACAATGAATATTGTGTGTCATTATCAGGGGTAATGTCTTTACTAGTAGCTAAATATGAGAATGAGGCCGTTAGAGCATGCATATTGGGAGGATTGATTGAAATGTCAAGATGTTAGGGGGGTTGTAAACATGAATGAGAACTTACAAGCAAAGTTTATCAGTATTAAGCAGGGTGAGCTGACCTGCCTTGCAAGTCAGGTAAATGTTATGATCTGCTAGGACAATATCCTTTTCAGCGGCTTAAATGTTCAAAACATGGGAGGACAGTGGAAAAATAGTCAAAATGGCAATTCAGAGGAGTGTAAAACTTAGGTACTGAAGCGAAAAGGCTAAGTAGTGGGTTTGGCATCTGAAGCTGAACTCCACCATATCAGCCAGTAAAGTCCTTGGGGTATTCTGGGGCTCAAGCTGTTTAGAGCAATTGGAGCTGCAAGCATGCTTAGGAGCAACTGGGAAGACGCTACCATCTCCGTTTTCCTCCGCCTTAAATTGGCCATCCAATGTCAGTATATTTTATATTAGTAAACATGATAAAAATATAGTGTCAACGTCCTCGTTGTCATTGCCATCATCATCATCGCCATCATGATAATGATGATGGCGACGATGATGAGGACGACGACAAAGATAACAAGGCGTCTGAAGACAGACGTTGGCATTGCCTTTCACTCCGATTGAAGAAAGAGAGCGAGAAAGAGAGGACGTGCGAGAGAGAAGGAAACGAAGAAGAAGAGAGACTAGAAAATAAAACATACCTTCCAAAAATTGGAAGGGTGCTCCGTTGTACACAGGCTGAAATTCCCTCGTATTTATGAAACATCTGTAGTTAGGCTGTTAGCTTTTCTTGCTTGGAGCAATGTGGAGTGCATATAGCCAGATTGCTTACAAGAAGCATTAACTTGCAAACTCTTTGCAGGAATGTGCTTAGACTTTAAAAGATAGACCCTTCTACATAGTGAGGAGCAAGGGCTACAATTATCACAGGAAAAGGATGCCTTAAGTGATTCCGCTGTAGTATTGTCGTGGGGGGACTAAGCCCTAAGAGTAGGCATATGAGGACATACATTACCTAGAGCCTATCATTACTGATTGGGAGGCTGGTGAACT
This sequence comes from Adiantum capillus-veneris, assembly GCF_014529385.1. NCBI lineage: Eukaryota > Viridiplantae > Streptophyta > Polypodiopsida > Polypodiales > Pteridaceae > Adiantum > Adiantum capillus-veneris. The sequence goes on from NC_140936.1 coordinate 75,237,940, forward strand.
AACCAAGAGTGAGGAAGGTGACGACTCCTTTTCAATTGTACTATATATTTTTTTCTGGATTATTTTGTTTGGACTTGGTTTAGTCTAAGGCCTTCTCTTGCAGTAGTGGATTTCTACAAGAATCTAGGATTTGAAGCAGATCCTTTTGGCATCAAAGGCATGTTTTGGTATCCAAGATATTGAAAAGTTGGAGCAAAGAATCTTAAAGGTGTTCAGGTTCATACTTTGCTGCAGGAAAAGGACAAATGGGACAGTGTACCATGATAGATCATTCTTTAATAGCAGAAGTGCTTGTTTGAGGGTCGCTCTAGGATCTTTTTAACTATCACCGTGAGCTTAGGTCGAGTCTGTTGTTGCACAAAGTGTGCGCATGGAGGCATTCCGTGAGCTCAGCTGTAGGCCATTCCTCATTCCTCTCTTCTGTAATCGTGCAGTTTAGCATTGTTTTCCATTGTTCCTGTGCAGCTTTTCAGTTGTCGTATGTGCTAATGGCTGTTAAACAAGGTACTTAACATTGGAGCGGTGGCATTTGCGACAAAAGAACTTGGAAGCATAATGGGAAACTCTTTATTTAGAGTTACACTTTTGTGGTTGTCCAGGTAGCAACAGAGAGAGAGAGAGAGAGAGAGAGAGAGAGAGAGAGAGAGAGAGAGAGAGAGAGAGAACCCTCACCCCTGTCAAACTGATAGCACATGTTGGAATAGAACAGATGTGAGCTCACTGCAGCTCGTTCTCAGCTGGTTCGTGTTCAGCATGTGCATAGCAGCGCGTGGCAGGTGCACTGGACTGGCTGCCTCAGGTTGTCACCCTACTACTGGAACTGCACCTGTTTGAACTGGCTGCCCAGAGTTCCTCTATACGCTGCTCCGCCCTGCTTGTTCCTGCCCCTGGTGGTGGTTGCTACTGCCCAAGTCCTCTACTGCGATGATGGCTACTACCTCATCAAGCTGACGCGGACTCCATGGCATCAGCAGCCAACGTTGTCAATGCAGCAGCTGACACAGTTGTGGTCGCCGATGCTTGCCCATGGCTCCTACTAAAGATGTGCATGCATGAATTACACGTTTTATTAGGTGTTCCATTACGTCACACATTGGCAAAATAGGCGTGGGATAGACTAGCTTCTTCGGATGTTGGACCTAATCAGGCAAAAAAATTGCGTGCTTGAGGAAGGAGTTGAAGTTAAACATTTTGCACAAGGAGGATGCATCATATATGTGTATTTCTTGTGGAGGTTAAAAATTTGAAGGAAAAATCAACTACCGTTGGTGGGTTCTTTCTTAATAGTTCCTTGTGCGCAGACAATTCTTGATGCTTTGCAAGATTCTTATCATACTTTTGCCTCTACTTGGTGTCTTGTGACAAAAAATAAAAATGATTAATGATTATGTTGTAGACACTGGAAACTTGCCTTTGAAAGCGGCTTCTACATAGTGGATTTACCAATAGCTTCTACATAGTGGATTTATCAGTAGTTCCAATAATTTATAGTTGGTAATTGTACAATCAAATAGTCAAGTCATAACCAATAAGGTGCTTGTAAATAGGATCCACTACTTTCATTTTAGGGATTTGACTTGTAGGTCTTTAATTGAGCTTGAATGTATCACTCATGAGTCATTGGAACTCTTGTATTGTCTTGTAATGGGGCCCTCAAGCAACATTGATTGCACTTCTGAACTCATCAATGTGACCATCTAATATCCAGTTGTCTCAGTTCTTATTATTTGACTTTATCCTTTCAATCTAGTCAATTTGTCTGTCTCGCTTTTACCATCTGGTCGTCTGAAGTCTGATTTGTTCATTCCATCTAATGCGATATCCGACATTCTACTCTCAAGTTCTAAACCTGGAATAGCTGTCAAGTGACGACCTCATTCCATTTTGGCGATCATGGTGGTGAGCCAAAGCTCTTGATAGGAATCACTCTCCTACTTGGAATTCAAAGTCAATCAGCTATTCGCAATGCCCTCACAATGTTTAGCGAGAGGAAGAAGACCTATTACAGTGTTTTTTGAGGACCAGGATCCCATCAGCGAAGTCGTAGAAGAATCAAAGCACAGCTTTGATGGACAACCACTCTTAGAATGAGAAAATTGATGCCATTCAGGAAGAAGAGAGAGTGAGGAGCATCGGGCTTCTCAACATTCAATACATCTGCAAAGACGCCATTCAGAGAGAGTTGAGAGACGTTCTCATTTACATGGGTCTCGGCATTTAGGTCAAAGGGGAAAAGCGAAGGTTTATATCAATGTTAGTGATGCTAGTAGCCATAGTAGACGAGTAGGTCACACATAAATGCTAGTCAATGTGATATGATTACAATAAGTAGGCATCGTAGACGAGCAGGGTCACACATCAAAGCTAGTCAATGTGATACGATTACAGTAACTAATGATAATAGATGGAAGCAGACATATATCATTTTACCAAGCAGATACACCGAGAGAAGAAATCAAATCACAAGAAGTCCAGACGTAGAGAACACATGATGGATGGAAGCAGACATAGATCATTATACCAAGCATATACATCGAGAGAAGAAATCAAATCACAAGAAGTCCAAACGTAGAGAAAAAGAACTAGATCATTATTATCCAAATATGGTGAACGATCCAGTGATATGAAAACTACGTTTTCAACTTTCAAAGGTAGTAGAAAGGATGATCCAGATGTCAGCCTTTGGACAATATGCTAATATGGACATCGATGAAGATGAATGGGCATAATACTTCCGATAAACCTTGAAGGACGCAACAAGGAAGTGGTACTACCACTACCTAGTAAGCTTCGAACTTATAATATGTTGAAGAAAGAATTCTTGCTAGAGTATAGTGAAAACCGTGGGGATGAAGACATCCTTTGCAAATCGGATAAAATCATATACGGTAAGCCGCATGTCAGGAGTTATGTGGAGAAGATTAAGGAATTGACAAAGCAACTGAATGAACAACCAAAAAAAAAATGAACGCGCACATGGTTTTTGAGTGGGTTTAGAAGCAAGAAATTAAGAGAGCAAGACGTACCAGGACCAACTCGGAAGTTTAATGATATGTACAAAGAGCTTTGAAGTCAGAGAAATAGGCCAAGAAAGAGAAGGGCCGCAAAGGAAGGGAGAGTTTCACTGATAGTGAATCATATATTGAAGGATCCAATATCAACTCTAGCTCCTTGGACACTAATTGAAGGACACGTCCTAGAGTAGGAAGAAAGGACCATGGACCAAAAATATCGAGGCAATATTCAAGCAATCATTTGAGATATCCAACACCCGACCTTCAGTAGGGAAGGTCTCTTAGGGAAGGTAGAGACATGATGCACGAAAATTAAGTCAAAAGGGCATAGGTATGATGAGTGTTGCCAATGCAAATAATTTGGGCACTTATAGAATAATTACAAAATCAGAGTGTATCATTTTAAGGAAGGAAAATATGTTTCTATGATAGCTTTGATGAATCTAGAGCCAACTAAGCAAGAAAGGATGCCAGAGAACATGGACAATGAAGTCAATGTACCAACATGGTTGGAAGAGGACGCTATCAAAATCTTTTTGATAGAGGTAGAGGTAGAGTTGATTTTGATAGACATAACTTCAATTGCTATACCTGTGGAAAATGCGTACACTTTGCATCTCAATGTCCAAATAATTAGAAAGCTAAAGTGGTAGAGGGTAAGGTGGCAGAGCTCGTTCCAGTGCGTATGATCACTAGGAGTGTTTGAGTTGTCATGAAAGAGTTACTAGATAAGCCATCCACTCAAACACAACATTATCGCAAAATGCGTTTCAATAGGCCTGAAGCGCGAAACGGATTAATCTGCCCAAATGTTTGACCTTGTAGTTGAAAAAATTCTCTTAGAAGAATTTGGCCATTAAAAACTCATTTATTTATTATGTATATGCTATTTCAAGGTTACCATAGTACGTGTCTCTACTTAGCGGCTATTCTTGGTCCTTTTCTTCCTTACTTGCTCTCTTTCGTGCTCACATCACATGAATTCATGTATACATTTGTCATATAGAGGGTGAACAAAACGAGAGTATTTCTTGTACCTCTCCTCTCCTCTCTCTCTCATTCTCTCATTCTCTCGTCACATGTGACAAGAGACTTAGAGAGTTGTGTTAAATTGTAACTGACATTCATATACAATTATATCATATATCTTTATTGAGATTGACCATTGGGCAAAAATGTGTGCACATATGCACTACTGTGGTTTGTCTATACATCATACACAAAATTCATGTTTCAATCATACGTTTTAGTGGGACCCTAGCCGAGGGTGAAACGTTTCGGGGTGAGACACCATGTCTCTAGGGTGATATGTTTTGGGTCTTAAATGTTTCGCGCTTACGTTGGGACAATGAAGCAAAGTGAAGAGGTTCAAAAGTGGGAGAAACAAAGAGTTGTCTGGAAGGCCAAGGGAAAGGCCAAATAAGCGGATGAGTGGCAAGAGTAGAGGGCACTAGCGGCTTATATCATTGAGCATCTGGAGAAGAGAATGCCAAAAATGCAAGAATACTCGGATGCAAGAACCATTCAATGGCTTTTGCCAAAACCTTTAGAAGCTCTAGAGAGGAAAATCCCAGATATCGAAAATGGTAAGAACAATGCTAGAAGAAAAATTGAGGAACCAACAAAAGGCTCAGAGAAGCACCTAGAGAAAGAGGTGCGGCAAGTTGAGGTGGACTTGGTCGAAGCTAAGAAATTGGATTTGGAGACTGAAAATGTTTAGCAGTGACAATCTGAATCCCCACAAAAGGATCCATCAACTACAAGATGTAGTAGGCCACATGAGGCATGGTATTGCAAGGATAGTTTTCCTGAGGGAAGATCATTTACTTCAAATAGTAGTTCGAGAAATGAAGAGGACTATATACATGTAAAAGTTTGTGAGCAAATCCAAAAGCTGACTATTGAACTTGATGATATTAGAAGAACGCTACCTGAGCTTGCCAGTTCCATCAGAAAACAAAGGAAGAAAGAATCAGATGCAATGGCAGTGAACTTGCCCAAAGTTAAAGATGATAAAGTTCCAGTATTCAGGTCAACCATACGATCAGAAAATAGTGGGAACCACTGTCAGGGGTGATTCTACATAGTGGTGCAGAAGTTAATATTTTGGTGGAACATATCAGACAAAGTAGGGATTCAAGAAATGACACCTCCTCTTTTCAGATTTAGAATGGCAAGACCAGAGGATTGTTTAGGCCAGTTGTTTGATTGAGAATCTTTAGAAGTTTAAAACTAGTTTTTTGGTCGTGGATGTCCAAGCAGCATACAACATGCTCGTAAGAAGGCCATGGCACAAGAGTGCAGGAACCATGCATGATTATGCAGGCCAAAGACTAAAAGTACAAGGACTCAATAGAAGAATTCATATTAAAATGAACAATAGCAGAAGCTGGAGAAGACCAAAGCGCCCATAAGATTTATGTACAAAGTATGGACTATGAAGATTGAAAGGATATTGGCATCGATGAACATCTTGTCCATAACTATGATAGATCTAAATGCATTTCTTTTGGATCGAGAAAGGGCATAGTAACAAAGATAACAATACCTTGACAACTTCACTGTGTGAAATCCAGACGAAAAACTAATGAAGTTGATTGGTAGGCCTTCAGGAGAACATGAAAGCTAGACTATTGGAGAAACCAGACCGGAGGAAGAGGACATGGAAAATAGGCAACATGATCGACATACACTTGAGCGCAATAGGGTACCACTTGATATTGACAGGGAGATTTAGCTAGTATAGATACTCCTTATAATGAATATGCAACAAGTATACACACAAAAAAAGAAGCTAAATCAATGGCAAGACAAACAGGGAGCAGATCGCCCAACAGGTTATTACCAAACGATCAAGAAATAGAGGATTAGGATCTAGGTTCAAGATGAGATCCTAAAATGGTAAAGATCCATAAACTTGTGAAATCAAAGATTAAATATAAAGTCAGGAAACTATTTCAGAAGTGTCGGTATGTTTTCACGTGGGAACATACGGATGTGAAAGGCATTGACCCAGAGGTGCGCTAGCATTGGATACCACAAAAACGAGATGTGCGACTAGTACGACTCTAGAGGTACAATTTGAATTATGAAAAAAACATTAAGAAGACATCAAAAATCTCTGAAGTAGCAAGTAGTGACCGGTTATTTCCTTATGTGGTACTGTTGAAAAAGAATGGAAAACTCAGGGTTTATGTGGACTACATGAAATTGCATACTTAAACAATTAAAGATCCATTTCCATTGCCATTCACATACATGATGTTCGATGAGGTAGATGAGCATGAAATGTACAATTTAATAAATAGGTACAATGGGTACAATTACTTGAAGACAACATCGGTTGAAAACAAATGTCACATCATTGACTGGGGAGCTTTCATGTTTCTAGTTATGCCATTTAGTCTATACAACACTCTAGCAACCTTTCAACGATGTATGATAGAAGTCTTCATTGCGTTCTTACACAAGTTTCTTGCAATATTCGTGGAGGATTTCACAATCTTCTCATATGAAGATATGCATCTCGAAATGATATTTTGAGAGATGTAGAGAGGAGGATCTGTATGAATCCGTTTAAGTCAAAATTCATGGTCTGAAAGAGATGACTATTGGGATGGGTAATATTATTTTGGCGAGCATTTTTTGGCGAGCGCTTTTTTGGAATCCAATGAGCAGATTTCAAAAATATTCTTTTTCTCTCTTCTCAACTTTATTCTCTCTCTCTCTCTCTCTCTCTCTCTCATATTTTTTCCCTTGGCAAACACACTTTGATCCCACATCGTCGTCACCATTGCTTTTTCTCCTTGTTTCTCTCTTTTGATCCTCTGTCGGCCTCGGCGTCGGCCTCTCTCTCTCTCTCTCTCTCTCTCTCTCTCTCTCTCTCTCTCTCTCTCTCTCTCTCTCTCTCTCTCTCTCTCTCTCTCTCTCTCTCCCCTGATGACAGATATCCCTCCCCGGGGGTCTATGCACAAAATATACAATTTATACTTCTAACCCTCACGGCTCACGGACACCCCATCACCTACGACGGACGTGTATTATGTATTTGGTAGAGTCAGGTACTGGGCTTGTCGGACCAATAGGAAAAGGGTAAGAGTGATTGTCGATGAGAGGCGCACTCTAACTGGGACGTTCAAGGGATTAGTTGGCTAAGCATGGGCGCCCAAGTGTGAATGGGGTGAGCTCATATAAAAGCCAACTAAACCTAAAATTCACTTATTCTCTCATTTGTGCAATAGAAGAGTTCTCTTGCTCCATCTCCATCTCCATCTTCTTCTTCTTCACCTCCTTGTGTGTGTGTGTATGTGATAGAGAGAGAGAGAGAGTGGGAAATCGAGCATTGCGACGATGGCACGGCGGCGGCGAAGCGGCGGCTCCTTCTTCTTCGCGGCGAGGAATCCTCCACGAAGCAAGCGTAGAGCGGTGAGTGACACACCATCGCTTTCTTTGAGCTTACTAGTTAAGCTAGTTGTGTTCTTGGAGCCGTCTGTGGCTCGCACACAGTGTTAGGCAAGTCCTTTGCTTCGACAGTGCGGCAAGGAGCGCACATTTTTGGCGCCGTTGCCGGGGAATCGCCCTGCACTAAGCCCAAGAGGCACTTTGTGCTTCTCCTATGAGTTGTTTGTAGTAGGAAAGAAGAGGAAGAGGAAGAGGAAGAGGAATGAGTTACTTTTTTGCAAGTTGTTAATTTCTGTATTGTCTGCAAGTTCTGTGATTTCTGCATAATGTTGTGTTTTCTGTTTGGACACAGTCTTTGCACAATTAGTAGTCGTTAGCTTGTTCGCAGTGAATGAATAAGTAGGTAGGCAGTTAGCAATTTCTGTTTGCACACAGTCTGTACACAGTTTTCTGTCAAGGTTTTCCTGCACACAGTCTTTGCACAGTAAGGTAGTGAGAGAGGAAGTAGGTGGACAGTTAGCCCACTGTCAGTAAGCAGTTAGCAGAGTGGTTAATTAACAGATTAGTTAGTAGATTAGTTAGTGGTTAGCAGCACTGTTAGTAAGTAGATAAGGTAGTGAGCTGTCTGTGAGCTGTTGACAGAGAGGTTAGGTAGGTGTTGACAGTGTGTGTGGCCAAGAAAGGGTCACCTAAACCGCGCACGATCGTCGCCTCAAAAAAATTAAAATATTAAAATAAAATAAAAAACGAAAATATTTAAGCGTGAGTGACTAGGGGGCTACACTAAAATTTTGATCAGGATCATTTCCCCAAGCCGAAGCCCAGGCCCAGGCCTTAGTCCCCAGTCTTATAATATATACTAGACTCACTCTTATATATATACCCTACCCCCTCAAGAGGGAATGAGAGCATGTGGGACAATTCCGAGGGCATAAAGTGACCAAACGGAGGGCTGTAAAGCACGGCACGTCCCTCTGACCGAGACGCTCGTTTTGAGCTATCATACGTTCTATTCTATAGCTGGGTCAGAAAAAAAAGGACCAAAAAATCAATAAAAAAATAAAAAAATATAAGAAAAGACTTGGGTTGCAAAACACCCAAAAATACTAGGTGAGCAGCCTTCATGGGCACTCACTGACACTTCTAGGGGATCCAAGTCATATGAACCTATGCTCTGGACGAGTTTTAGAGCACGAGCATATTGGTAGTGCCTCCATTTATGCGGGCACCCATTATTCCTCCACCCTAGGTTCTGGACCTTCGGTCGAGACTCAAGCTAGCGCGAACCGAGATCCTCATATCGCGTCTAGTGATTCTTCCTCTGACTACGAAGTCATGGAGGGGTGTCCTACACCAAACCCTGATAGTTCAAGTCAAGGCATGCATGCCATGGGCCCACGGCCCGGGTCCAGCGTGTTTAGCCGCTTAAAAGAGACCATTAGTAGAGCTACTCGCTCCGAACATGCGGTTAATGAAATAAATGAAGGGAGTGGGGAAGTAAATTCGTCATTCATGCCTAAAATAGACCCTATGCTTCTTGAGAGTGTGCATGTGAATGTTCCATCCACTGCACCTCCTGATTCTTTAGGACTATCTCCCTCTGAGGTTCTACTACCCGATGGTAGGAGTCTTGCCGAAGTGCAAGAGATCGAACGCTATATGCAAGCAACAAGGGAGAGGGAAATTGAGAACCTACGAAGGCTAGAACAAAGTCAAGCCCTGAAAGCAAAGGCTCCTATGACAACAATCATGCCAGCCGAGCAACCGAGTGCTCCCAAGGTAGCAGTCATGGAGGGGCAAGCGATGGGGAGCAATAATGCTTCCACCTTGAGGGAAACCTCCAGCATGCCAGGCCTAGATGGGATATTCCTAAACGAAAATTGGGAGTATGACCTACAAGCAGAAGCTTTAACTGATCGGTACACAGGACACACCTATCATGTGGGTTGGTTAGATGTTCTACAATCCACATCGGGTGCTACTAGCATAAATGAGCAACAACAGAAAGTCTGTGATGTCCTCCATAGGATTGTCGAGTTAGAAAGACAGAACACAGGGATCAACATGCCTTCAACAGGCCTAATGAGATTCTTGGATACGGGAAAGGCCAACCAACCAACCCTATCACAAATGGAGACTCCCTCAGTGAGCCCCATTGATCCTCCATATGTTGTTTCGCCAGGAGCCTCAGTACAATCTGAGCCCACAAGTGGCAGCTTTACCTTCCCAGATCTAGCTCATCTTTCTCTTAATGACACTACGGCCACCATGCATATCCCAGTGGTGAGCATGACAAGAAGTACACCATGGAGTTCATTTGTTAATACTGCGCCGATGCCTAGTAGCACAGTGCCCCCAACTATACCTACATGTATGTATCAATCATGTGCACATGTCGTACCTCAGCCTCATGTAGCTCCTACACCTCCGATTATTCCAAGAGCTTACAATCCACAATGGCATTATCCAAGCTCTTATACAAGTGGAGCCATGCCATTTAATAATAACATGCCATATCAGGCACCCCCTATGTCTATGGCCACGCCTGTAAACTTTGGACCACCGTCTGGTACACCACCATACGAAATATGGGACCCAAGAGCCGTGCGTATGCCAAGGCCAAGGCAAACTCCCATCTCACATGTGGTTCCAAGAGCACATACACCCATTATACCTACTCAAATAGGAGATTTGGTAGCATTTTCTCAAACTATCGATCGCTCTATTGCGAAAAACATGCGTAGTGCGCCTAATAGAGAGCCTAGGAGCAAGGCAGTTCAAGTAGCTAAGCTCACACAGAAATTCAGTGGAGACGGAGATGCTAGAAAGCATATGGAAGTCTTTGAACATGTGTGCGATTCCTTGGAAGAGCACAATGAGCTACATAAGTGTAAGGCTTTGAGTTTGACCCTAAGCGGAAAGGCTAGAGATTGGTATAGAACCTTAAGAGTAGAAGAGAAAACGATCTACTCTACTCTTAGGAGATTGTTCTTGAAAGAGCACATACAAGAGGGAGTACTTTGGGGTGTAGCCTCTCAGCTCCAGAAAGCCCAACGAGAAGAAGGTGAATCCGTGAGAGACTTCATTAGTCGCCTAAAGAATTTGAATTCTCGATGCAATCCAAACGAGCGATTCAACAACAACCAATTGCTCGATAGATTCATTAGGGGACTATGACATGAAAGTATCTATAATGGCCTAGTCATTAGAGGTATCACTACTTGAGAAGAAGTCACCATGAATGCAATCCAATTGGAGGATAATTTAATGATTGCAGGAGAAAGAGTGTCTGGCGAGCCGAAGTCTAGTAGCTCGCAAGCGTCAGGGCATGAGCCAATGAAGATAAAGCCAATCGTGAAAGAGCAAACGATATCTGAGATGACTTTGGCAGATCTCACCAAGGACATCCAAGAAAGCCTTAGGGGTAATCACGCTCCACAGAACACTCATATGTATCCAAGAAGGGAGCAACAATGGTGCTCAATTTGCTTGGGCCCACATACTACGAGTGAATGCCCTACTTTCAGAGTAAAGTTTAACAGGACTTGTAACGCATGTGGTAGGTATGTCCATCAAGCGAAGGATTGCCTAATGCTTAAAGGCATCATGGAAAATAGACCGCCTATAGCTTGGGCAGACTCACCTCGAGTTCTTGCATTGATGCCTACCCCACCCATGGAGCAACGGTTGTTATTACAGCACATGGTCCCTAGAACCCAAAATGTGGTCCAAACCACACCGTTGCCACCTCCAGTGCTAGGACCGCAACCCCCTCATCCAAGAGTTACACCTATGAACCAAATAGGTTGCGAGTCATCTAGTACTTATGTAGATTGCGAAGAGGACATAGACTCTAGTATCACCTATGGAGTCGACATGCTTGAGGAGTGTCCCATGTACTATATGGAATACCATTGGGGACAAATCAAACCGGTATATCAAGCTACTGCGCTAGCAGCAAGAGGCCAAAACATTAATAGTTTTGCCCGGAGACCACCTCTTCAGTGCTACGAATGTGGTGGACCACATCGAGTAGCTGAGTGCCCCATTAGAATGCAAAAGAATACCGCACTAATGCAAACAAGTCAAGGGAGTGCATTGGCAATGCCAATACTCACTTGTAATCGTTGTGGCATAGATCATTTGATCGCACAGTGTCCTAACAATCCAAACGCATCGAAAATCACACCATTGAACATAATAGAGATTGTTGATGGGACACCACCAACTATAAACATAGCTCCAGTGAATGCACTCACATGGTCGATGCTCCAAAAGCAAAATTACATCCTCGAAGAGAGAGATGCTGCATCCATTGGCCAAGCGAGAAAGAAGAAAACACGAAGAAAGAAATCCCTTAATGATTCTAGCTCAAAGCCTAGTTCAAAGACTAACATAGGGACAGGAGAGGATCCCGTGTATATGAATGACCCTGAGGATGACTCAGATTCGATAGAGACCACGGAGACCAAAATTGTTACTACAAAGGAAAAAGCCAATGAGGAGGATCATGAGAGGGAATTACGACGAACACCAAAACAATATTCAAAGTTAAACCACCCAGTTGCGAACCCCCAAGATAAGCCATGAGAGACAAAAAATGAGGATTGCAAGAGAAAGATTGGAACCTATCCAAACCCAACAGTGGAAATTGAACGAGTCCAACAACTGAGGGGTTTGGTGGAAGAAACTCGACGAAAATTAGAACCTGAACCCAAACATATCCAGATGTCGGACACAGTGTTTCCCACACAAGTTCAACCTCACAAGAACTACAGGCCGTTAGCTATACCCAGTATCATTCGGGAAGAGAGTGAGGGTAGGACATCTGAAAGTGGACACACACCTTTCCTACTAGAGAGAATGTTCAATGAGGGAATGCCCGACCCCCTTGAGAAAGTGGAGATTCCATCTTCACCATTCTCTTGTTAGGGTCCTACGTCCCACAAGATGCCATTAAATGTTGCCAAGCTGATGGATTTCATGTTCTCAGAAACACGTACGACTATCATATCTAAGTTATACGGAGATCCATAATTTTTCCTAGCACTGTGAGCGCTTCTCAATGGAGAATTACAGGCCGGATTACCACAGTTTGCACATATGAACAAACCTGACTCGGTGATGAATGATAAGGAACATTTAGCACCACCATCTGACCTAGCGGGACATGAATCTATAATTGAAATACCCGTTAACAAGTTGGGGCAATACTTTGAAGGTGATGAATCTAATACTACTCTATCAATCACTACTAAAGGATTAACTGTAAAGGGGGTCCTTGACGGTGGTGCGGGAGTCAGCATGGTGACAAAGAGTTGTTGGGAGTCTATGGGGAGACCTCACCTTGAAGGCACAAGCGTAGTGGTAAAAATGGCTAATGGATCTATTGTTACGCCTATTGGAATGCTAAAGGATCTCAGGATCAAGGTCTTGGGACACAAGGTAAGGCCACTACAAGAGGTTGTGTGCTCTTGTGACGCCTATAGCGACGGAAATACACTGGGTTTTTATAACCCCCGGCGTCGCTAAAACCGTCGCTAAGAGCGTCGCTACGAGAGCGTCGCTATATGCGTCGCTATGAGCGTGGCTATATAGCGACGCCTATAGCGACGCTCTCACAGAAGACTATAGCGACGCATATAGCGACGCTACAGAGCCATAAATAGCGACGCTTATAGCGACGCCTGAGAGAATATTTTTTTGGTGGCAGGGCATTGAATGCCCTGCCACCCATCAACCATATTGTACTTGATTCACTTTTTAAAAAAAGTGCAAAGGTAGATAATAGACCCAAAATAGTCACCCACAAGACGCATTGTTTGCAAAATTGACAATTGTACACATCATAGGCAAACTGAATTGATTGGCAAATGTAATAATGACAATTGTACAACATCATAGGCATAAAGAATTGATTGGCAAAAGGAACTGCGGTGACAAATGTAATAATATACATGGTTCAAAAAGACGTATAAAATCCGTCTCATGATACATAAGCTATGAGAAACCCTAAACTAATGCTATCTAGCTACGGCTAAACTGACGTCGTCTAATCAGACGTCTCATCACGTCCAAGCGGCGTATCTGTCGGATTCTGCAAAAAAAGACAATAAGACAGTTTTCAGTAAATATAAACATATAACGACATTTATAAAACAATACAAAAAATAAAAAAGAGTAAACCCTAATACTAACCATGCCGCCGCGAGAACTGAGAATGTCCATCAGGGCGTTTAAGCCCTTCTTGCCTGCGTACTCGCGCTCGTACGGTGTGGGATCACGTCCTGTCATCGACCACTGTCAAAACATACAAAGATTTCATTATGTTAGAACTAAAAAACTCATAAACCCTAAACTATCGAACATGCATAAAGAGCAATGTGAAAAGACTTACAAAATCGGCCTCAAATGATGCCCATCCACCGCTCCCCAAGTGGTGCGAGCTCCCTGCCTCTACTCGCGCTCTGGCTGCATCCTTTTGTTGCTTCCACTTGTCGGGATTCTCGCGCGCTGCTTTCTTCGCATTCTTCCAATCTTCTTTGGCCAGCCAATCTGGCCTATTCCACCCATTCTTGATTGCTTTTTGCACTTTGGAACGCTTGTGTTTGCAGTATTCGCGCATTCGAATCTTCATCAGGTCTTCATTGAAGCGCTGATCCCGTGTTGGAACGGGAAATTCATCATGAAGTATGCTGATGACTCTGTTTTTTAAATCACTTGGTACTTCACTCCATTTGTTTAGTATATAGTGTCTAAACAGCTGAGAGCAAAGACCACGCATGCGCGAGATCACCTTCTTGCCGTCATCATCCATGATGATGCCGCCGCTGATGTCGACGGAGTAAGGCAAGCCCTCTGGCCGGTGACGCGTGAACCTGGGTGTCCCGGTAGGGGTCTCTAGCGGCGTGTCGATGGGGGTACGGACGTCAGGTGTCTCCACCGGCGTCTGGGCCCCGAAGCGAGGAGTGTCGAGTGGGGTGGCTCCTGGCGGAGTAGGTAGAGGTGTGTAGCTTCTAGGAATAGTCAGCCGTGCAAAACCTGGCGTAGATGGCGATGCTGTGGCTGGTGTGGGGGCGGGCAAAGAAGGGGAGGGTAAAGAGCCTTGTCGAACACGAGGCGGTGTGGAGGCATCGGTGGCGGAATCCCCACAACAACCGCCACCGCCACCACTAGAGCGCCGGTGTCTAGACGAGTGTGACGCTCGTCTCGTCGACGCCGAAGCTTCGGAGCGCGCCGAATGCTCCGAAAGAGAGGGAGATGCGGATGGTGTAGGAACGCGCGATGATGCGCCAGAGCGATGACGCTCCACGTACCACTGTCTCTGCTGCGGTGACAAAGAAGAAAGAAACTCCTCATCATCCATACCTGCATTAAACACACGAATATTTAAACTTAATATTGAATGAATAGAGTAGACAATGACGCAAAGACCATTAAATATAATGACGTAATGACGCATATAAATACAATGACGCAATGAATCGAGTGATAGAAGAGGCAAGTCGAAAACTCAGAATTTTCAATCAAAAGATGTGAGCACGAGTAGAAAAGAGCGTTATACACCATGGAAGGTACTTAGAGAGCCAGAGCTTTTACAATACGGAGCAAAATTGTTCAAATACAATATTTGTGGCTTTAAGAGATCTCTCTCTCATCCTCGCATAACTCAGCATAACTTCCTATATCTATATAGAGCTCTCCGTTTAAACACATATCCTCTGTTTCATTTTGTAGCTCCTCTGCATGCACCCCATATAGAGTAGTAGCATCTTGATGCTCGTCTGGCACCACCGCAGCGGCTTCTGATTGAGCATCTTCTCTGATCTCCTCCATTGATGTCGTTGTGATTGGCACATGGTAGCCTTCATACGTCCTTGCACTACGAGGGGCTACCTCTATGACGTACCACCAGTTTGATGTAGACTTTGTAGGATGAAATACTACCTGCCAGAGCCACATAACTTACATGAGAGCTTTCAAGCACATAACTTGTAAAAGGGGGATGTTAACTATTTATATACTTACTTGTTCACAATGCTCGGGTAGTACGAAAGTGTCTCTTAGGTCAGTCCATTTCTTAGTAGAATCCACCTCAAGAAAACCAGACTCTCCTCTACGCACAGTAGCGTTGCGACCCTCCATGATTATCTTAAACCATTGCACGTCGAACAAGTCGACAAAAAATCCTCTGTAATCGATCCTCAAAATCTCTTGCAGCGTGCCGAAGTAAGTGAGTTCCGCCACCACAGGATCTGCATCAGAGGAACGTCGTCGACTAGACTGTTCAAATTTTGCCATGATTCCACAATCTTGAGTAAAACGCTTTTTGTCGATTCGTTCCACCCTAAAATGTCGACCTTTACACCATGCTGCTGTGTATGACTTATACTACAACGAACAAAGATTATGAGTGGCCGTTCAAACGTTTATAAATAAAGTCACTTGCTAGTCGTACATTGCAAACTTACCTTGGTCGCGCAACCCCGAGAGTACTCCCACTCTTCTTCAGTCACTTCGTCACCGCATTGTTGTGCGCTTTTCAATTGGTTGTGCAACCATCTTAAGCTCATGAAGGTTGGTAGGCTCTCCAGAACCGCTGGATAGTGCATCGGTGGTCGTCTTCCCCGTCTCCACTCGATTCGTGCCCTTTGTCGCTCTTGCTTTGCATCCTCATATTGTGAAATCCACTTTTGCATCACTGGATTGTGAAGCATGCAAAATCGGTTGATTTTAGCCTCTAGATCTTCCGTCATCTTCTTCTCAACACCGAGATTGCACATGACAATCCCAGATATGCGCTCATCATCTATGGTTCGCCATAGCGTGTCCCGGGATTTATCAAATCCGTCTAGCCACTCTCCAATGTACACTAGGGACTCTGATACCAACCAACCTTCTGCCATGCTACCCTCCGGACGTGCCTTTTGCCGCACATATCCCTTAAGCGTTTTCATGAAACGCTCTAAGAAGAACATCCATCTGCAATGAACTGTGCCAGCTATTTCCACCTCATCAACTATGTGAACAAGAAGATGCACCTGAATGGTTAGCATTGTAGTAGGAAAATGTTTCTCAAACATGCACACAAGCTCCGCAGCATTTAGTTTGGCGAATGGTATGGAGTCTACGTCGATCTCCTTTTGTGAGATCCATTGCACCAGCTTTGCAAGTTTGTAGATTGTGTTACGGATGTGGAGAGACAAACATCCCTCAATGGCAACCGGTAAAATAAACTCTAAAGTATGTGCAGCAATGATATTAAAGTCCACATTTTATGCAATGATATTAAAGTCCACTATGAACGTACCTGACACATTTTATGCCAATCGTGTGACTTCAAACCGGTAAGCTTTCCTTCTTTAGTAAAACACGTTCGGAGCGAGTGCATTACGCCAGTGGGGGTCCGCAAAGATCGAATGGCCTCTTTTACTTTGCGTTCTTGGGCTCCTGTGAAAATCCATGGTGCTTTAGGAAGTTTTATCGATCCATCAGACGCTGTTTGCGGCCAATATTGCTCCATACGATCCACATTTCTAAGGTCAACTATGGCTCCCAAAGTATCTTTCTTGCCGGTCAAATGGTCCCATAGTAGATTACCCACATTCTTGAATATGTGCATTGGATCGAGCAAGTGATTGATCACGAGTCGGGGCCAGTATGGTAACTCGTACCATAGAGATAGTCTCTTCATCCCTGGAGGCAATCCGTCATCGCACATCTCCTTCTGCTCTAACCATGCTTGTGCAGACATCCTTGGTGGCTCTCTTCCCAAAAAGCCGTCGCGTAACACATGATTCTCTGGAAGATACGCTTGATGACCTTCGTAGATTTGCTTCTTCAGTGAGGGTGCCCTACGTGCATTCAGTCTAGGTCCACATGTGACACATGCTCTGTATCCGCTTGTTTGAAGCTCTGCATGTATACACATGATAATAGATCAACTATGGGAAAAAACAAGATTTACAGTGTCTGAGTGAGGAGTGTCAATAGATCACCTGAGCATTCTGTTAGCCCGGGATAGTCATGCATGGTCCACATTAGAATACCTCTGATCAAAGCATTCCGTCGTCCTGTGTGTCGGCTCATATCCACCACCTCTATGCCAATCCACAATGTTGTAGCTCTTCCAATAGTGGACGAAGATACACATCCATATTCCCCACTTTATATCGCCCTGGCACAATCAAGCTTAGCCATAGGTGCCCCTTCTTTGTAGTCAACCACGGGGGAATGTTGTAGTTGACGATGACAACGGGCCATACACTGTAAGATGTTGATCTTTGACCAAATGGATTTACGCCATCCATAGCCAGGCCTAAGCGCAAATTTCGAGCTTCCCTGGCAAAATCCGACCATGTTCCATCTATATGTTTCCAGGTTGCGCAATCTGCAGGAATTCGTAGCACACCATCCGAAGATTTATTCTCCTCATGCCATGATGCTAGGGCGGCCATGGACTTACATTCGAAGAAATGCTTGATGCGAGGAAGCAAAGGAAAATGTCGCAAAACCTTTTGTGGAATTTTTGTCCCGTGGAGATCTACTCGATATCTTTCGGAATCACATTTCAGACACTTCTCCATGTCTGTGTATTCCCCTCTGAAAAGAATGCAGTCATTAGGACAAGCGTGGATAGAATTGTAATCCATCCCCAAGTTTCGCAAAATCTTTCTTGCTTCATCTCGGGAATCTGGCATCACATTGTCAGCTGGTAGTATGTGCTCTTTCAGCAATCTACACAACATAAAAATATGATACAGTCGTGTAAAAATCTATCAGATCATTATACATTTAGAGTTCTATTAAAGTAAACTAATTGTAATAGATCACCTGAAAAGCGCTGTGACGCTAGTGTCACTCCATCCAAACTTTGTCTGCATGTTGAGAAGAATCAGGATTGCTTTCAATCTAGACATACGTGCTCCATTATACAATGACATATCGGCTTCACTTTTCATATCATCGTAGATAAGCCTTTCTGAATCCATGATCGTCTCGATCATTTCATCAATCTCGGGCTCAAACATTGCCTTGTTGGGAATGTGCTCTGCATGATCATCCCCCGAGCTGTCAGAGGCTACATCTTGTGGCCTCACATATGCTGCTTGACCAAAGCGCCTGCGAACACGTCTATTGGGTTGCAAGATTGCTGCTTGTTGGCCAGCGTCAGAATCCGACGAGTTATAATTGGCAACAACTCGATCTATAATAGATGGATCGAAATCGCCAAATTCGCGAACGTGCTGCAAAGAAACACGTCTTGTCCGTTGCACAACATGCTTGCATTGATTACAAGGACATAAGACCCTCGTTGAGAGATAGGTGTTTCGGTTGGACGGTCCCACATCCTCGTCGCTACTCATAATGAGGATAAAAAACTTATAACCTGGACAAAAAATTTAATATTCTATTGGCATTCTTCGTCTTATCTCTCTCTCTCTCTCTCTCTCTCTCTCTCTCTCTCTCTCTCTCTCTCTCTCTCTCTCTCTCTCTCTCTCTCTCTCTCTCTTTACCTCACATTCTCTAGTCATGTCCAATCCCCGCACACCTCGGTCTAGAGGTGCACGGAGATCAGAACCACCGGGTTATAATCTCGTCTTTATTGGTCAATACCTATATTTGTGGGTACAAGAAATCTACACACCCACGTCTACATGATACTGCATGTAGTGGACAAAATCCCTTTGCCTCTTCTCTAGCTGTAGCACTTCACTTCATCTTAACATCTTTTCACAGTAGATCTTTTCACTGTTTGTCTAACTCTAAACCCTAAATCGTAAGTAATTCTTGCGTGGACTCGATCTAACGTAAATAAACGTAAATCTAACTAAAAATAAAGCTAAATCTAATTTAACGTAAGTCTAATGACTAGAGGTTGTCTAGATGGTCATTGTGTCGGGGATGTAGTGACTCTTGCCGCCCTGAAGATCCACCTTCTTCCCTATCTTCTGAAGACATTTCACCCGTACTTTTGGATCGACGGAGCCCACCATGAGTGAAGGCAGCAATACCCTATATTCCATTGAGGGCTTTCTTCACCCGCTTCATGCAGGCATCGCAGTCTATGGAGACCTAAATCTAATCTAATATAACGTAAATCTAGTTAAAAATAAACCTAAATCTAATTTAATGTAAGTCTACATATAACCTAATCTTTAACGTCTTTTAAGATAGTTTCCTACGACGTTATAACTCTCTTCTTCTTGTGTGTGTGCGCGTGTGTGGATGTGTGTGCCAATAAAAAGAGATAAATGGTATAACCTTTCTATCACCCATGCCAAGTATGATAGATTGATTATGCCATTTCCCTCTTGAATAATAGGTCTTCAGTTCAACTCCTCGTCGGCTAGATCTTTAGGTCTTTTAATTTTAATTAGTTTCCTACAACGTTAAATTAGTTTCTCTCTCTTTCTCTCTCAATGTGTGTGCGTTTTTTTGGATCGTATGCATGTTTTCTCTCTCTTTTCCTCTCTCAATGTGTGCGTTTTTTGTTTATGCATGTTCTCTCTCTCTTTTGCTCTCTCAATGCGTGCGTTTTTTGTTTATGCATGCTCTCTCTCTCTTTTTCTCTCTCAATGTGTGTGTGCATTCTTTGTTTATGTATGTGTGTGTGTGTTTTTGTTTTTGTTTGTACTCTCTCTCTCTCTCTCTCTCTCTCTCTCTCTCTCTCTCTCTCTCTCAAAAACACTATGTGTGTGTGTGTATGTGTGTGTGTGAGAGAGAGAGAGAGGGAGAGAGAAAGAGGGGAAGGGAACATGAGAATGAGGAGAGGGAAGGAGCATACCTGGCTCTCCTTCCTCTCCTCGTGTGTGTGTGTGTGTGTGTGTGTGTGTGTGTGTGGAGAAGAAAGAGAGAGAGAGAGAGAGAGAGTGAGGGAGAGCGTTACCTGCTCCTTGCTTGAGGGCGCCGAAAAACTCAGATCTGAGATCTGAGTTTTTGGGCGCGCTCGGTTATTGTTTTTACCCCAGCTGGCGTCGCTATGAGCGTCGCTATACGCGTCGCTATGAGCGTCGCAAATTTACAAATAAATTTGCGATGCTCATAGCGACGCCGGGAATTTTTTTTTTGAGCGTCGTTGTGTGAGCGTCGCTAATATGAAGAGCCTCCGGCAGACTTTCATTGTTATGGATTTTTCCAAGCATCCTATGTCATTTGAGATGATCTTAGGGCGTCCATTCATGAGGGAAGAAAAAATGGTGCATGACTAGTCCAAAAACCGCGTCTACTTACAGTTCCAAGACTCTGTCATTCGAGTTGATCTTTTAAGTGGTCGAACGCATCCTCTAGGAAATAAATTCATCATTGATAATCGATCAGACACAACAATTCACTCAGCTCCATTACAGTATTGTTACACATGTAACCAAGACACGGATATTGGGGAGAACTCTCCTTATATGGATATCCTACCCGGAATGGCTGAGTTAGACAATGTCGATTGGGTGCACCTAGCGGCAACTATAGATACATGGGGAGCTAGAGAAACAACTTGTGTAACACCAGATGGGGAAGACATACCACACATTGCACCAGTAAACATGTTAGGTGTAGCGCATGTAACATCCGATGATAAGAAAGAGGCACACCTACCTGAGAGAGAAACTGATGATTCCTCAAAGGCTTCAGGCCAATACACATCGGGAACGGAATCTCGGGAAGAAATGGATTCAGAACCTGAGGAAACATCGAGTGAACCAAGTATAGAAAATAAATACTCAAGGCCTAGTACGACCGTTTATGGTAATTTATATGAGAGTGAAGAAGATACAAGCGAAGACCTATCAGGCGAGTCGAGTTCAAACATTTACCAAAATCAAAACCTTAACAAGAAACAACGGTCATATAAGAGACGAAGATATCGAGCAAATGTGAGAGCTAGGATAAACAAGGAAAGATCTACTGCAGAATGGCTTAGCTATCTAGGGGCATGTGATGCTCATCGAAAGCTAGTAGACAATTGGGGTGAACATCTCCAGAGTGTCATGTGGTGCAGCCCGCGACCCATTGACTTCGCTCAATTGGAGGTTACAGAGCCGAAATTGAGTCGAACTATAAGAAGACGTCAAAACCGAGAGTTAGCTCAACAACAAAAGGAGGCAGAACTAAAAGAAAGGTCTCTGTCAGGACAAGATCCTGCTGACTTACATACAGCTCTTGAACATTTTAAATCTTATACCACGGGGGAGCGAAAGGTTGTGTACGCCAAAGCCCAACGAATACCTACCAATGGAAGTAGTGGAGTCTATGATGGTCCAGCGGTAGTTAAAGAGATAGAATTAGCAGAACCAGGTGAGGAGTCTAAACCAGTCTTTATTGCTCAAGACCTTATCGAAACTGAAGAGGCTATACTTAAGGAGCTCCTCAAGGAATACAAGGATATCTTTGCTTGGACATATCATGACATGAAGGGCGTTCCACCTTCTGTGGTGCAACATACAATTCCCATGATCAACATTGCTAAACCCGTCCAGAAACGACCCTATCCAATGAATCCTAAGTACGCCAAAATTGTACAAGAGGAGATTGAAAAACTTATCCAATGTGGATTCATATACCCTATTGAGCACTCAGAATGGGTTTCTCCAATAGTCATTGTGCCAAAAAAGAATGGGAAACTAAGAGTGTGCGTGGACCTCAAGAAATTTAATGTAGCTACTAGGAGAGATCATTATCCCTTGCCATATTCGGAACATGTGCTTGAAAGAGTTGCGGGCAAGGAAGCTTATAGATTTTTAGATGGGTACTCTGGTTACAATCAAATCACAATTGCATTAAAGGACCAAGCTAAAACTGCTTTTATCACAGAGTTTGGAGTGTTTGCATTTCGTGTTATGGCTTTTGGCTTAAAAAATGCCCCTGCTACATTCCAACGATTAATAAACACTGCGTTTAAAGAATTTCTAAGGGAGTTTTGTGAAGATTTCCTAGAAGACCTTTGTGTTTATTCTTCTTGGGAGAAGCATTTTTTATATCTACAAAAAATATTTGAAAGGTGCAGATTTTATCGCATCTCATTGAACCCTTTCAAATGCCAATTTTGGGTTAAGCATGGAGTCATTCTAGGGCATATAGTATCCAAGAACGGGATATCCACAGATAAGAGTAAGATTAAAGCCATTGCCGATTTGCCACCACCTACGAACTATAAAGGAGTTCAAAGATTTATGGGCCATGTTGGTTATTATCGAAGGTTTATTTTAAACTTTGCCGAGATAGCGCGTCCATTGTACAAGCTTCTTATCGAGTTTCACTGGACGGAAGAATGTCATCAATCTTATGAGTTATTAAAGAAGGCCCTAACAAGTGCTCCAATCCTGCGAACACCTGATTGGAATGTACCTTTTCATGTGCATATTGATGCATCAAACTTTGCTATTGGGTGTGTTCTAACTCAACCACGAGAACATAAATTGGACTATCCTATTAGCTTTGCAAGTCG
Source organism: Adiantum capillus-veneris (assembly GCF_014529385.1). Classification (NCBI taxonomy): domain Eukaryota; kingdom Viridiplantae; phylum Streptophyta; class Polypodiopsida; order Polypodiales; family Pteridaceae; genus Adiantum; species Adiantum capillus-veneris. The sequence continues at coordinate 75,260,797 of NC_140936.1, forward strand.
CCAATTAAATGATGCCGAGATGAACTACACTACTATAGAGCGCGAAGGTCTAGCTATGATTTACGCAGTAAAGAAATTTCGCTATTACCTTCTTGCTACCAAGTTTGTGTTTTATGTTGATCATCAAGCATTGCTATATTTGGTAAACAAGCCGTGTTCCACAGGTCGAATTACACGATGGTTGTTAATTCTTCTTGAGTTTGATTTCACCGTTGTTGTGAGGTCTGGGAGGAAACATGTCATGGCGGATCATTTATCTCGTATCCCTAATGGCGAAGCTCCTACGGGGGTTGATGATGAATTGCCTGATACTCCTTTGTTCATTGTTGAGACAATGCCTAAATGGAGTGAAAAGATTGTTGACTTCTTAGTTAATGGTTTTCCACCCAAAGAGCTGCGAAAAGATATAGCTCGAAAATTAATCAAGGAATGCGAACCCTATTGCTTACTGGCGGGAACTCTCTATAAGAGAGGAAAAGATGATGTTCTTAGACGTTGTGCCCGCGAGGATGAGTATTTATATATTCTACAAGAGGCACACATGGGCGTAGCTGGTGGTCACTTTTCAGGAAAGTTGACTGCCCGAAAGATCTTACAGTCAGGCTATTGGTGGCCCACTCTGTTTAAGGATGCATCACTTTTTGCAAAGGGATGTGATGAATGCCAACGCTTCAAGAAGCCACAAAGAAGTGATAGGATGCCTCTACATCCCATCAAGGTAACCCAACCATTTGAAAAGTGGGGCTTAGACTTTGTAGGACCGATTAGTCTGGCTGCACGTAACACGCAATCACAATATATCATTGTGGCTACCGACTATGTAACCAAATGGGCTAAAGGAAAAGCAACATGAAAGGCGGATGCAAAAAAAACAGCTAAGTTCCTCTTTGAGAACATTATCACACGTTTTGGATGCCCCTTTGAACTTGTGAGTGACAATGGAACTCATTTTATAAATGAAGTAATAAAAGAACTCACATCAAACTTCATGATATCTCACCACATGTCTACACCCTATTATCCCCAAGAAAATGGCCAAGCTGAGAGTACCAACAAAACTCTCATCTCCATTTTGACAAAGACAGTTGAGGCTCATCGCACTGATTGGGACCTAAAGCTTACATCATCTTTATGGGCTTATCGTAATGCGTATAAAGTTGCTATTAATTGCACACCGTTTAAGATGGTGTATGGCCAAGAAGCAGTTATGCCATGGGAGTTTGTCATTCCTAGTCTTCGAGTAGCTTCTCAAGAAGGTTGGGATGGTAACCCCTTAGTGGAGCGATTATATATCCTGGAAAGGCTAGATGAAGAGAGGCAATTAGCTGTGCGAAATGCTCTAGTGGAGAAGGATAGGAGAAAGAAGTGGTTTGATAGCCATTTAAAGGATAAAGACATCAAGGTTGGTGATAAAGTTCTTATGTACGGGGTACGTAATGAAAAGAAGAAATTGAAATACGATGGTAAGGGACCATATCGAGTGTGTGAAATTACCCCGTAAGGTACCATTCGTGTGGAGACTCTAGATGGAGTTGAAACCATTGGATTCCTTAATGGGAGTAAATGCAAAAGATATTATGATCCTCTACGCCAGGAAGAGTTTCAAGCCATCCATCAAAAGAAGGGTGCCAAGGAACAAGCAGAGCTTAGAAAAATCCAAGCAAGAGTTGAGGCTCGAGAACGACAACAACGTCTTAGACGCCAACGAGAGGCTAATCTGGGAATCACGCAAGCATTTTTCGAGGACACAGATGATGACTCATTAGAATCTGACCCACCTCTAGGATACTCAATTGAGCTAAATAGCCCCTATGGGAAAGTACTATACAATGCCTTATTAGATACGGGAGCTAAACACAATTTGTTATCCTATGGAGTTTGGTTTCAGTTAGGGAAACCGACCCTATCCCCGAGTACGATGCAAGTCAAGGGCATTAATAAAAAGAAAATTGCTATTCTTGGAGTCCTTCATACCCCTGTTGTCTATGACAATGGAATCATAGTGCAGAGGTTTCTAGTCATGCCCGCGGGAGCTATGGAAGGCAACGTAAACCTGGGATGCACGTGGATGTTGGCAACCAAATGCACTATTGATTGGGATACTGGTAGTATCATGACGCGACCACCAACTCTTACCCCTATCATTCAAGCAAAGTCACCTACGTTGCAAAATCTAGCAAAGTTGAAGGATAGCCAACATTCACAAGCCAAGGTGGTTAACTCGTCTTTGCCGGCTACCCATGAACCTAGCACTTCAACACTTGTAGTTGCAACAAGCAGTAATATTGCAAGTACTCAACCTGCACGACCTAAGAGTACATATCAATGGGTCCCCAAGGCCTTACTTCCAACTACCTCAACCCTCCCATCCATTCCAAGAAAAAATTTCCCTGGAAAACCAAGAGCGCGCTCTAGGAGGGTCAAGACCAAATCACGATGGATTCCAAAACGACTATTAGAAGCCCAAGGATACTATGATGGAAATGAGCAAATCTGGGTACCTAAACGTAAAATGTGTCCTTCCCTATCGACAACAAACCCATATGAGTCAAACAGTGTAATGCTAAAGCCAATGGCAGACCGTGGGAAGGGAAAGATCACAGAATGCTACACACCTAATCCAGAGCTAGTTTGGGCTCCAAGGCAAAACCAATTTATTCCACCTAGCTCAGGAAGGGGGGAATTCCATGAAGCTTCTAGCTCCTCATGTAATACATCCATAGAGGTAAAAGCTTCTACACAGCCTCCACCTACAATAGTGGACCTCCATGAAGCTACAAAGGAATCCACACCTTCCAGTGTTCAAGAATCGCTTAATGAACCACTTCAAGTTCGATCCTGGGAGAGTACCTTACCACCCTTGCAACTCGACGAGGCACCTAAGGTAATAGAAAACTACTGGCAAAAATCTTCACCTATAACAACTTGGAACAACTGATTTCAAAGGGTGACGACATCATTTCAAACGATATGATCTACCCAAGGAAGGGGGGAGTGTTTGTGGACATCCATTATTCACTTTCTTCCCTCTCAACCCTTCTCCCTAACCTCTTAATCTCCAATCTTAGGTAATGTATATATAAAGCCTTATACTCACAAAAACAAGATAAAAAAGTAAAAGAGCAAGATCCATAACACAAATCATAAAAACAATTTATGCACAAGAACACGACCCTTGTAATATTTGCACTCTAACCATCATCTATTTGCGTGTACAGATATGGCTAGTACGCTAGAGTCATCCACTCCTGCCTTGGGTGAGAGGTACCCTCGTTACTTTTCACAAATATTTCACATGGTCTTTCCAGTGCTTGCATGTGAATGGGATTTGATAGGTACGCTAGCATGTGAGAGGAATTTTGAGGAGTTAGAATGGCAGATACGTCTCTTGACCACGTCTGATCCATACTTAGTAGAGAGCGTTTCTTCCATTGCGCAAGCCTACCCTTTTGACCAAGATGACTATAGGCGTCTAGTGACCTTATTAGTAAACATGGGTACCTATGATGAAGAAGAAAATTTACAGGACTACACAGATGGCACATATGGTCTCATGGATGATGACTTTGTTTATCTTGACGACGAGGATAGGGGTTTAGCCTTAGGGTTTCCCCCCAACCTCTACAATATCCTATTCCCTTGACTCTCTAGGGGGAGTGCAACTAATTAGGTTAGGGTTCCTTATGTTTCTTGTTGTGTTCAATAAGTGTTGGTACCTTTTCCCACTAATGTGCCTCTTGGAGGTATTCCTTTTGTTTCCTAGTGTGTACAGAAGCGTGTTGCTATTGATAGGGTTTGGACCTTCATGGAACCTTTCTCTCGTTCACACTTCAGATCAAGCGCCACCATCAACACAAACAGGTGTTTCTTGTCCATTAGCATTGTCCCTTATCTTTTTTGCATCTATGATTGTCTGCTTTGATTGTGATTGGTAGCATAATATCCAGCACATTTTCTTAGTATCAAACATTTAATTCAATGTCTTTTTTGTCATAATCCCTTGTCTAGGTTTAAACATCAAGCAAGTCCGACTAAGCTAGTTTGACCAAGTTAGGTGTTAGAGATCTTCTCTTAATACCATGGGGAATGCCTTCCTAATAATTAATGGTTACTTAGGTTATTAATCCGATTTAGGAAGCATTGTGTGAAATGTACTAGGGCTTTCTAGTAGGCTTGACCCTATTGACCTTTAGCTTAAGTATTATAAAGGGAGTTTACTAGTGTGATGAGCCTGGGGAGGTATATCAGTGTTATATGACCCCCCAAAGTTACAAAATTAAAATGATGAAAATGAACAAACAAAAAATCAAAGTGCCACATTGTAAAATCTTAAGCTGGACGAGAAATCTCAGCTTGATTGGATACTTCACTCACATGTATCGCCTATGGTACTAGAGCCCTAGAGGTTCCCAGTATGGGCGCTTTTTCTTGAAAAGCAAAAAACCCAAGGCATACAAAATAAGCACACATCAAAATTGAATCACTGTGAAAATAATTTAGGGGGTCAAAGAAAAAGTAATCAGTCAGGCGATGATTTCATGAGAAATTCCTTTTATGGTAGCTTAACTACAAGGTCTTCTAGATATAGCCTCTAGTCATCCCTCGAACATGAATACTCGGCTCTCGCGATTAAACAACTTAATTGACCACAGAAAATTAAGAAGCTTACCCATGGTATTAATATTTGATCTCTAGTGCCTTTCGACCATCAAATTAGCGACCCCAGACTTGTTTAATTTTTTACCTTTACATCTGTTTATGCATTTGATTACATTGCAATTTAATGTTCATTGCTGACAAATTGTTTGAAATTCTTTTACCAATCAATTTGTCTACCTAAAACTGCATATGCTTTTTAATCACTTATGAGAATGCAATTACTGTGCCAATGTTGTTTGATTTTGCAGTGACTGAAGAAGGCTAAGGACATTCATCTCAAATGCTCTTCCACCTCGACGAACGAGCTTCAACTCAATAGCTTCCGAGGACGGAATCTACATCAGGAAGGGGGGCATGTTAACACTCACGGCGCACGGACACCCCATCACCTACGACGGACATGTATTATGTATTTGGTAGAGTCAGGTACCGGGCTTGTCGGACCAATAAGAAAAGGGTAAGAGTGATCGTCGATGAGAGGCGCACTCTAACTGGGACATTCAAGGGATTAGTTGGCTAAGCATGGGCGCCCAAGTGTGAATGGGGTAAGCTCATATAAAAGCCAACTAAACCTAAAATTCACTTATTCTCTCATTTGTGCAATAGAAGAGTGCTCTTGCTCCATCTCCATCTCCATCTTCTTCTTCTTCACCTCCTTGTGTGTGTGTGTATGTGAGAGAGAGAGAGAGAGAGATAGAGAGAGTGGGCGATCGAGCATTGCGACTACGGCACGGCGGCAGCGAAGCGGCGACTTCTTCTTCTTCGCGGCGACAAAACCTCCACGAAGCAAGCGTAGAGCGGTGAGTGACACACCATCGCTTTCTTTGAGCTTACTAGTTAAGCTAGTTGTGTGCTTGGAGCTGTCTGTGGCTCCCACAAAGTGTTAGGAAAGTCCCTTGCTTCGACAGTGCGGCAAGGAGCGCACATATACCTATATACAATTTTCAATATACATCAGAGTTTCATAAGAGTTTGCATAGAGGAGGATTTCCTTGAATGGGTGTTATGAATGAAAGTGTACTCAAGAAAATATAACATTGTGCAGGGTGAATATATATGTACACCGCGTTGTGGGAAGAGAGAAAGAGAGAGTATAGTGAAGGATGAAATAGAGTGCAGAGAGATGTGAGAGAATGACAACATAGAATTTTTAAATGCCCCATCTAAATGAAACATGCAACCATGTATTAAAGCAATGACAAAATCTGGGTATACCATAACATAAAAAAGTTTATGACAAAATAACTAGCAGAGCGCATGACCCTGTGTAGGAATCAATCTGTCCACCCATCCACATCTGCTCTACTACAGACAGAGAGAATTTCACTTCATCGGGAGTGAGCCAGAACACCTCCAACCTACCTGAGCCAGACATGAACTGAGGCCGCTTCTCCTCCCTCCATGGACCCGAGCTCTGAAAGGATCCCAAGTACCAGTAGCTGGTAGGGTATCAACACCAACCATACCAGTTTAGGTGCCACGCTTCTTTGATGCCAGTTTAGGTGTTTAGGCAAAGCCAAGACAAAATCCCCGACACGTTGTGAGCGGGTTGGAAACACACACAACGCCTCTATAATCACCCGACACACACTCTTGGGATGATACACACACACACACTATGGGGCACCACTAGGCTTACAGAATCCACCTAGCCAACACAGGGAACACACCGATGGAGTGAGAGGAGAGAGACTATCCATTTTCCCACTCAACACAGACACACACACACACACACACACCCAAATAACTCAGCTCAAAAGAGGAGAATTTTTTATGTTTAGGTACAATTGAGCTTGGGCCAACACCAATGGGGCAAATAGCTCACACACTATAGATGAAATATGCCAGATATAGTCACAAATTTGAACAAAGTCTTCGCTCACAGGAGACACTTACACAACCAAAACAACAGAAAAAAGTGAAGAATTTGGCAAAATGGATAGCGCCATTGCATCCGGAGCAGCCAAAAGCCCCAATCTACAATATCCAAGTGGTCAAATCCGACCTCGGATCAACAGTTTATGTCCCAGATTTTTTCTTTTATGCCACACATCTACTATTGGGCAAATATCTGGTAGCTCATCCATGACCAATACCTTCACTAAACTTCTCTCTGGTCTTTCTCCATTGGGTTAACCATCCTCTTCCACTGCCGCTTTAGCTTAGGCACCATCTCTATAAGCTGCCCAAAAGTAACATCTGCTTTCCTCCTTGTCAAATCCTCCTTCAAATCATAGCTTAAATGCCCATCCCCTAGTGGAAAATCCCCTAGCCTTTCTTTTCCTCTTGGCCTTGACATCCTCGCCTTCATGGCTCTTTCCCTTCTTCTTGCTAGGACCCGGGGCACTTCTTCCTTCCTTATCCTGTGTGGTCCTCTTCCCAATAGGCATCACTAATGTATCCTCTAGCTTTGATGTCTTCTCCAAGGTGACTACACTTATCACTTTTGTATTTCCCTTTTCCTCTTGGGTTAATCCACTGGTTCCTTATTCTCCCTTAATTTCAATGCCATAATCATTTGACCTAGTTAGCACCTGTCTTGGCAATGGATACACGTATCTCCCCATCCTCGGTGGCTTATCACATTGCGGGTTGATGTGGCCCAACTCTCCACAATTATAACACGTGGGTGTCTGCCTCCAGAACCTATCATTGCTTTGTCCAGCACCATTCCTGGGCCTTTATTCACCTCCTGGTTGATTTGCAAACCTCCCTTGACCTCAATTATTTCCCACATTACCTAACATGTTTAGGCTGAGATTCTTCATTAAATCTACCACTTGCCTCATGTCTTGCCTTAGCTCATCATCTTGCACTGCTGTAGTGACCACTGCTGGCATAACCTCAGGAGTAACAGAAACCACTGGTTCATGATGAACCTCTAGCATGCCACCTTGCAAAGAATCCATACGCTGAAATTCTGACCTCCTGGGCAAAGACTCTACTCCTAGATGACTCATTCTTCTCAGCTTCCACTCTTTGTTCCTTGCTACATCTAGTGCATCTTCATATGTCCTAAGCTTCTTTAGCTCCACTCTCCAACGTATATACTCCCAAAGACCAGCCAAGAGACTGTCCTTCTTCATCATGTCAGGTGGGGGTACCTGTGGTGCTAAGGCCTTGCACATCCTCTCCCATGACATTGAAAACTTATGTATGTAAGCATCTACTGGCTCACCTTCCCTTTGCACCAAACCCTGTACTTCTTGCCAAACTTTGTCAGGAACTTCTGTCTTCACAAACTCCACTTCCAATCCATGTCTTCCAATGTAATCTCACAGGTGGATCAACCGCACACAACTCCTCTTCAAATGCTTTGGACCAAACTCGTGCATCACTCTTCAAACAGATTTGGAGAAGACGTAAAATTTGTGTAGGATCGTGAATCTGATTGCTAATGCAGGCAACCTCCATCTTTTCCAAAAAGTCTTCCACATCTTCATCACTTCTTCCATGAAATTCCAGATAAGAGAAAGCCATGGCTACCCAAGTTTCAATGCTTTGAGAACCCCTTTGAACACACGTGCAAGAAACCAAACTTTTTACTGACTCGATCCCCATAAACTTCAATGGCGCTCAAATTTAGATAAGGACAAACATATGCACATCAAATGAGTTTTCATAGTTAATCATCGGAATTACAACAGGCAAAGGGCATTCCAGTATCTCTCTTAATCTTCTTGGCCTGAATATAAAGACTATGTGCTGCTGGAAAAATTTCTTCCTGGACACATGAACATTTATCTGGATTCTTTGTGTTAAATGAAAAGAAGTGAATTGAGGTCCGTTTTGATCATCCATTAAAGCCAACCATGCAGCTCCCAAGAAGGCACATCTGACTTATCCTCTGATTTTGCCAAAATTTCAGTAGCATAAAAACATAAATGGCTCAAAAGACCAAAAAACCAGCCATCACAACTTGGGAAAATTTTGGCAGAGTTTCCCCATAAGTAGAGCAATAAGAACCCAAAATATATACTATATATGTATGCATAACCTGCCAACAATAGAACCCAAGCATCAAGTAGGAATCACTAGTACATAGCCTATGGCGAGGTCATGAAAAGGCTGCTCCAGCCACCTGTATCACCGAAAGGATCTCACATCTGAGAATCCCCCAGCTCAATAAAACCTCACGCTATCGACCCTCTCACGAAAGCTTATGCAAATCTCGTATAGTCAAGTCTTAGAAATGACTATCTTCCAGACCAAGTCTCAAAAATGGTTGGGACTACCAAATAAAACCAAGTATGGATCCACAAAGTCGTACAATGGCAGTTTCCACAAGTAATGTACAATACGAGCAGACAATGCGCTCAAACAGGCGCCAAATGATGCATACACACGGAAACTTCAAGTGACTTCCACTTGCCAGTATATCATTCTAATCCAGCTACATGTACCTGTGTGGAACACCTGTACCTGTAACCTGTAACCTATAATCTGTAATGCGACTTGTAATCCCGAAGCTGAAGGTACTCGAAGAAGATCCTCAATGGGGGCACCAAAGAATGTGAGCGGGTTGGAAACACACACAACGGCTCTATAATTACCTGACACTTGGGATGATACACACACACACACACACACACACACAGTATGGGACACCACTCGGCTTACACAATCCACCTGGCCGAGACAGGGAACACACCAATGGAGTGAGAGGAGAGAGACTATCCATTTTCCCACTCAACATAGATACACACACACACCCAAATAACTCAACTCAAAAGAGGATAATTTTTTATGTTTAGGTACAATTGAGCTTCAGCCAACACCAATGGGGAAAATAGCTCACACAATATGGATGAAATATACCAGATACATTCACAAATTTAAACAGAGGCTTCGCTCAACAAGAGACACTTACACAACCAAAAAAACAGGAAAAAATAAGTAATTTGGCAAAATGGACAGCGCCATTGCGTTTAGAGCGGCCAAAAACCCCAGTCTACAATATCAAAGTGCTGCAGTTTATGGCCAAAACAGGCTCCAAAAACAACAAAAACTCAGTTGCGGCTGTTCCTCCTCTTCTCTCCATGTTTTGCTGGTATTTTTCTCAGGTTGTTTAGTGTCCACACTTCACTTTCTCTCTTGGGTACCTTTGGCCTTTTAGTTGACCTCAAATGGACCCCGAACATGCCAAAAATTAGCTAAGCAGTGCATTTTTGTCACCCTTCTACATCCATCCGCACACTTGGCACTCAACTTTTCCCAATAATGCATCCCACAACCACGTGAAGTGACCCCCAAATACAGTTCTCATGATAATATTTTTGCATAATTATCACCAGAAAACACCCACGTTGTGTCCGTACTTATCCACGTGCATGTTTTGACCCCATTCGACCTCCTGATGCCACTAGATGTCATCTGATGCACCTGCTTATCTCATGTCGTCAGCCCGTGGATAGCTTCCTCAAGAAGTTTTACGTGCTACCAACACCTCATTATTATAGAAAAAACACACTGGTACTGGTGATAATGAAAATCGATGTACTATATACGCGCTGTCCTATTTGTATACATGTGGGCCCCACGTAACCACCTGGCTTTGGAAAATGGGAAATCCTTTATTCGATGCCCCATGCATGTGTATGTACATATGCACAATCACTTCTTCCAAAAAACTCCTAACAATGTTAGCCATATGGGTCATTCAACCCCCGAGACACTAACCGTGTAGATGAGCCTAACGAAAAAGAAGAAGACCTAGGCTACACCCGTGATCTAGCAAAGCCCAAGGTCAACAACCTTTTAGTCTAAGGCTAAGCGATAGGTAATCCTAGTCTTGTAGCAGTGCTGCGATCAGAAACATAACAGGTAAATCCAATCACAATAGCACTTTTCATATGCACAAACAATCTTTTTCAAGCAGATAAATTGTACATGGTCTAGATACCCTTACGCGTATACCATAAACCATCCAAATCACTTCATGATCTAATCCCAAAACCATAAACCATAATCCAACCACTTCACACGGGTGAGCACTCCACCCTACGCGGGTGAGGCACAACCAATCCTGCATAACCACTTTAGAACATAACATGGCTGCAAAAATTTCGGCAGCATTTTGAGAGCATAACCATATCCAAAAAAAAACCCATGAGCCATACTAGCTTCCACCATAAAATCACAACCATAATCCATAAGGGAATCTCAGCCCTTACCCACAAATCATAATCACACTAAACTAACTCCCACACTTGGAGTTTGACATATCCCCTGGAGTCAATCGGAGTCCACACACATATGACCCTTAAGACATGAGTCTTTCATGCATAAAAAAGAGTCCCAACAGCAACTAATCATGATATAAAAATCCAATTTTGACAACATCCAACTATGCAAAGTGGATGCATCACATCTGCACTTCACCTCTCCTAGCACATAGAGCTAGTTGTGACCTAAAAAGGTGGAAAGCAATCATAACCATGCACATGAGGCATCCACATCAACCCATAAGGTTCCATACATCATATGATAACATTCCATCACCATAATCATGATGCAAAACATCTCCAACCTTTAGGTCAACCATAAACCATAACTTCACACATATGCAAAAAACAACTTTTTGACATTTTCGGGAGCATGCATAACATGCAAATGAAAGTGTTTGACCTCAAATCAATGCATCAAGCTGAGATGCATAAAGAGGCCCTCCTATATCCCAATCACTTTGTAATGCAAGTTTCTCAATTTTTTAGAGTTCTGATATGCACCAAAGTTCATTGACACCCTAACCCTAACAAGGGTATATGGATCAAGCAAGCAAGGACTGCCCATATTTGTGGAGGTGAGCAACACAATCCACTATTCATACTTAAGCTTACACCTATTCAAGGCTTTGGAGAAAGCAAAGCAAAGTGCATATTATAGATTGAGGGTTATTTTAGGTCCACAAAGCCACTTTCGTAACATTTCTTGTACAAGCAAGGCTTCTCCATAAAAGGCTAGCAAGTCTGTGATTGTCAATATTTCAAGCAACAATTTGAAGGATTCAAGCAAGGCTTGTTTCTGTGGTTACCAAAGAGGTATTGTTTGAAGGTAAAACTACCTTAAGCAAGACATCTATGATCCATTTGATGGACTACATGCCACCAAGAAGATATACGATATCTAACATGCATGGGGAGGTTGCAGTAAGGGAATCAAGACCATGACGGATTTTACAATGGATTTCCAAAAATTAAACTTTGATACAAAGGAAAGAACTGTTGGTATTTTTCATCATGAGTGCAAGGGCATGGTTCCTAGACATGTTTCTTGAGGTCAATCTAGTTAGAAACAATCATGGTTAACCCATTGTCAACAAGACAATTCCGACGGGTTTTCTAGGGTAAATTCTAGCAATATTGGGAAACTCAAGTACGTTTTTTCTTTGCAATTACTGCATATATTTTATGCTTCCAACATGGTATCCTACTTTCCAAGGTTCACAATTGGCAAGATACATTGGTCATGTTTTAACTAGGGAGCAAGACTCCGTACAAGGATACACATGAACCTAGCTTGTGTATTAAGTTGGCTAGCATCTCTTGGATATGTCCTCTTTCTACTATCAAGTGGAGGGGAAAATCAAGGCTTCAAGGAGCATGGCTCTCTATCTATATATATACATGGGGTGCATTGTCACTCCAACTCATATCCAGCTTGTGGAGGGTAAGAAAAATCCATAGCTATGAGCTAAATCCAATCTCAACAACCATACTACATGGTATTACAAATTTCGATGCCAAGGATGGTGACTCCAAAAACTGGTAAGTATATTAAATTTAAATTTAAAAGTTTGAACTTATTTAATCTTGCAAAATTTTTTTACAATGCCAACTCAACAAGCAAAGGTTCCTTCAGTCAAGCAAAGTTTGGAATTTAAATGAAGTTGGATAGCTATGCTTCCTGAGCTATCTCTCTCCATATTGGGAAATCCCAAGATCCTCCATAAGATTTACAATTTGGTAAAGCCAATTTTGTATGAAATTTGGACACGGTAAATGTTCTTTTACCTTGACATCTATCTATCAATAGGAGCGCCTGCTAGCTATGAGCACGCATGATACGTTTGGATCATATTTTTAATGAACTTATGTGTAAAGCAAGGATTCATTTTAGAGCATATTTCCTAGAAGCTTCCAAAGTTTGAAATATGTTATTAGCATATGAACTTGGGGAAACTTGGCAACATGTTTACCCGATCTTCTCTTGGAGTTTGGTATGAACCAAGCCACGATGGCATGCAGGGTACATCTGATAGCTCTAACTTTCTCAACATAAATGTCTATGAACAAAATTCAAGTGAAGGCAATTGCTATTAGAGTGGCGACAAGGTTAGCCAATTTCAAGTTCTACTTGTTTTTTTGTCTTTAACATTTCATTTGAAAACGATTTCTTTGTTGTCCAAAGAAAAGTGCTTTGAGAAACATAGAGCGAAGCAAGGCTTCTATTTAGTGCCAAAGGGTTGGCAATGACCAAATGTGATGTACCCATATCAATACAAATCGTGCAAGGCACGTACGCCATCAACTCAATTTGTTGAGACCATCATTGAAGCAATGGGCTTATCACACTATTTTTTTGATATGTATGCATGACATGCCATTATGGTGGACTCATTCCACTAAAGCATGGTTTATGTTTTCGCCATAACATTAGCTACTTTGTTCAGGAAGAATTGAGACTGGTATATTGGCTTGTGATTGTTGTATATGTCTATAGTGGCAAGCACTTTACATCATTGATTCTTTGCACAAGGTGCAACCAATATAGATGATGTTTTCTATAGATAGCAAGTAGGCATGGCCTTGCTATCAAGAACCTTCATGGGACAACATGAATACACTAAGTGAGCCTCAAAGCAGGCGATCTCTTATTTGAATGCCCAAGAACTTTAGTATGACCACCTTCTTGTGGTGTTGGGAATCTTTCTTGTTTGTTCATGGAGAGATATGATTCTTTCAAGCTCTAGTTGTGAATACAATTCCAACTTGAGAAGATTTGTTGCTTAATATATAGCACTTATTGTGGCTATAGGAGTGGTATTTACAGGGGTATGACCAAGCTAATACACAATCACTCTATTAGTGTTGAGGGTCACAATTTGATCTCATCATAGTTGTGCTTTCGAGGAAAGAAGTGTGTTGGTCATTTTTAACTACTAGTTTGAGCAATCTTTATACCTCAAGGGGAGGGGGGGGAGGGTGGTGGAATCACCAAATAATTATGTGACTATCACATAAGTGCAACAAAAGAGGTTATTAAATTTAGTTTTTTCTTACATTTTCACATACAAAAGGGTACCATAAAATAGAATCAATAACAAAATTTACAGATTTAATAGGAAAAGGGTGTGTTTTATTTGTCAAGAAATTCAAAGTTTATGAGTTTTATAAATAGTTCTTAAATGCACGTGATATATATAATTTATACATAGTGACCTCCTTGATCTTTATACAGATTCTAACCAAGGGATTTGACATTACAAATTTCAACAAAGGGGTCTTTCATTATAGATTTTAACCAAGGGGTTTGACATTACAAATTTTAACCAAGGTATTTTGATTTTCAAGGCAACACCCAGGGTTACCAATCCAATATTGCTTGTTTTTCACTAATCTTTAATTTAGTGTTTCATAGATCAAAACATATTAGGCCTCTACAGGCAAGAATTTTGGTTATGTGTACTTGACTACAACTAAGTGAACTCTATGTTCAACCTCTAGGTATGCATATGATTTGGTTTTATTTTTTAATAGGCTTTGATTGACTTTTTTAAAGTAGGATGTATAATCTTGAATGCTTTCATCCATTTTTCTCTTAGGACACATCACAAGGTGATGTACGAGCAAGCATTTTGGGACAGTAGTGTACTCGATACGTTTATGCACCCTGCAATTATAGATATACATGTAGGGTTTGTTTGGCACACATTGTCCCAAGGGGAGCAACATGGTCTATGAAATCACATAGTTTGGTTTAGCCTCACTCATGTCGCTGAGTGTTTACAGTTACCTCCACACACAAGTACATCTCGTACTTGAAGGATGTCATTTTTTTGGACCTCCTTATTTGAGACATATCCCATATGTGGAGAATATGAGTCTCTGGGATTGACACTGGCGCCTATTATTTCAATTATGTGTCAAGACAGAGTCTCTAGGTGCTAGTCACCTCCATTTTGTAGACCACTTTGAGCATGTAGTAGCACAAACAATTCAATGGCTAGAAATTATTGGGTACTTAGAATAACTTGTTAAGGTTACAACTGTTTCTAACCAACATGAACCTATGGTTGTTTATCTATGTAGCAAGTCTATGTATTGTTAACGAACTATACCACACAAGCTTCTTCTTCTCCATCGTCATCCCCCCCCCCCCCCCCCCCCCCTCTCTCTCTCTCTCTCTCTCTCTCTCTCAGAGATATGTGTGTGCTTTGACGATGATTGTATGTGTGTTTAAAATAAAATAAAATGGTAAATGGTTCTATAACTATACCACCCAAGATTCTTGTTCTCCATCATAACACCACAAACTGTTATTTAAATGGTTTAGAGTACACAACTTAAAACAACAACTATAATCATATAGATATGGAGAAAAAATAGTACAATATGCTAATATGGTGTCAAGACCTTATTTCTCCAATATTAGCAAGGAAAGGTGAGATCTAGTTGTTGTTGTTGGCTCCATTGGCTATTCCATGCCCAACAATGTATGACATCCACACTTCTACCCAAGCCTCCACATGTTGTTTGAAGGATGCACACTCCTGTGGGGTGTGAAAATCATGTTCCCCTCAAACCATACTTGCATTGTTAGCTAGTGCCGCAACTTGATCGATATCCCCTTTGGTTGGATGTGCATCAACATCAAGGTTTTGGATGGCGTTGAATAAAGAGCTTGTGGCCACATCGCTTGCACGGAGGGAGTGGGAGTAGTTGTGTGCACTCTGTGTTGTGCATACTACATTCATAACATATACACT
The DNA here is from genome assembly GCF_014529385.1 of Adiantum capillus-veneris. Taxonomy (NCBI): domain Eukaryota; kingdom Viridiplantae; phylum Streptophyta; class Polypodiopsida; order Polypodiales; family Pteridaceae; genus Adiantum; species Adiantum capillus-veneris. The sequence continues at coordinate 75,276,443 of NC_140936.1, forward strand.
ATTGAGAATATAAATAGCATGTACATTGATGATGGGGTCAACAGAGGGAGGGAGTTGACCACGCTAATCGCGTTGTCCTTGGCATGGTAAATATGTGAGTGAGAGAAAACTCAAGGAATAACTTTAGAAAATAGATAATTAGTGGAGAGACTTGCGCATGAATGGATGATGAAACATTGTGTTCTTTCAGCTATTTATACAAAAAACCCAAGTGTCTTTACTTCAAGGGTCACACACCATGTCCTTCGCAATATTTTCACTTAAAATATTATGCATACAAAAAAAACACTAAAAGATTGACCACCATCGATTAACTTGCCTTCAAAATTTAAACTTAGTTACAGAAATAAGAAACAACATAGAGTAAACATATATCAGATTGAGCAAAAATAAAAACATAGCATGACCAACCAGTAAGTTCAGGTGTGACATTACATAGAAATAAGATAAAATGGAGTAATCAATACAAGTCAAGAATTAGGTTCCCGGTGGCCGCAAATGATGTGGGGGTTGCACTATTGGAGTGTGTGTAGGTGGGGGTACCATGGGCAGTGTGGGAAATAGAGGGTAATAGAGCGGTTGACCATAGCTTGGCCAACCAGGAACTATGACTGAAGGTCTACTCGAAGGAGGAGCAGACGGCCCAACCGACTCTTGGAAAAGTCATAAAGGAGATGGGGGTGGATGTGAATGTGCTTTACGAGAGACCTCGCCCACATGAAGAGTCGATCCTAGACCAGTGGACATCCGCTGTTGCAGTTGAATACGTGCCAAGAACAATTTCTTGTCCCGATCAATGATGATACAATGTTTTTTAGACGCTCGCACTCCATTGCCAAGCCACCACAACCTGCTAGAATATCTAGAACTGAATCCCCAACCTTTGTGAAGGTATCGAATAACCACATGTTTACAAAAGCACAAACATTAGTAGACATTTCAATGGCACATTAGCGGAGTAGTTCAATGGATAAAATTGATCATAAAGGCACCCTATTTGACTTACCGATCGAAGAACTCAGGCTAAAATGGTGCTCGAAGGGAATCTAGCATCCAGGGCTCGTCCTGTAGTGGTCTCAAATCATGTCACAATCAAACTCGAACCCATCATTCTCAACCGCCACATCTCTTGCTTGACGATCATATAGTGGAATCACTGGAAGGCCTTCAATTTTATGTGTGAAGGTGACTAGCAATAAGGTTGCGACCTGTAAAGTGAGTACAGTTTCAAACAAAAAACACACCAATATCTACCAGTCATGAAATTTTGTCGAGAAATGGTTGAGAACTTATTGGATCCGTGAAGTCATCTATCATAGCGTACATGAGTGACACCATACAAAGAAAGATAGTGCAAAGATGGAAAAAATCATGGAAGCGGGCCTCCTCAATGACAAGTGCTAAGTGGTCTGCTCGACACGCCATGACTGGAAACGAGATCAACAGAGAATGCATTCCATTGGGGTATGCCACCAATGCCGGAATCAAGTTTGGAATGTGTGGGAAGGTCTGCCCACACAAGTCGCACCCCTCCAAGCCGGTGCTCAGGCTCCATTTTGCCGGAGTGTGAGAGAGATCCAATAAAACATTGGATCACTCAAAGGCTCTTGAGATACATAAATACTATGCAAAAGAAGATTGAGAGAGTGCTTACCAAATTCAAACTGGAAGCCAAAGTGTAATAAACTCACTCAGAAGAAATATTTGGATCCATGATAGCATTACATAGATGGCATACATCAGCAAGTACTACGAGATTTACTAGGACTACCCCAACACTTAAGATTTCTTCCATTTGTGCATCAGAGTGAGCCTAAACTATGTCAAACGCAAAATTTAATGAAATGTTAGGTATCACAATTTTGTTGTTGTTAAAACAGACATTTGTTTGTGGTAACATTCCTTACCTAGTGGAAAAGAGTCAAGTGGTTCAGATGATCGAATAGACACCCGGTGGGGCTACCCTCGCTTTGAATAGTACCAATGGATATGGTTCGCTCGGGACCTCGGGATCTCGAGGCTTGGGAAGGACTGGATCTCCGTGACTCCAAGTGACGTTCAGAATCACCTTGCCCATACTCTGACCCTCCACCTTCATGCTTGCTCCTTTTTCTTTGATACTCTAAAAACTCTGAAAAATGGTTGTCCTCACTTCTTCCCTTGTTTGGGTCTATCCTGAGCACTTTTTGGGCTTCGACATCCCTTGGTCGTGCCAGGAGAAATGACATCGGTGGGAGGCTGATTACTGGTGACACTCCCTTACCCTTTACCTTATTGTGCAATGCTGCAAGTCCACAAAAAAGTTATGACACTATAGCAAATGAAACACATTACTTGAACAAGAAAAACATTACTTACTGTTGTTTGCTTTAGCTTCGTCTTCGGGAAATTCGCCATCCACATAGTCCAAATCCCATGAACAGTCTCTCCATGTTTCCTTACCAGGGAGATTCTCTATCCAATCGTCAAGATAGAGCCCACTCTCCTCCCTCTCAAACTCCACCCACGCATCACTGGGATGCTCGGGGTATGTACTATGAAGGCCTATTTTAAGGGCGCCCAAGCACCATCTACAAAAAAAGAGGAATAATGCCAACTTTCATAACACACAATTGGTGTATTGTATAGTTGAATACTGCATAGCAATTGTCGGTCTGTACAAGCAAAATGTGGCTTCTCCTCTGCATCATGGGTGGCTTGTATGGTTTGCTTCCATCGCACAAATTCCTTCCCAAAGTGCTTTTGTCAAAAAGCCTACAGTGCATCGCTAAGGGACATGCCACAATCACGTGCAGCGTGTGCATGCAGCTTCTTTAACGTGGATTTATCGGCCTTCATCTTTTCAACCACACTCAACACACCCCTACATATTAAGTATTAGTAATGTGGCAATACTAGAGAAGACCCCAGACTCTAGTGTTAGTATGCTCACCTTTCAAGATGCCACCAACGTACGTGCATTCTCAACCATTGTGAGAACGGCTTCTTCTACATCGGAATAGATGCTTCCACTAACAACACATCGCCCTTTGCCTATATATCAATCAGACAACATTTTCTGCAATGTATCATTGGATAACATTCTTAATAAATTAAGGAGAAGAAAGAGTGATTTCATAAGCAAATAGTACTTACTCCAAAGGACTAATCCGCCCCCGTGCAACCTCAGAGACTCTAAAGGGTGTCATTTTGCAACCCTTCTCTCCCAGCCCACAAAAGAGATGCATTTTTTGAAAAAATATGTTCCATTTTTGGGATTGGTTATGACTGCTATCTCTAGTCCCTTTTGCACAAAAAAATTCTCAGTCTCTTTCACTACCAAATCATAGCTTTCCTTGTAGTCATCTTCATGCATGTGGTACTCTCTACTCCCCTTCATTGATAAATTTTGTGTTTTTAGCCGATACATTGCATCGAACTCTTCCTGCAATACAAATCACCAAATCAAACTCATTTCCAAAAAAAACCCCTATGTGCTTACCTAATGCATGTGTATTATAAATTTACAAATACCTTTCACAATAGTTGCGCTAGCAAATCCATAACTAGTCTAAGCCATTTTGAACAGTTCATTGCCGTCCCAGGAAGTGCCTTGTAAGCTTTTGTTCTATCTTCTTCATTGAATTTGTCCAATAAGGATTGTGGATCTGCAAGTGCTAATTTTTGCATCATGAATATGTCGTGCACAGTGGTGTAAGGCACATGGACTCGCTCACCCTAATTTTAAATGAAAAATTATATTAATAATTGATAATATCAAGTGCACTAATAGAAGTGTCAAGAAACTTAATTGTTGATCATGCCGAGCATCAAAAGAAATTCAACCATCTCCATAAGGTCACACTTTACAATCGTGCACTCAACCTTTGGTGTAGAGAATTCATCCAACCGCTCCTGCAATGCCCAATCTTTCCACGCATGGAGCTGATGGTTGCCGTACCAAACAATAAACATTTTATCTTCCATGTGAGAGAGCTCAGGGATGTCTCTAATTTGGTCATCAAATGTGTTTGAAATCACTAACTCTCTCCCGTAAGTGCCACGCCTATCGAATGGTATAGGATCTTGTCCTGGAAAAGCTTAGGACACAATAAAGCTAGCCATCGTGGGCTACTAACCTCTTTCAGCTATAGAGGTTGTTAGTTCATCCACACAATCATCGTTCGTTCTAATGGCCCGGTTGGCCAAAAGAAGGCAAAGGGGAATACAAAGAAACAAGTGATTGTATGGCACAACATGTGCATCAATCCAACCCAATGAGATGTGGGTATCAACCGCGGAACTAAAGAAATCAGTAAGAGGATCATTACCCATGTTTTTTGTAAGGATGGTCGTCGACGTGACTGCACTCATCAAAGGAGGCACTTGCATCCTTGTCAAAACGGACGCTCCAACTACGGAACCACTCTCTTGAGTGGTTTGTAGAGGATTTTCTTCTTGGGTGATTTGGATCGTCATCTCTTCTTGACTGTCCACATCTTTGGATCGTTTTCTTGTTAAAATTGGCATCTTGTTGGTTAATTAGGGTGCCGGTGGTTTGCAAAGAACTAATGGAAGATGAAAGTAATATGAGAGGTTTGAAGGTGTGGGAACAAGATTTAAGAGAAATGGTGAAAGGTGAAAGGTAAAAGTAATATGAGAGAGTAGAAGGTCTAGCTGGTGGGAATAAGAAATGAAATAGAAGAGAGTAGGAGTAGAAGGTTTGGAAATGTATAAAGGAATGAAAAAAAAAAAATTGCTTTTCTAAAAGATATAGATCACTTACACTTAAGGAAGAGTAGAACTAAGAAGAGGATAAAAAGTCCAAATGTGAGATTTTATAGGAGATTGGAAAAGGGGCAAGGGGCAAAAAAAAAGAAATATTTTTTTATCAAAAGAGAGGGGGAAAGGAGATGGAAGAAAAAGGAGGGGGGGACGTAAGCGTGGCGGGAGGGGGCAGCTGGGGGTGCATGATGCGGGGGCAATCGAGCGCAAGGAGCAAGGGAATAGGGGGGCAGTTGGGGGAGAGGGGTGGGGAAAGGTGGCGTGAGGGGCAAGGTGGGGAGAGTGGGCGACAGGGGGTGATGGGTCCGGGCAGCGTGAGGGACAGGGGACAAGCAGTGGGGGGTAGTGCAGTGAAGGGTGGCAGTGGACAGGTGGTAGGGGCAGTGGGAGACGACGGGTGCAGGCGACGCGAGGGGCACGGGGTGGGCGACAGGGGATAGTGCAACAAGGGGGGAGGGCCCCCCACAGAGGCAGGGCGGGGGTAGGGGAGAGGGAGTGCGAGGCGTAGGGTGGGGGACAATGTGGGCGAGCGGGTGCATGGTGAGCCCCTGTTGTCCACGTGGCAATCCACGTGGGCTGACGATGGGGCACCACATGGTAGCCCACGTGGACTGTGAGTTGCCCATAGTCCATGTGGACTGCGGATTGCCCATAGTCCATGTGTATTTCCATATGGACAACAGGGGTCCACCCCGCTTGCTCCCCTCGGGCTCCTTACCCATGCCACCACCCCCTGCTACGTTTCCCCCCTGCACCGCCCAACCAGAGAGAGAGAGAGAGAGAGAGAGAGAGAGAGAGAGAGAGAGAGAGAGAGAGAGAGAGATGAATTTTATTATCATCCTCGAATGTCAAATATGACCTATGGGACCAAAGTTACATGTCGTGTAGTATGTGTATGGCTGATGAGTGACTTTTGATGCTCCAAAATTGTGGTGATGAGAGTCACAATGGAGAGCCCACACTGTGGCGGGGAGAGGAAAGTGTGTAGGACTAGTTATGGCTGAAAATGTGAGAGAAGCAAGTTCAGATGTGACCAAAAGGTGAACACTCTAGTAGTGTGTGGTACGCAGACTCTCGAAATTGCACTGAGCATAATGTGCTGAATTGTTTGACTCCTGTCCATTGCCTCAAGGCCCTATCTTGCATCGAAGGAAATGGGAGCTAAGCCAAATGGCTGTGATAGTGCGTATCGTCGACAAGGGGATAGGCTCAATCATGTAAGTGTGAGTACAATTTCCTCTTTCAGCGAAGAACATGGTTTTGTAGTTGGGGGCAATATGGGTGGTATAACGTATGAAGCGTGACCCACTAGATTTCTCCCCACCTGTAATACATTGGCGTTGTAGAAAAGCTTCATTCACTTGGGAATCAATTGAAGCATCATGTAGCAAGTGTAATGCATCCCATCTCCCAAACCACTTCTTTATGTCTTGCATCCATCTTGTGCTCAAGATCTTGCTTTTATGTGTCTTTTGAACTTTTTTGCTTGCTTCCCATGCAATTGTAGGAAGTCAATGTGAGGGATTTTGAGGCATCTTTATCATGTACTCCATATCCCTTTCCATGCTCATAACCTCAATTAAAAGAGATCTCAACTCAAGAAGTAGTAGCATATATGGTGTTTGTGTAAAGGCTTTTGGACATTTTGAAAATCTTTGCAAGTAGATTTTGAGATGCTCCCGCCCCACACTTCGACTCCTTAAAGAAGAACCGGTGTCACCAATGCATCAAAAAGATACTTCTTGAGAACCCAACACTTGATGCTTCCCGTATTACACATGTTCTCAAATGCATAATATGCTCTCTTTCTTGTTGGGTTCAAGCCCTTATTGGTTAGCTTATTGGTCAGCCCGTGAGAACAAGTCTCAAGGCATGCAAGTATAGACCATTAGTTAGTTGAGTTTGCATGTGAAAAAGGTGAGGTAGACATCATCTTGCAAAAGCTATGTAAAGGCTTCCATTAATAAAAGAAAAAGAGAGTAGCGTGTTCTTTTGCTTCAAGCTATGTCGAGATCTCTCTCTCTCTCTCTCTCTCTCTCTCTCTCTCTCTCTCTCTCTCTCTCTCTCTCTCTCTCTCTCTCTCTCTCTCTCTCTCTCTCTCTCTCTCTCTCTCTCTCTCTCTCTCTCTCTCTCGCCTTCTGTTGTGCTTCCTCCACGCCATGGCTTCCCTCAGGCTGCATCCCCCATAGCCCCTCGTTCCAAAAACTGGTATCAGAGCCACGAGGGCCTACGGTCGAAGATCCTCACAAGAACCAGCGCTTGCAATTGAGAGAAAAATATCGTCAACCTGCTCAATATCAAGCAACATCTGCATCACGAGCAACGCCTGGCTTGGCTCTAAGCAGTCCTTGACACAGACACCACCCCCCGTTCTGCCTTCATATCCAGCTAGAGGCGGCGAAATTGCAGAGCTCAGGAGGTCGGCTAGGGCGTTGAAGATATAGCGCAGCCAGCAAGCCTATCAACAAGCTCACAAAGCTGAAGCAAGGCTATGATCAAAAGCTGTGGCTGTGAATAAGCTAATTAGATCAAGACAGAGACTTTTAAAACGTTGTCCTAGACTACTGTGGTGGCGTGTGGAGCATTTTTCATCACAAAACACAGCCTAGATTCTTTTCTACAACTCGCTATCAATCAAGCAACTCAGGCACAACTGATGAACTTGTTTTTTGTGAGTGTTTCTTTGCATGAGAATTCATACCTAAGGCTTATTTTGAGCATGTCCGCCCATTCTGCTCTTGGATGGCCCCCTATGCAAGAGGTGCTTCTCACCTTCAAAGCCAACTTTGTGGGTTGTGTGGTACATCAAGATCAAATGCACAAGAAGAGCAGCTACGCTTTATTGATATTTGGAAACTTTGTACCAGATACTTGGTCTCCAAAATTCTCAACCATAGAGATGCAAGTTTTGGGTTGTGATGCCGACATTAGGTGCAACATTTTTGGGGTCAAGCTCGATGCAACCAAGCTTTATAGGTACCTACTTGATCAGTGCATGGAAAATAGCACCAATGCCAGAACTGATGAATATGGAAACTCTTTGAACAATAGGATCACAATTGTTTTTACCAATTCAATGTCATAAGTTTTTCAATTGTCAACACAATAACATATTTTCAGTCAAAGCCTCTTTTAGTTTATTTGTTGTCAGTCATGCCATGATAAAAATTTGTACGGGATATAGACACTGCCACAAAAATAAGTGGTAAGACCTCCCAATTTTTATCAGTTCTCAGCCCGTTTTTGTTGCATTCTCATGAGGTTACTGGGTACACCTGAAACCCAAGGTTTGGCAGTGAACCAAAAACTCCACTTTTGGTAGCTAATGTTTTGACCTACACCCTATCTGTTCAAGGGGGGGTTACTGACCTAGCACCAGGTTATGGATAAACCAAAAATCCTTGGTTGTGAGAAAACCTAAAACTCACGGTTGACGAGTACACCAAAAAACTCGAGGTATTTCATGAGAGGGTCTGTCCAGTTTGGGCTTGAGGGGGGGATTGTTGGGTTCAAGCCCTTATTGGTCAGCTTATTGGTCGGCCCGTGAGAACAAGTCTCAAGGCATGCAGGTATAGACCATTAGTTAGTTGAGTTTGCATGTGGAAAAAGGTGAGGTAGACATCATCTTGCAAAATCTATGTAAAGGCTTCCATTAATAAAAGAAAAAGAGAGTAGCGTGTTCTTTTGCTTCAAGCTGTGTCGAGATCTCTCTCTCTCTCTCTCTCTCTCTCTCTCTCTCTCTCTCTCTCTCTCTCTCTCTCTCTCTCTCTCTCTCTGTCTCCTTCTGCTGTGCTTCCTCCACGCCATGGCTTCCCTCAGGCTACATCCCCCATAGCCCCTCGTTCCAACATTTCTTGCTTCCAAACAACGCATAGCACATTCATGCCACTTGTGATTGGACGGAACCTCAAGGCCAAGGTACTTGAAGCTCTCAACAACTTCAAGTGTCTCATTGTTGTACACAATGCATGGCTTCTCCTTATGGTTGATTTTCACAAGCATAACCTTTGTTTTATATTCATTCACAATCAGCCCACTATGCAAGCAAAAGTTCTCAAGGACAAGCATAAGCTTTTGTGTACCTTCTAAAGTGTGTGCTAGAAGCACCACATCATCCACATACAACAAAATCATGATTACCGCATTGCAAATAGTGACCTCTTCAATGCCTTCTTCTTGCATAAATTCAAGTACCATTTGCTCCAATTGATCGATGCATAGACCAAAGAGATTTAGTGACAATGGACATCCTTGTTTAACCCCAATAGTGCTTACAAAAGTTTCTGAAATTTCTCTTCCCATGCGCAAGTGACAAATCACCTTCTCATAGATTCGAGAAACCCCAATCATAAACTCACTTGGCACTTGAAGTTCTTTCATCCTTCTCCACAAATTGTTACATGGAATCATATCAAAGGCTTTCTTAAAGTCCACAAAACAACAATACAATCGCTTGCCTTTCAACCGACTTTCCTCCATGAGTACACGAAGAGTGACAAGATGATCAATGGTACTATGGCATCGACAAAAACCTGCTTGTCCCTTTGCACGCTTGTCATTCTCTTTAGCCCAATCACTCAATTTCATCTCCATTATGCATCCAAACAAGTTTTCCATAAGAGACCCAATCATTATAGTCCGGTAGTTGTTTACATTCTTTATATCCCCTGCTTTATGCAAAGGCTTAACCCAATTAGTACTTCAATCATAAGGCATACCATGTTGAAGTGCAAGGTTAAACATATCACACATCCACTCATGGGTAAAATCTCCCGTGCATTTGATCATCTCCTGCTTGATACCTTGAAGATCTCCCGCTTTGTGAGTGGCCAATTTTTCAAGCCCACCGCATACATCCTCAATAGTAAAAAAAGAGGGCATACATGGGAGTGAACCATAAAATGGCATTCTTTCAGCATTTTCTTGCTCATATAATTGCCTACAATGTGTGTACATACCCACAAGATTCAAGTTACCAAAATTCTCAACCTACTTGCCCCTCAAGTTTCTCCAAAATCTTCCACATGCATGTGCCTTTTTTTGGACTTGAAAACGTTGCTACTTTACTTCACATCTTCTTCTCTTCTTTTGAATCAATGCCTTGCATGCATGCAAATGACTTTGATAGTTGTCTTTGTCCATAGTTGCATCAAGCTTTATCAAGGACTTTTGAGCATCTTGACATTCTTTATTAAACCACATTTTGCATGATTTATCTTTGTTGATACCATGGAGATGCTTTATGGCAAATCATTCTTTGGCACAAGAACAAATAACTTTCTTGAAAGCTTCCCATTTAGTTTCCAATGGTGCATCATATTGAAGCTTTAATTTTTGCTCAACCATTTCAATGTACATTGGTGCCCGTTTGAAATTCATACATAGTGATAATTTCTCTTTCCACATGCTTAGTTGCTTCTCCACATGAAAGGTCAATAGACGAGGTGCAATGGTTAGATTCCGGGGTCCATTGATACATGATGGCTTCAGAGAGTAGCATATAGTCAATCACACTGTCCCCATTATGTCTCCTACATGTAAATCCATTGGTTCCACTCCACAAAGATACACTATTGGCAATGAGCATACCCGTGCTATTACACATGTGTAGAAGTAACTTTCTATAGTGATCCGGCTAACTTCTCTTTGGGCATTCCATGAATAACAATGTTCTTGGAACGTTGCTCTTGTTCCTTCAACCTCCTCCACATCCACATTCTCAACATTCTTGTTTGAACAATAGATTGCATGAGTGAAGAATTAGAAACCACATTGCTACCACATACATTAGACCAAGACTTGTTTGTGCATACATTTTTCATATTGCATACATCCCGGCTCATGGTGTCAAATTTCTCCTCTTTCATGTCATGCTCTACGTTGCTCATCCACTCCTTCAAAGCATTCAAGTCCATAAGAGAGTGTTTACATTCCTTGAATTCCTCTTCAAGTTTCATCAAACGTGTTGTTTGCATCTCAAGTTTCCTCTTAAGATTCTCATTCTCAACCTTAGTGTGCCATTCTCCATTGCAAGTGCTAGTAAGTCTTTGCCTTGTTTGTTTACGGTCTCTTGCAATGAAACCAAGTATACCATGATCATGATTTCTGACGTCGTTGGTTGGGTGGCTGTGTTGCTATCTCTGCACTTAGGAGATTTTGCATCATTTTCCATAATGGTTGTGGACCTTGCGAGTGCCGGAAGACATTCCATGTGAAATAAGAGAAGAGTGTCAATTTTCCTGAACCTGTTCATTTCCAAAATGTTGCTACAAAAACACCTTTCATAACTCTAAAAGTTTTTATCTACACATCAATGCCTCCAGGTTTTTGTGCTCTTCAATTGAGGCTATAGATCACCCAAATCGGAGTTCGGATGAAGAAGTTATGATCAAAAGAGTGAACTGTTGTCTACTAGGTTAAAAAATGGCTGCGTTTTATGTGGAGAGAGAGAGAGAGAGAGAGAGAGAGAGAGAGAGAGAGACCCCTCCCCCCTGCTCACCCCCCCTGCATTTTCCTCCTGCGTCTCCCAGCTGCCCAGAGAGAGAGGAAACCGTCCCTTGCTCCCCACCTGACTGCGTTTTTCCCCTGTTCTATTCCCTGCGCATTGCCCCCTGTGCTGTCCAACCGCCTAGAGAGAGAGAGAGAGAGAGAGACAAAGAGAGAGAGAGAGAGAGAGAGAGAGAGAGAGAGAGAGAGAGAGTCCCACGCCCCTCCCTTGTGCTGCTCTTCTTGCCGCCATCGTCGCCCCCACCGCCCTCCCCCTACGCCGCCCTTTACTCCCCCACCCCTGCTCTGCACACACACACACACACACACACACACACACACACACACACACACACAGGCCCGTCCCCCTCCCCTTGTGCCGCCCTTCCTACCGCCGCCGCCACCCCCTCCCCCTCCGCCGCCCTTTACCCCCTCACATACACACAAAGAGAGAGAGAGAGAGAGAGAGAGAGAGAGAGAGAGAGAGAGAGAGAGGGATACATAGTTCTATTATCATCCTTGGAGGTCAAATATGACGTATGGGACCAAATGAACATGTCACGTGGTGTACGTGGAGGTCATAAGTGACTCTCGATGCTCAAAAATGGCTGAAATGAGCGTTACAATACAGAGTCCACATCATGGTTGGGAGAGGAAGGTATGTAGGGAGAGCTCATGGTTGAATATTTGGGGAAAAGAGGACCTAATGTGGTCAAAAGATGAGCACTCAAGTAGTGTGTGGTACTCACTCTCTCGCACTTGACGAGGACATAAGGTGCAAAGTCGATGAGACTCCTCGCCAGTGCCCCAACGTCCTATGTCATAGCGTAGAGAATGCGAGCTAAGAGGAATGGAGGCAATGGTGCGGATCGCACTCAATGCGATGGGCTCAAGGATGTAGTAATGGGTTTGGTTACCGCGCTCAGAGAAGAAGAGAGATTTGTAGTTTGGGGCAATGTGTGTGGTGTAATGGCTGAAGTGAGAACCTCCGGATTTCTCCCAAGCCATGATACATTGGCGTTGTAAGAAGGCTTATTAACTTGGGAGTCGATTGACGCATCCTTGACCAAGTGACATGCATCGCATCTTCCAAACCATTCCTTGATGTCAAGCATCCACCCCGAACTTAGTATTTTTCTCTTGCATGTCTTTTGGACCTTTTGACTTGCTTCATATGCGATTCTAGGAAGTCGATACAAAGGGCTAGGTTGTTTGTTAAGCATGTACTCCAGAACCCTTTGCATGCCCAAGACCTCAATGGGAAACGATCTGGACTCAAGAAGTAAGAGCATGTAGGGGGTTTGTGTCTTGACTTGGAAAACGTTGGTGAGAAAACACTTTTGGACATTCTCCAACTCTTTCCAAGTAGACTTCCCGATACTACCACCCCACACGTCCACTCCATAAACAAGCACCGGTGTCACCAATGTGTCAAAGAGGTACTTTTTGAGAGCCCAAAACTTGATCTCTCCAGCATTGCACATGTTCTCAAATGCATAATAAGCCCTCTTTCCGGATTCCAAGCGACGCATTGCGCAATCCTTCCATCTATGATTGGATGGAATCTCAAGGCTAAGGTACTTGAAGCTATTTAACACTTCAACTTGCTCATTGTTGTATACAATGCATGGATTTTCATCATTGAGGGTCTTTACAAGCATAACCTTGGTTTTGGATCCATTCACGATCAGCCCGCTATGTAGGCAAAAGCGTTCCAAGACACTCATAAGCTTTTGTGCATCTTCTAAAGTATGTGCCAAGAGCACCACATCATTGGCGTAAAGCAAAAGCATGATCACCACATTTTCGATCTTAACCTCTTCTATGCCTTCTTGTTGCATAAAATCAAGAACCATGCATTCCAATTCATCAATGAGTAGCCCAAAGAGGGTTGGGGAAAGTGGGCATCCTTGTTTGACACCAATGGTGCTTGCAAAAAATTCTGAAATTCCATCTCCCATACGTAGTTGACATATCACTTTTTGATAGATGTGAAAGACTGCATGCAAAAATTCTCTTGGCACTTGAAGGCTTTGCATACGTTGGAGAGGGGGAATGGGGAGCACGCCCAGCGCGTCAACACGGAATGCCTCCTATAGCCTACGGCACACACTGCACCCCAATCCACTTTGCGAGCACCTTCGACTCGCTCTTTTCACCAAACCACGTGCGCACACGCGCTCACATAGACACATCCTAACTCACACAACGCACGCACCTCAATGCAGTAGCTTTTACGCTCTCCCACATGCGCAAAACGCCTCTCTCTCTCTCTCTCTCTCTCTCTCTCTCTCTCTCTCTCTCTCTCTCTCTCTCTCTCTCTCTGCCTCTGCAACACTTCGTCGGGGCGGCGCACACTTGCCGACACGCCCGCACGCACACACACAAGAGTAGAAGAGAAGGGGGGAAAGGGTGGCGAGACGACTTCAAAATCAACTGCAATGGGGGATTCTCTTCTTCATTCACACCAGAAATAGGTACAACACCGTCGCCGCAACCGACACAAACCAAAAAAAGCACAATGGGCGAGCCCTGCTCCAGCCATACACAAAGGTTTCCATAAGACCTGCTCCTCGTGAGCTTTCCCCAGCTTCTAACGAGCGAGCTCTCCAAGGCCTTTTCCTTTGCCAAGTCCTTGCTTTTTTTGCACCGCTTCACAGACCATGCATCTCGGCTTCAACTGCCGAGCCAGAGCGTACGAAGACCTTCCTCCTTCCTCACTCTTCCTCTTTTGCCTAAGGAAAAGCCAAGGAGCCCACACAAACTCGAAGCCGCTGCCCTTCTCTTTTTCAAGGCAAAAGAAAAAAACATGCTTTATTTGACAATGAATCCCGGCGCTATTGCTCCTTGGGCTCTCCCTCTACCTTTTCCTTTTTTTCCTTTAGCCTTTGAGTTTCTCTTAAACTCCAGCCAAGGCAAACTTTGCTTATTTTACACCCAAGGAGGCTCATGTGTTCGTTTCCCACATGGTCGGTGCTTCTGTGTGCACGGATTCTCCAAGTAAGATTTTTTCGACCATGCTGCATGGGAACTCCATCTTACTGATTCCGAATCCCATCTCTCCTCCATCGCTCGATGTCACCCTGGCCTCAGGTACCACATCCCAAAACGGGGAAAACCATCTGACCCCTTCCCGCCATCCACTTGCCAACTTAGATTCGGCCCATTTCGATGCACACGACTTCGATTAGCAAGCCGCAAGTCTTGACTGGCCCCCCACGTTACATGTAATTTTCTAGAATCTTGGCGAGCCCTAAAAACATGCCTATAGACAAGCCTACCAACGTGGCTAGGTGAGCACGTACTCGACCCCCGACAAATATTGCGCAGGCCATAACTTGCTCGTTTGAGCTCCGAATGGCAAACCGATAAGACCGGTGTGCTCCACAGCTCAAACACTTCACGTGTACTGATATCACATCCGCCTTGACTAACCACATGTGCCCGCCCAATCCGGCAAGGATCTGCAACGCACCCCATTTCAAACTGCCATATCTTTCACATACGGGCTCTGTTTACGAGCAGTCTGGATGAGCTTCTAGAGCATCTCAAATACTACATTTCGGCACACAAAACCATCACTTCGGACACATGAGGCCACCATGCAATTTAGCACCTGACAGCATACCATCGGCCTAAAAAGCCACATCAAACATACACTTCCGCCACGACATTCTCTCCCAGGGCCTTCGTTCCTGCTTTAGACCTTTGCCATGCATATGCTAGCACCCTTTGCACTACATAACACACTTTCCAGTGCGAACCAACTTTGGCTGCACCAACGTCTCCAAAGATTTCCTCGTGGTACCATGTCAAAAGCTTTCTCGAAATCCACAAAGCAACAATACAACTTTTTTCCTTTCAATCGAGATGCTTCCATAAGAACTCAAAGAGTGACAAGGTGATCAATAGTGCTATGATGCTTTCAAAAACCTGCTTGGCCTAGCGCACGTTTGACGTTTTTTCAGCCCATTCACTTATCTTCATCTCCATGATACATCCAAATAACTTTGCCATCAAATAACCAACCATTATAGTGCGGTAGTTGTTCACATTGTTCACATCTCCCCCTTTGTGTAAAGGTTTGATCCAATTTTCACTCCAATCATGAGGCATGCCATGCTGAAGTGCAAGGTTAAACATATCACATATCCAATATCGTGTTTTCTTGCTTGTCCATTTAATCATTTCAGCCTTGACACCTTGAAGGTCTCTTGCCTTGTGGGTAGCAAGTTTTTCAAGTGCGCAACATACATCTTCAATAGTAAAGAAGGGATGCATAAACGGAAGGGAGCTACAACACTCCATCTTATCAACATTGGGTTGTTCATAGAGGTCCTTGCAATGTGTATACATATTCTCAAGAGTCAAGTCACCAAAGCTCTCAACACGCTTGCCTTTTATATTTTGCCAAAACTTTCCACATGCATATGCTTTTTCTTGGGCTAAAAGAAGTTTTTTTTGACTTCCCACCTTCTCCTCTTTTTTTGAACAAGTGCTTTGTATATGTGTGAATATTCGAAGTAACCTTCCTTGTCTTTGCTTGCATCCAACCTTAGCAAGTGTTTTCGGGCTTGACTACATTCCATGTCGAACCATTTCTTCTTGGTGCTACCTTTCTTAGATCTTTTGCAAGACATGTGTTTCACCGAAAAGCATTCCCTCGCACAAGAGCAAATTACTTCTTTGAAAACTTTCCACTTGCATTCTCATGTTGGGCTCTCTTGATGCTCTGTCATGCTTAACATTTGGTCCACCATATCAACATATATAAGTGCTCGTTTGAATCCTAGACGTAGGTACGAATGATTCTAATCATGATTGGAGGCTACATGCTCGGGTCTTTTACCGCACTTGAGGTCAATACATAGCATTCTATGATCCGATTCCGGATTCCATTCACCAAGTGTAAAGCTTTGTATGCATTCTATAGTGGCTTCCGAAAACAACATATAGTCGATCACACTATCACCATTGTGCTTTCTACATGTAAAGTCATCAATGCCTTGCCATAAAGATACACCATTTGCAATGAGAATTCCAGTACTATTGCACATATGTAGAAGTGACTTTTCATAGTGATCCAATTCTTTTGCATCATTAGAACTTCGATTATACATGTATGAGTCATCCATTCTTCTTGAGACATGCGGCATGTCAACTTGTTGTGTGTCGCGTTGTAACCTATTTGTGCGAGCATTCGTGTCTCCAAAGACAATGACTTCGCCTTGGTCCTTGTAATGAGAAATGTCTTCCTCTAGTTCAACAAAGGGTTGATCTTTGTCCATATCCAAGCGAGCATAAACGTTGGAGTCATAGTGAGGAATGTAGCAACCAACCACAAACATGACTTGACCATTGGGTGGGTTGATTTTCAGCCATAAGTAGTGTTTATACTTATCTTCTTTGATAATGAAAACATCTTTCAAACCCTTTTTTATCATACATGCTACACCTCCTTGGCCTCTACGTTGCTTTGCATTTTTGGTCCACATCAAAGAATGCACATCATATTTGTCAAATCCAAGAATTTGTTGCGCATCATGCTCCCATGTTTTGACAAGAAGTATCACATTGGAGTCATTGGTAAGCTCACCCGGGGAGGTCACCTAATAAAAATGTAACCTATCACGTGAGTTCAACAGAAGGGTATTTAAAGTTCTTGAAACTTACAGAAATCTATATACAGAAGGGCATTATTTTTTCAAATTGAAAAAAACTTACAGATTTTAAAAGAAAATGGTATACTTTATTCTTAACAAAATTCACAGATAAGGGGTTTTACAAACATGTCTTAAATGCACGTGATATGGTAGCCTTTACACAAAGTGAACCCCCCGAGTAAGCTCATGAATGCCAATTGCTGCATTCCATGGATAGCTGTTACAATTCCAAAAGCTTATTCGTAAGCGTGAGTCGGTCTCATAGATCATGTGTCCCTATTTGTTGGGTGGACTTGCATCCTCCTCAAGTGACTTTTCTTCTTGAGATGACACCTTGACCTTCTTGGTTCTTTCCTCATATGCTTTGCTACGTACATTTTGTTGCATAAGAGTGCGATCCTCATATACATTACAACCCGTTCCTTTGAGGTAGATCCAGCTATTGTCAAGGATGATCTTTCTCTTTACCTTATCAGCCATGGTACATACAATAGGTCTTTCTCTCGAGCAAGGGACTCCTTGTTTTCCAGCTCGATGTGCACCATAGGCCCATGATTCCAGACATGCCAAAGTGTGTAGCAAAAAACTCTTCAATAGCAACCGCAAGAGATTGGGGTGTTTCCATGCTTTCCTCCTTGATTCCACGAATGACAATGTTCTTTGAGCATTTTTTCCGTTCTTGCAATTCTTGAGTGTCCACATTCTCTACATTATTTGCTTGCACAACGGCTTGCATGATAGAAGATGTAGAAACCACATTATCCTTACATATATCAGCCTATGATTTGGATGCATTTCTCATCTCACATACATCATGTCATATTGTATCTATCGTTTCCTCTTTCAATACATGATCACTCTCAACTTTGCTCAAGCGCTCTTTCATATACATTCATGTCCACAAGAGAGCGCTTACATTCTTGAACTTTATTCTCAAGATGTACCAAGCGTGTTGTTTGCATTTCAAGAACCTTCTTGAGGTGCTCATTCTCCACAACAAGAACTCTTAAAGTACCATTTTCCATTGCAAATGCGCGCAACTCTTCACCTTGCTTGTTGACGGTTTCTTGTAATGAGATCAAGTAAGCCATGATCATTTCTTCCATTGTTGTAGATGATGTGGTTGGATTAGCATCCGAATTCCTTTGCATCATTCTCCATGGCGAGTGTCGATTTTCCACCCTTGCGAGTTTTGTCCGACATTGCCTTCAAGTCGGTAACAAAAATGCAAAGTTTTGATAGTTCTTTCAGTTTTGAGATGTTGTTACAGCAAAGCCTTCCATTGTCCTCGGACGTCAAATATGACCTATGGGACCAAATGAACAGGTCACGAGGTGTGCATGGAGGTCATAAGTGACTCGTGATGCTAAAAACTGATTGGAATGAGCGTCGCAATAGAGAGTCCACATCGTGGTTAGGAGAGGAAAGTATGTAGGGAGAGCTCATGGCTGAATATATGGGGAAAAGAGGACCTAATGTGGTCAAAAGATGAGCACTCAAGTAGCGTGTGGTACTCACTCTCTCACACTTGACGAGGGCATAAGGTGCAAAGTTGATGAGACTCCTCGCAAGTGGCCCAATGTCTTGTCTCGTAGCGTAGAGAATGGGAGCTAAGACGAATGGAGACAATGGTGCGGATCGCACTCAACGGGATGGGATTGAGGATGTAGGGATGGGTTCAGTTACCTCGTTCGGAGAAGAAGAGATATTTATAGTTTGAGGCAACGTGTGTGGTGTATGGCTAAAGCAAGAACCTTCAGATTTCTCCCAAGCTGTGATACATTGGTGCTGTAAGAAGGCCTCATTAACTTGGGAGTTGATCGACGCATCCTTGACCAAGTGACATGCATCCCATCTTCCAAACCATTTCTTGATGTCAAGCATCCACCCCGAACTTAGTAATTTTCTCTTGCATATCTTTTGGACCTTTTGACTTGCTTCATCTACGATTCTAGGAAGTCGATACAAAGGGCCACATAGTGTCTTAAGCATATACTCCACAACCCTTTGCATGCCCAAGATCTTAATGGGAATTCGAACTCAATAAGTAAGAGCATGTAGGGTGTTTGTATCTTGACTTGGAGAAAGTTGGTGAAAAAACGCTTTTGGACATTCTCAAACTCTTTCCAAGTGTAGACTTCATGATGCTACTACCCCACATCTCCACTCCATAAAGAACCCCCGTTTCACCAACGTGTCAAAGAGGTACTTTTTGAGAGCCCAATACTTCATCTCTCCGCACATGTTCTCAAATGCATAATAAGCCCTCTTTTTGTCTTCCAAGCGACGCATGCACAATCCTTTCATTTATGATTGGATGGAATCTCAAGGCCAAGGTACTTGAAGCTATCTACAACTTCAAGTTGCTCATTTTTGTATACAATGCATGTATTTTTGTCATTGAGGGTCTTACAATCATATCCTTGGTTTTGGATCCATTCAGGAGATAAGCCCGCTATGTAGGCAAAAACGTTCCAAGACACTCAAAAGCTTTTGTGCATATTCTAAAGTATGTGCCAAGAGCACTACATCATCACATAAAGTAAAAGCATGATCACCGCATTTCCGATCTTAACCTCTTCAATGCCTTCTTGCTACATAATATCAAGAACCATGCATTCCAATTCATCAATGAGGAGCCCAAAGAGGGTTGGGAAAAGTGGGCATCTTTATTTGACTGCAATGGTGCTTGCAAAAATTCTGAAATTCCATCTCCCATACGTAGTCGACATATCACTTTTTGGTAGATGCGAAAGACTGCATGCATAAATTCTCTCGGCACTTGAAGGTTTTGGATACATCTCCAAATATTTCCTTGCGGTACCATGTCAAAAGATTTCTTGAAATCCACAAAGCAACAATACAACTTTTTTGCTTTCAATCTAGATGCCTCCATAAGAACTCAAAGAGTGATAAGGTGATTAATAGTGCTATGATGCTTTCAAAAACCTGCTTGGCCAAGCGCACATTTGCCGTTATTTTCAGCCCATTCACTTATGTTCATCTTAATGATACATCCAAATAACTTTGCTAGCAAAGAACCAACCATTATAGTGCAATAGCCGTTCACATTGTTTACATCTCCTCCTTTGTGCAAAGGTTTGATCCAATTTGCACTCCAATCATGAGGCATGCCATGTTGAAGTGAAAGGTTTAACATATCGTGTATTTAATATCGTGTTTTCTTGCTTGTCTATTTAATCATTTCAGCCTTGACACCTTGAAGGTCCCTTGCCTTGCGAGTAGCAATTTTCTCAAGCGTGCGGCATACATCTTTAATGGTAAAGAAGGGATGCATAAATGGAAGGAGCTACAACACTCCATCTTATCAACAGGGTTGCTCATAGAGGTTCTTGCATTGCTCATAGAGGTTCTTGCAATGTGTATACATATCCTCAAGATTCAAGTCACCAAAGCTCTCAATTTGCTTGCCTTTTAGATTTTGCCAAAACTTGTCATATGCATGTGCTTTCTCTTGCGCTAAAAGAAGTTGTTTTTTGACTTTCCACATTCTCCGCTTTTTTTGAACAAGAGCTTTGTATGTGTGTGAATGTATCAAGTAAACTTCCTTGTCTTTGCTTCTTGCATCCAAACTTAGCAAGTGTTTTTGGGCTTGACTACATTCCATGTCAAACCATTTCTTCTTGGTGCTACCCTTCTTAGACCTTTTGCAAGACATGTGTTTCACGGAAAAGCATTCCTTTGCACAAGAGGAAATTACATATTTGAAAACTTTCCACTTGCATTCTAATGTTGGGTTGTCTTGATGCTCTGTCATGCTTAACATTTGGTCCACCATATCATCATATATAAGTGCTTGTTTGAAGTCTTGATGTAGGTACGAATGATTCCCATCATGATTGGAGGCTACATGCTCGGGTCTTTTACCACACTTGAGGTCAATACGTAACATCCTATGATCCGATTCCGGATACCATTCACCAATTGTAATGCTTTGTATGCATTCTAGAGTGGCTTGTGAAAATAATATATAGTCAATCACGCTATCACCGTTGTGCTTCTACATGTAAAGTCATTGGTGCCTTGCCATAAAGATACACCATTTGCATTGAGAATTCCAGTACTATTGCATATGTAGAAGTAACTTTCCATAGTGATCCAGTTCTTTTGCATCATTAGAACTTTGATTATACATGTATGAGTCATCCATTCTTCTTGAGACATGCGGCATGTTGACTTGTTGTGTGTCGTGTTGCAACATATTTGTGCGAGCATTCATGTCTCCAAAGAGAATGACTTCACCCCGGTCCTTGTAGAGAGAGGGAGTAGGAGAGGGGGGGGGGGGGGAGGGGGGATTCACACAAGAGAGAGAGAGAGAGAGAGAGAGAGAGAGAGAGAGAGAGAGAGAGAGAGAGGATGGGGACGGTTCATGAGAAATAAAGAGAGAGAGAGTGTGAGAGAGGTTTCCACTAGCTCAGAAGAGAGAGAGAGAGAGAGAGAGAGAGAGAGAGAGAGAGCAATAGGGAGGGGGGGATTTGGGTTTAGGGTTATTCCACAGAGGGAGAGGAAGAGAGAGAGGGAGGGCGGGGGGGGGGGGGGTTGCGGGGCTTTATTCACATGGAGAGAGAGAGAGAGAGAGAGAGAGAGAGAGAGAGGCCACGAGAGGATACCAAAAATTATTTAATATTATTAATAACTACTAAGACCAATATAAAATGCTCTTAAATCCTCTAAATGCAACTAAACAATTTCACTCTCATATTTTCAAACTCTTGCAAGACATTTCTACTCTACTATCATGACATGCACTATAGTCTTCCCTTCCTTCAAAAGGGCTTTTCCCTTTACCAATGGGAAGATTATCTTTGGGGTTAAATATCTACAAGAGCATGTTTTGACACAAACTTTTTCTGCTTTGCATGCAATTGTCATGGTTGGGAGTGAAGAGTTGATAGTAATAATGGAAAGAACAAGTAATCACTTGGGAGAGGAGTTTTATGTTGTGGGATGAATCTCTTACTACAAAGTTTGTGGTGCTAGTCAAAGATGAAACGGTCTCAAATTCTACTGGCATGGCTGTTCCATTGGTGGATGTTCCCTACATAGACCTTACTAGTCCAAGCAAGGAACAACTCTTTGTAGAACAAGCATTGCAAAACTCTATCGAGGGAGCACTTCCAAAGAGCTAGCGAGATTTTTCGGGCAAATAAAAAATCAAGCAAACTAATCCAATCAAAGCTCAAGGAGCATATGTAGCCTTGCCACCTCTAATAGCATTTCGGACTTGATTAAACATCATAGTTTCTTAGAGAACTCATCCTAAGAAAATCGATATAAAAGCCATTTGAAATGAAGTTTGAGTAAGAAGGAATGCACAAATCAACATGCTAGCACAACCAAAGAAATTTCCATTGTAGAAATCTCACCCAGTTCTATAAACATGGTTCAAACTATGTAGACAATAGTATTTGGTTGATCAACTCTCTATATCTGGATGATGCCTCTAGTGAGACTAAGTGCTAGTGCATTATGGTTAGGAAGGCAAGCACCACTAGAAGACACATGAAAGTTACAGCAAAGAGAAAAAGAAGTCCATCTTGGCAGAACTTTGTTGGGATGACACCTTCATTGTCTCTCAGAAGAGCATCCATTTATTTTGTCACCTTGAGCAAGGAAAATGAAAGAGCATATCCATAATTATACTTTTATTAATCCCCCCGTTAGGTTTGCGTCACTCGGGCACCCACCCTAGTTTTTCTCTGTTTGGGGCCATAGATATTTTGTCCTCACGTATCAAGCCTTCTAAAACAAGCTGCTCATTTTAGCAGCAAAGTGTGGTTGCAAAGGTTGTTAAGATTCATTTCTTATGATAATTGTCAAATATCAATTTCCATCATATCGTCCTATGATGCCTTTTTGTAGTTGGTTAGCCTTGAACTTGGTTGAGCGGTTCAGGTTTCCCCTCTAACAAAGGAGTTTACAATGTCTCTCTAACATGTGCTAGAGGCAAACTTTTGCTTTTTGTTATGGTCCCCCACCTTGACATAGCCGGCTCACCGTCCTTGCCCAAGTGTAAGATCCACCTTAATTGATGGCCAATTCTCATACATAGCAACTTGAGCTTAATTTCCATAAAAGATTCTCCACCACATGGTACTCTAACAACCCATGTTCATAGGACATTTGCATGGATGAAATTCTTCATAAGACTTGACACCAGATGTGGTGGTGGTAGATGTGTGAGTTGCAACAGGAGTAGCCATGAAATTATAGCTTCCATCTTCGCCATGGCCAAAAGGCTAGTGAGGCAAAGATTGTTGTTGACCAATGAGAGGTTTTTGGCAGTAGGGGTGTTGTAACGTGCATGGTTGTAGACCAAGCCGCCTAGACATGGCTTGGATAGACAATGATAGCCACGGGTGAACGGGTTTAGCAAGATTGTTAGAAGAACTTGGGGTAGAGAGAGAGAGAGAGAGGCATTAGGGCTTGCTCTTCTTCATTCCATATATTATTGCACACATCGTCGCCGCCTTTTTGCACATTGGTGGTTGCCCGTACCGCTTAGCCTTTGTCTCCACTAGTCTCTTGGGTTCACATTGGCTACGCCAACTTGTCCTTGCTCGTCGCTTAAGATGTTACTCCCCCCCCTTTGGCTGCCCACTTTGCCTCTGTCTCTATTTTCCATAGTTTAGTAAGATTCTGAGAAGAACTTGAGGCACACACACACACACACACACACACACACACACACAGAGAGAGAGAGAGAGAGAGAGAGAGAGAGAGAGAGAGAGCCACAACCTAGCTTTGGGGCTTTGATGCTAGTGAAGGCAAATCGGCAGGCCCAGTCTAAAATCTGTCCAAGTGGGACCAATGGTTGCTTAGACAAACGGTGGCCAAGGGTGACTAAATTCAACCTACTCATTGCATATGTTAGGCTCTAGATATAGGGTCTCTCTCTCTCTCTCTCTCTCTCTCTCTCTCTCTCTCTCTCTCTCTCTCTCTCTCTCTCTCTCTCTTTGTGCCAAGTTCTTACCTAGACTCTCATGAAATTTTGTGGCCTTCTTCCTTTCCCCTCGTAGAAGCTATATTACGAGCTTCACTATACCCCTCGTAGTTCTTCTTATGAAGCTAGAGACACTCTACCGATGGGCAAGGTCTTCTTAACCTTGCATCGACTCTCTCTCTCTCTCTCTCTCTCTCTCTCTCTCTCTCTCTCTCTCTCTCTCGGAATATAGCCAAGCGACAATGAGTAAATGTCATATCTGAAGTGTACAAACAATTAAACCATTGCTCCTCTATATGATGGTGGATTATAACAACAAGAAGAATGGTGCCACTTCAAAGCAACAATGGGGTTTGAACTTAGCATCATTAAAATTTTTCACTTATCAAAAGCACTAATTTGAGATCATCATCCTCAAAAATTTTCTATAATTCACCTATCCATCACCATCAACATTTTCCTCTCGAATCATTTCGTTGACCTTTTCATTTGTTAACTTCTCTCCCAAATTTGTTATCACATGGAAAAGCTCTGCAACAAAAATAAACCGGTTTTGGTCCTTATGGAAAACCTTTAATTCTTCTTTCAACTCCTCCTCAGAGTCAGTGTCCTTCATCTTGTGACCCATCAAATTCGAGAACTCAAGAAAATTGATGGTTCCATAATACATTGCCACCCACATCCACTTCATTGGTCATCTCCTATAACTTTGCTTCTGTCTGGTTTTGTCCAATTACGCGCATCATAGTACCAAGCTCTTTGGTGGTGATATTGCCATTTCCATCTTTGTCAAAGAGACTGAAAGCGAGATATGTTCTGTGCTCAATTTCTTAGCCATCGGTGCACAGAAAGGGCACACAGACGAGGGTACAAAAGAAGACAATAGAAGAATGGAGAGTTATAAGAAGAAGGATGATGAAGAATGGTCATGAGGAGGATTGCATCTCCCTTCACACTTATGAAGGTGGGGCTCCTCAACTTCTCTCTCTCTCTCTCTCTCTCTCTCTCTCTCTCTCTCTCTCTCTCTCTCTCTCTCTCTCTCTCTCTCTCTCTCTCTCTCTCTCTCTCATGTTCTCGTCTGAAAGAGGTTCAAAAACTGTTCAAACCAGTCTGCGGTGCCGCGAACTGTTTTGAAGAGCTTTGAAATATATAAATTATAGAAAAATCCTAGCCCCATTCTGTGCAATGCATATCTCTATTTATTTGGAGGGCTCGTTCTCTAGACCCAGTACCCATCCAATACTAGGGCAATCCTTGCATCTGTTAAGTATGGAGCCTGATTTACCCCTTGTAATTTTTTGTATAAAAAATGCACATCTGTAAGGACACCATAATGAGGAGAAGCCATTGTGCATTAAGAAAAATCACTCGCTGGAAACCAATATAAAGGATTGTGAAGCATTGTGGTGCATTGTGAAGTTAGTGTGAGGTGGTGAGAGTGAAGCAAGGTGGGAGATCTATTAAGGGTATAATCCCTTTGTACCTTACTTCTTGTTTGAAGTACTAAAGCCATTAAGTGGCTCCTCTCCCGTGGATGTAGCCCACATTGGGTGAACCACGTATATCGTGTGTACTCTCTCTCTCTCTCTCTCTCTCTCTCTCTCTCTCTCTCTCTCTCTCTCTCTCTACTCGATAATCTCTTGTATGTGTAAATTATTTCTCTCCATTAAGTAATATACTCAATTATCTACTTAGCTACATCATGTTTCCTAACAACATCCTCGACAACTGTGCAGATGTGGAGATAGAGTGTAGATACGAGGAGTGCATGCAGGCGATGGAAGGTCAATGCATAGAATGGTGGTCCTTGACTTCACTCACTCTCTCTCTCTCTCTCTCTCTCTCTCTCTCTCTCTCTCTCTCTCTCTCTCTCTCTCTCTCTCTCTCTCTCTCTCCCGCTACTAGCTATGCTCTTTGTGAGCAAATAGATGCACGTCTTTGTAGCGCAATAATTTTTCTATGATCAAAGGCTTGAAGGATCTCAAAACTCCTCAAACCAGTTTGCGGCACCATGGACTATTTTTAGGAGTTTTTTAGACCTCTTTCAACGAGAGAGAGAGAGAGAGAGAGAGAGAGAGAGAGAGAGAGAGAGAGAGAGAGAGAGAGAGAGAGAGAGACTCTCTTGACCGCTGCTAGCTATGCTCTCTGTGAGCATATAGATCTGCGTCTCTGAAGTGCAACAATTTTGATATGATCAAAGACTTGAAGAATCTCAGAACTCCTTAAATTGGTCCGCGACAGTGCAGACTATTTCAAGGAGTTTTTTAGACCTCTTTCAACGAGAGAGAGAGAGAGAGAGAGAGAGAGAGAGAGAGAGAGAGAGAGAGAGAGAGAGAGAGAGAGAGAGAGAGAGAGAGAGAGAGAGAGAGAGTTCTATTATTGTCCTCGGAGGTCAAATATGACCCATGGGACCAAATGAAAATGTCATGTGTTGTGAGTGGAGGTCACAAGTGACTCTCGATGCTAAAAAATGGCTAAAATGAGTGTCGCAATAGAGAGAGAGAGAGAGAGAGAGAGAGAGAGAGAGAGAGAGAGAGAGAGAGTTCTATTATTGTCCTCAGAGGTCAAATATGACCTATGGGACCAAATGAAAATGTCACGTGCTATGAGTGGAGGTCATAAGTGACTCTCGATGCTAAAAAATGGCTGAAATGAACGTCGCAATAGAGAGTCCACATCGTGTTTGGGAGAGGAAGGTATGTAGGGAGAGCCCATGGCTGAATATATGGGGAAAAGAGGACCTAATGTGGTCAAAATTTGAGCGCTCAAGTAGTGTGTGGTACTCACTCTCTCGCACTTGACGAGGGCATAAGGTGCAAAGTCGATGAGACTCCTCGCCAGTGCCCCAACATCTTGTCTCGCAGCGTAGAAAATGGGAGCTAAGACGAATGGAGAAAATGATGCGGATCGCATTCAATGTGATGGGCTTGAGGATGTAAGGATGGGTTCGGTTACCTCGTTTGGAGAAAAAGAGAGATTTATAGTTTGGGGAAATGTGTGTGGTGTAATGGCTAAAGCGAGAACCTCCGGATTTCTCCCAAGCTGTGATACATTGGCATTGTAAGAAGGCCTCATTAACTTGGGATTCAATTGATGCATCCTTGACCAAGTGACATGCATCCCATCTTCCAAACCATGTCTTGATGTCAAGCATCCACCCCGCACTTAGTATTTTGCTCTTGCATGTTTGTTGGACCTTTTGACTTGCTTCATATGCGATTCTAGAAAGTTGGTACAAAGGGATTTGTTGTGTCTTAAGCATGTACTCCACAACCCTTTACATGCCCAAGACCTCAATGGGAAGAGATCCGGACTCAAGAAGTAAGAGCATGTACGGTGTTTGTGTCTTGACTTGGAAAAAGTTGGTGAGAAAATGCTTTTGGACATTCTCAAAGTCTTAACAAGTAGACTTTCTGATGCTACCACCCAACACCTCCACTCCATAGAGAAGCACCGATGTCACCAATGAGTCAAAGAGGTACTTTTTGAGAGCCCAAAACTTGATCTCTCCAGCATTGCACATGTTCTCAAATGCATAATAAGCCCTCTTTCCACCTTCCAAGAGACGCATTGCGCAATCCTTCCATTTATGATTGGATGGAACCTCAAGGCCAAGGTACTTGAAGCTATCTACCACTTCAAGTTTCTCATTGTTGTATACAATGCATGGATTTTCGGATCTTTACAAGCATAACCTTGGTTTTGGATCCATTCATCATCAGCCCGCTATGTAGACAAAAGCTTTCCAAGACACTCTTAAGCTTTTGTGCATCTTCTAAGGTATGTGCCAAGAGCACTACATCATCGGCAAAGAGGGTTAGGGAAAGTGGGTATCCTTGTTTGGCACCAAGGTGCTTGCAAAAAATTTTGAAATTCCATCTCCCATATGTAGTTGACAAATCACTTTTTGGTAGATGCAAAAGACTACATGCATAAATCCTCTCGACACTTGAAGGCTTTGCATACGTCTCCAAAGATTTCCTCGCTGTACCATGTCAAAAGCTTTCTTGAAATCCACAAAGCAACAATACAACTTTTTTTTTCAATCGAGACGCTTCCATAAGAACTCGAAGAGTGACAAGGTGATAAATAGTGCTATGATGCTTTCAAAAAGCTGCTTGACCAAGCGCACGTTTGCCAGTCTTTTCAGCCCATTCACTTATCTTCATCTCCATGATACATCCAAATAACTTTGCCATCAAAGAACCAACCATTATAGTGCGATAGTTGTTCATATTGTTTACATCTCCTCCTTTGTGCAAAGGTTTGATCCAATTTGCCCTCCAATCATGAGGCATGCCATGTTGAGGTGCAAGGTTTAACATATTGTGTATCTAATATCGTGTTTTCTTTGTTGTCTATTTAATCATTTCAGCCTTGACACCTTGAAGGTCCCTTGCCTTGCGGGTAGCAAGTTTCTTAAGCGCGCGGCATACATCTTCAATGGTAAGAAGAAAGGCATAAACGGAAGGGAGCTACAACACTCCATCTTATCAACATTGGGTTGCTCATAGAGGTTCTTGCATTGCGTATACATATCCTCAAGAGTCAAGTCACCAAAGCTCTCAACACGCTTGCCTTTTAGATTTTGCCAACATTTGCCACATGCATGTGCTTCCTCTTGCGCTAAAAGAAGTTTTTTTTTTACTTTCCACCTTCTCCACTTTTGTTGAACAAGTGCTTTGTATGTGTGTGAACAATCCAAGCAAAATTCCTTGTCTTTGCTTTCATCCAAACTTAGCAAGTGTTTTCGGGCTTGACTACATTCCATGTCAAACCATTTCTTCTTGATGCTACCCTTCTTAGACCTTTTGCAAGACATGAGTTTCACTAAAAAGCATTCCTTTGCACAAGAGCTTGACATGTCTTGATGCTCTGTCATGCTTAACATTTGGTCCACCATATAAGCATATATAAGTGCTCATTTGAAGTCTAGACGTAGGTACGAATGATTCACATAATGATTGGAGGCTACATGGTCGGGTCCTTTACCACACTTGAGGTCAATACATAACATCCTATGATCCAATTCTTGATTCCATTCACCAAGTGTAAAGCCAGTTTTCTGACTTGTTCTCGGCCGATTGTTTGTTCGTGCACGTGACTTGCAGAATCGGGTGTTTGTTCCTGCTGATCCGAGCCTATCACAATTTTTTGGTTACTATATTTTGTTTGTTTTCCTTGCTTCTAGAGGTTTACAATAAAAGAAAGAGTGAGAACAACCTCTTGGAAAAATTCAAAAAATGACCATATTTGTTTTATAATTTTTGCAGCTACGGTCTAGGAGATATGGCAAAAATAGTGGACACTAGTTTTTTCAACTGTGGTGGAGACCACCCCCTCTACCTTTACACACACACCCTTCCTTTTCCACATTGAGTCCTTCTCTAAAAATCAGCCATTAGTCTCCTCACCCTCCCCTCCTTCCTCCTCTCTCTCAAGCTCATAAAACCATCACAAATTCCTCTTCTAATCACCTCTCAAATCATGCTTAATCTTGTTGTAATTCATAAGTTTTCATTCAATCCCTTTCTATTATTACTAGATATGCATTGATTTTATGTAGATTCTTTACATTTTAAAATAAGGAATCTCTTGGACTCAAGCTATGGAGGAAGGAGTGAAGACAACACAAGTGATGATGGAGCCAATCAATTGCAAATTGGTCAACAAATCACTTGGAAGGAGCTTCTTCATTGGTGGAATGTCCCTAATCAAGCTTCATTTGTACAAATTGCACTTGGATCTTAACCTCACTCCTAATCACTCTCTTGCCTATATAAAGAGGCCCCCCCCCTTTGTAATTTCATGTCTCCCTCAGCCTTATTGAGTCTTTGTATCATTCATCATGAGCCCATAAAGCTCATTCATTCACTCTATTCTTTGCACATTCTAGAGTGCAAATTGTTTATGCTAGTAACCTCCCCTCCTCTTACTTATCTTAATTAAGAGAGATCTTTTATGTGTGTGTGAGAGTGCTTGATGTGATTTTGGCTAAATCTTGAGTTGTTGTTTAGTAATCTACATGCTATTTGTGTTGGGAGTGCTTGACGTTATCCATTCCTTGTACACCCATTGAAGTTAATGCTTCATTCATAGTGATCTCTCTCTCTCTCTCTCTCTCTCTCTCTCTCTCTCTCTCTCTTTGCGTAGCGGTCCTAGTCCATGCTTCCAAGACTAGGTGGTTCCCTCATCTCATTTCCCTTGTGGTGCAATGGAGTTTGTTTTGGTGTAGAGGCCGCCATTCCCAATTTCCTTCGTCACTGCCATTGTCTAGCTGACAAACTACGCGTTGTCCAGAAATTTGCGGTCTTGCCAGGAAAGCATCGGGCTTATGGCTGTGAGAGTTTGTAAGAGAACTCAGCAAAAACTATATGAAGGAGTTAAACCATAGATGCCATGAAGACTAGTGTTTGGAAAGAAGTGCAATCAAAGAAGACTCACTCTTTCTCTCTTGCACTCACACACACAAAGAAAGAACACAAAAGAGAATGTCAAAACAATACGAAGATAAAAACATCAAGGCTATGGTTATATCGTATCATGGGTAATATGAAAGGGCTAATAGATGAGTTAATGGCATTCAATCTTGACTGACCAAATAGGATACGAATTGTTCTTTGGAATTGTAGTTTTGTGCTTACCATAATATATATATTTTGTCTAGTGATTGTGATTAATTGTGTGTACAAATTCTCTTGGTTCATAGCAAGATAACTACGCTTACATCAAAAGAAAAATTATAGTCTATGAGAGGTAGTATGATGGGATCCGGTGATAGAAGTATTTCATTGAGCCTTTCAGGGCCGAAGAGAAACACTATACGTTGTTGAAAGTGTATTTAATGGCTAATCCATACGTTAATTCTAATAGATCGTACAGAGTGAAAGCGATAGAAATGATCATCATGTGGGTTATTCATCTAGGATAATATGTGAGAAATGTAGATATGAGAGAAGTGAAGAGATGAGAAGTTTCCCTCCCAAGCCCTATTCTTGCCCGTAGGCAATAAGGATACTGCGGGGAGAGATGTACCTGTAGCAAGGAGAACCTAAAATTTGTAGAGAGGATGAATTACTAAGAGTGAGAGAGATAGGTTTGGTTAAGGAGATGAGATTAGATACATATATATATATATATTTTGGATTAGAGATGAAAATGAAAACAACAAGAAATCAAGAAAACATCAATGTAAAACACATCTTACTTGACAAACCCTTCGGCACCATTATTGATGGAGAGAGAAGAAGAGTGGATAATTCCACTTTGATTGATACATCAAGTGCAAGACCTTCTTTGATTAGATTTGATCTTCCAAGGTTAGCTTGTTGCAAGAATGGCTAGTCTCCCTCAAGGAAAAAGTGTAGGCTTGGGCTTATGTTAATGGCTAAGTACAATTAGGCATTACTACTCACTCCCTCAAGAATTCCTCTCATCCATGGCTTGAATGCTTGAGTTTCTTTCAAGGAAGAAGAGGTCCCATTTTATAGGTGAAGGGAACCCCCAAGGGTTTACACAAGAAGAGAGGAGCCAGTGTGAATAGGAATTGGAAAAGTTGGAAATGAGTTGTCCCTGCATGATGTGGGCAGACTGGGGTCCAGTATTTTGATCATATCTCCTCAATCGTGGCTCCAAATAAAAAAGTAAAAATATGGGCAGAAACTTCAGCTCATTAGCTACGATTTTTATTTTAAAATCATTTTTCAATTCGGATTGGAACCTTGTGTAAAAAATTCATCAAAATAGGGTCCATTTCTACCAACAAAAGTCTTCCCGTGGTCCCCTTAGCCTAGACTTTCATTTAATTCCCAAGGACACCTCATGCCATATGAAAGCATGACATTGCTCCTTGACAAAGTTTTGTAATCATTCTTGCAATAATGCATTAAAATAAGTGTATCTTTGAAATCATGCCACCTAGTGTCCCACTAGGATTTGATTCCCTCCTAGTAGCTATTTAAAAAGAAATATAAGAAAAGTATAAAAAATGCATAGAATATATATATATTGGAGTTTACCCTAGATATAGGATCTAGCTAGGGTGTGAGATGATAATGAGATAGTAGAAATAAAGAATCAATGCTTTTTGCCCCAAGTTAAAAAGGCGGAGCTATTGAGCTTTTCCCATAGTATTTTCTTATGGTAAAGTAAGGATAGGTTACCCTTGAGAAAAATAATAGGATGAGATAGAAAGTTTATTATTATACTTAAATATGCATATGTACATTATAGGAAAGATAAT
Organism: Adiantum capillus-veneris; assembly: GCF_014529385.1. Lineage (NCBI taxonomy): Eukaryota > Viridiplantae > Streptophyta > Polypodiopsida > Polypodiales > Pteridaceae > Adiantum > Adiantum capillus-veneris. The sequence goes on from NC_140936.1 coordinate 75,308,562, forward strand.
TATGTATCTAAAAAATTACAAGATAACTCTTGTAGGATGCATTTCCACTATGTACGTGTCACAACACGATAGCGCAGGGTGCAGAGTGTTGCAGTGAGTGCCACGTCAGCCGGTAGTAGCTTTTATCGGCTCTACGTGCATCTAGCTTCCTTCCCGTGAACGTGTTGGAGGGAAGGATCGTTGTGGTGAGGTCGGCGGGGCTGAATCGTTTCTTTGAGACAAGGGCATGGCGGGCCTGGTTGATGTGGCAGTCTCTTTTTGAATGAACACCCTTCGTGAATGGCGCATGTGTGTACCATGAGAGAGAGAGAGAGAGAGAGAGAGAGAGAGAGAGAGAAATCCCCCCAACCAAAAAATCGGCGTACATAAGGACAAGAGCACGGCCAAGCGTGACACGTTTCTCCAATCATGTGACGAACATCTCGATTAAGACCTCAATGAAATTGCTATCACTCACAGGATACTCACCAGTGTTCGGGAAAAATCATTTTTCAAACCTTTCCTTGAATTTTCCAAGAGGGAAATTGTAAGGTCTCTGACCCCGACTAAAAAGAGCACCCTTGTACCATGAAATAAACATAATGAAAAAAGTTACTATTTTTAGCAATTTTCCAAATTCTGTTAGTACCATGATGTTTAGAATGTTTTAAAGCTTCGAAATGTGAATTGAAATATTTTTTGTAAAAGAAATTCCAAAAATACTAAGTTTTTGGTCACCCGACCCGTCCAGTTTTGACTGTCTCGAAAAACTGCACCCGTACCCCGAATTTGAAAAAATGCATTTTCGAACCCAGGGAGGGGCTGCTAAATATGGCAGGTACTCGGACCAGTATGCCTTAGTTAGAGCATAGTATAGAAATTTACGGCATTAAATTCTGACTCGTATGGGCCGTTTTAGCCTAGTAAAACTAATTTTTTCCTAAAGTTGTGCGGGGAGGCATCGGGACTCGAGGCTGTGTGGGAGCGGGTTCTAGGCCTCTCTGAGCCAGCTTTAGCAGCTAGGGGGCGCCCTCTTGCCTTCTAGGGGTTGTAGGAGAGTTTCCATGCTAGAGAGTGGGTGTGAGAGCCAGCTAAACTAGCTAACTGGACACTTGGTGGGAAGGCAACTAGACTTGCCAATGCATTAACTGAGTGCTCACCCAGATGCTTATAGCAACCCAGATCGATTTTCAGCCTTGAGGAGCCTATTTAAAGGTTTTCTCTCTCTCTCTCTCTCTCACACACACACACACACACACACACACACACACACACATGCTCACACACACACACACACACACCTTGGGGAGGTGCTGTCAGCACACACAGTTTTTTGAAGGAGAAGCAAGGAGGGAAGGGCTGCCAAATTCTCATGTTGAGAACTCATTTGGATCAGAAGATCGAGAGGATTTTCAGCCCCTAATAACGGTAATCATGGTTTAATTTTTGCTCTTCCGTAATTCTCTTCATTATTCTCCTAATTCCTCGTCTACTATGCTTAATCCTAGCTATAATTCCCAAGCTGCTCTCTAAATTTACATAGCTATACTCCACTACATAATCATCATCTGATTAGCTAATTTAGGCAGACATTCATCACTCTTAAGCAATGATTAATACATGATTAGGAGAGATTTCTCTCTCTAGGCAGCATAGTAATTAATTGTCAACCGCCGGTAATAATGTAGATTTGATGAAATTCATCTTTTTACCACTCAATAGTGTTGTAATTAAGTTAGATTCAATTTTCTCACACATTAAGATGTGATAAAGAAAAAATTAATCCATCATTAGGCCACTAAGAAGAGAATTTCCTAACACCTATGCATGCGATAACTCTGCATCTTTCTAATTGCACTAGGAAAGTGATTGAGCTTGCTTAATTCATCTCTCTTGTAAATTAAATAGTAAAATTCTGAAATTCTTAATAATCTAAGCCAAGAGATTAACTTTAGAGCCGGTTCCCATAGGACAAGTAAAGTATTACCCATAAAATTACTAGGTCTCGAAGGAAAAATCTAACCCTCTTGCATAAGGAGGATTGTTCAATGATTCTAATCTGCCATTTCGATTGTTATGGTGCTCTCGGACCTTAGCTCTTTTCTTCAATTTTATCATTTAAAGTAGTGAGGCGATCCGGGGCGGCGGGCAACAAGAGAGGAGACCTCTAAACACCCCTCAAGGCTCCTGTGCTGCTCAATTGGGGCTGGGGGAAACCATAAGCACAACACAACAACCAACCCACAACCAAACCCAAACAATATAGGGGCACCACCTAGTTAGAGAGTGAACTAGGACGCAAAAGAGGAGAATCCCTTAGCAATACAAGCGATAAGGAAGGGTACACTATCACTAATTTAAATGCTACAAATACACACACCAAACACACACACACACAAAAAGAGAGAGATCTTTGTGCAAGAATTTAGCTTCAATTCGAATGATTTACGTGGGTGTATGAACAGCTTGGAGGAGAGTCAAGACAAGTTTGATGATGTTGCAATCTACACATTATCTTAGGGTTATGGGAGACCTCTGACCATACAACCCTCTTATAATGTTTTCCCAAGCAACAAAAACAAACACAAGAGCTCTTGAGTCACATACAAGTAGATGCTACAAAAGAATCTCAAAATGAAAACGCGTCACCTTAAACCAAACGAGATGAGGTTTCCAAGCGTGAATTGGAGAGACTCAAGAGAGTTTTGACCCGCGATTTGCACCCAACTTATTGATTAAATTGATGCGCAAGAGTAGGTACAACTTTGATTGGAAGTTATGAATCACTCACTCCCTTGCAATGTTACAACTAGCTCAAAGAAGCTTTCCTATACACCACATGTAATGGTGCATAGAGAGCTCACTCTCACTCCCTAAAACTAAGATGGTGAATGGCGCGCTCAAAGTAGAGAGCAATATTGTAGGGATCCTGCCATTTACAAAGAGAGAAGGCTCTATTTATAGGTGAGGAGAGCCCTAATTAGGATTATACCTAATCAACATTTTCATACAAAACCATGTTTATGAAATTTTTTATATGTTCTTATGAAAGTGGGGATCTCTTGTCTCTTGAGTCACATGGATGTGGGATCAAGAGGAGAGAATTATTGAGGTGAAATAGAGAAGATTCTATAGAGGTGAGTGATTTTTTGTGTGAGGTTGCCTACTCCACGGTAGAGTAGAGTGGGTGCAATTTACAAAAAAAAGGGTTAGCAGTTAGTGTTAGTAGTTTGAAGTTAGTAGGATGGGGTAAAATTACATGGCATATGCACTCAAGGTGCATTATATGATTTATACAATGGTAAAAAGTAAGAGAAAGATGACAATATACACAATTTGGTGGAAACCACAAGATGTAAATGAAATTTTCCACCTTCTTCTCCAGTGAATGAAGCGGTTGTAGAACTTTGTCGGTGCAGTTCTTGTGACCATGGGGAAGTTGAATTCTCCATGATTAAACTCCTCCTTTTGCAGGGCTTGAGGTTGATTATTTGTTGATTTTTTCTCTTTTTATGAAAGGATGAAGAGGTTATAGTAATATGAATTTGATTCTAGAGAGAGAAATTGAGCTATATGTGTGTAGAGATGATAATCTTTTGAGCTATGGAGTAAGGAGAGATGAAAATGGTGAAGAAGATGAAGTAAGCCATGAAAGTTGTAGGTTTGAGTGAGGGATGGAGAGGAATGAGTGTATGTGTGTGGAAGTGGGAAAAGAAGTGAGAGAAGACTATGGGTTACTTTGTGAGAAAAGTGGGCAAACTAGGGTCTACTTAAAAAATCATATCTCACTGCTGATAGCTCCAAAAAATCATGAAAAAATTTGAGGTGATTATTCAGATCGTGGGCTACATTTTCTTTGTTGATTACTTCTTCAAATTCCGAGCGGAGATAGGTGCCAAAATTCTCACCAAAAAGCCTGTTTTTTATGCCTGCAAAAGTCTTTTAGTGGCCCCCTCCTTTGTTGAATTTGTACAATGTATCCAAGAGTGAGCCCCTCCTTTGTCATATCATAATACAAAGCATCCAAGTTGCCCTTTACACATGCATGGAGGAGGATTATTGGTGAATAAAGCAATATATACATGGTGGGACTAGTGTATGGACTATTCATGGATTTTAGCTCAATGAGCACATGGTGTTAGAATAATGAGTAAAAATAATAAAAAAATATGGAGGAATTATGGATATGGAAAGATATTGGAATCATATGATATGGTCCCTCTTTGTATTATTTTGGGTGAAAGAAGAAAAGTTATGCAAGTAAATGAAAATAATATAATAAACATGACTAAGAAAGTAGAAATCAACTTTTTGTTTTCATGTGGGTGAGGGTGAAAATGTGGGGGTGGTTTGTATAAACAAAAAATATGAGGTTAGAGTATGTACACATTGGCAAAAAATACACTTATGGTGCAAGAAGATGAAAGAAGGCATACATAAGTTTAATAAAACACACACCTAGGTATAAATATTTGAATAAAATATCAAAATAATTATAAAAATCCCTATATTTAGGCCATATATAATGAAATATTTACACACAAAGAGGCCATAATATACCCTATTTTAATTATTTTTTTATTTTTTTGGCTCAACTAGCCCAGTGACTAGCTAATTGAGGGTTTTTAAGAAAATATGGAAAAAGTCCCCTAACTCACACACGCCTATATACAATGAAATGGTAGGGATAGCCATAGTGTTTGGGTGAATTTGGTAGGGTGAGGTAGCTTCCTATGACAATTTTGAATAGCCAAAAAATGGCTATCAGTAGTGAGTATAAAATGGCCCTGGTTAAGAGAACTCGCTTTGGTGGTGCCCACGACCTTGAGGCGGGAACGAGCAACGTGAATGGGAAAGGAAAAGCTCCCATGGACAAACAAGCACCGGCCATCTCACGAGCCATTGACGAAGAAATGGAAGAGGTAGGTCACAATTTTATTCAGTTGTTTAATTTAACATTGCACACTTTTAGCTAGGAAAGAACATATCCCGAAACATGTTGGAGAAATCCGACGAAAACCTCGACATTTGCATTCATTTGTACATTAAAGTCTAAAGTAGGAAAGAAATGATTGATGGATATATTGTTTGCAATAGGAAAGAATGTCTGCTAGGGGAAATTTAGCTCGACATGTTCATTCTATTTCCAATGTTGAATCAGTCCTGATCCCCCTACTGATAGGGGGCGGCTCGTGACGATTTCGTAGTAGCTAGAGCTACTAGCTTACGGCCTTTACCCACGACTTGATTTCTATGCGGTGGAAACCCACATGTTGCTTTCTATGCGATGGGAATGTCCATGTCGTGCTTTCTATGCGGTGGACATACCTAGTTGTAGGGGCAGCTAGGCGACAATGGGAGGAGTAAACTCTCGCTGGAGGGGAGATGTTGTACCTCTAGAACATTGGAATTTTAATGAATATGTTTGAGTAAATTTTTTACTAGAGTACTGTCTTAGTGCCGCTTTGCAATACTGATTGAAGGGCTGTCTTAACGAATATTATGATTCAAAATCTAATCAAGAAATGTTTATGTTGAACAATCATTGTGGTAGTAATTAGGACACACAAGTAAGTGTCAGTGTGGGGGTGGAAAGTGGGTGCTTGGCTCAAGTTGCCAATGCCTATGAGAAGGGTGGTCCCGATTGGTCGGGAACTCTCTGTCCCCATAGTGTTTAAATCGATACTAGTAATACTCATTGCCCCTAGAGCAGCGAAGTCTCAAGTGTACGTGAATCTGAAACATGGGGAAAAAGGCACTCGGGATTTCTCTCCTCTTGGAAGGTGGGTCTTAGGATCGCTAGATAGGTTAAGTACGCTTCCCCTGCAAGGTGGAGCTAGATCTCATTACTAGTAGGCTCGAACTCGACTCACTTTGTGATGAAAGATCGTCCGCTAGTTGAACCCTGAACCACTTTGTTTGCTTCCGCTATAGATCTAGTGGACACTAGGTTCACCATCAAATCTGTCGTTTGATAAGAGGGGTGGGGACCTCACACCTGGTATCAAAGCTAAGCCTAGATTAGATTGAGAAATAAAATCGTATTGTTTGAATATTTAAGAGGAACTAAAAGTATATAGGTAGCTGATCCGAATTCCTTGCATTGGTGTTGCAGGAAGATCCCGTGCTAGAATATCGAAAGTTCCAAGTGTTTGAGCTTATTTACGAACAAGCTCGACGATCCCCAGTTTACCAATTCAGGCGAGATGTCATGGAGATATCGATGAAGGCTCATACGCCACACTCCACTTGCATCGATAGAGGATGGGGACTTGATTGGACACTTGCAGGAGGGATTTACTACATCAACGCTCGGAAGCTAGGATGCTTGGCTATCGATTTGAAGAAGATACGTTGGGGAGAAGAGTTGAGGGTGGTGGAGATATTCTACTTGCTGCTTACACGATTGGACCTGATTTTCTCAGACGACACCAATCAAACCCTCAATGACTGGCTTTTGGAGAAGGTCACCAATGTAATCCCAACAAACAGAGTCAGAACTTTTGGAGTACCAAAAGAAGAATCCCGGCTTGACACCATAGTTTATTATCCACTCAAGGATGAGTATAGGAACTACTTTACGAACAAAGTAGTGCATTATGTGAACACAATCTCCTAGGCGTATCTTATACGCAATCCATAAATCCATGTAATAAATTGATCATTAGTTATCCTAAACCTTGAGGGGTTTTGATTGTAATAAAATTTTCATCAATAAAGTGCTTTTTGTCTCTGAATCTCTGTCTCTTCATAAAGTGGAATCTTGAATTTTATTTAAAGTCTCGTGTCTATTTTGAAAATCCAAGTAATGGTATCAAGAATCTCATATAACCCATGTAGGCACTGCCTGTTTCTCTCTACTCGGCAGCACAAGAGAAGAAGCTCCTCTTTAAACAAGCTTAGCCTCCACTCTTTAAGGGCAAGGGGGCAAATGTGGAGAGAGATGCGGAAGTGTGGATGGAGGCCATGGACGATTACTTTGAAGCTGCGGGAATACAACCCGTGAATCAGACCATGCTTGCGATGTTCCGCTTGTCTCGCGATGCCAAGATATGGTGGAAGCAACATTTCAGGGACTTGGATATTAAGGGATCTTCCCAATCATGGGAAGACATCAAAGCTGCAATAATGGGACGTTATTTACCACCCGCCTATAAAACCTTGAAGATGAATGAATTCTTTTCACTTCGGCAGCTGACTTCATCTGTCAAAGAGTATTATGCAAAGTTTGTCACTCTTCGGAGATATGATCCTAAGATGACCTTGGAACAATAGGTAGCAAGGTTCTGCCAAGGGCTAATTGACCCTTTGAATACTCGGTTGGAAGCTCTCAGGCTGACAACACTACAGGATGCCTTGTTGAGGGCCAAACCTCTAGCTCTTGAAGTACAAAAAGTTAATCAGAATAGGAGGAATCATTGGGCAAAGAGGGAAAGGACAACTACTTGGAATAAGAGACTAGCCAACCAAGCATATGACCAGCGTCCTATTGTGGCTACCACCACAACCATGGAGTTCCCACATGTTTGATGCTATGGTTGCGGCGAGTATGGACATTACATGTCCAAGCGCCCCAGGAACACTCAGGCAACCAACGCCAATGCCATACCCTTGAATGCCCATGGGCGTGGCCAAGCTAATGGAAGATGAGGACGAGGAAGGATGAACAGAGGGCGAGGGCGTGGAGCTACCGCCAAAGTGAATGCCGCAGTGGTACAACCAACTATGGGTGATGAAGCAGTGGAGAGAGCAACCTTTGCATGCTGCAATTGACAACCCCAATGGTTGCAAGCAATACGCAGTTATTCACATGCCAGGATCTCTCAGAGGTGAACAAGTTAACTTCCTTATAGATTGTGGTAGTACTCTTTCATTTCTTTCACCCAGATGCATGAGGAATCAAAAGCTAGATAATTATCCAACAAGCAAGCTAGTTGTAGAGTTAGCAAACGGCAAGGAAGTAGTATCTCAACATCCTGCAGGAAAAATCGACTTTGATTTAGGGGGACACCCAACTTCTGTCCAATTTCGAACCCTACCCTTAGGATTCTTTGATGGGATACTAGGGATGGAATGGATAAAAGAAAAATAAGGCCCACATCCATTGTGCACAAGGGAACCTTATGTCATAAAATCTAATATCTAACTAACCCAAATGATTTTCTCATATTAAATTGATCACTTAATGTGGGAGAATAAACGGGAACAATTGTTAAGATATAGGTATGTGCTTATAGATCTATCTCAACACGGGGCCAATGGTAAAGGGGCCCAAAAGGGAGATGGTCTATCAAAGAGCAAGGCTAACCAATGGAGCATAAGACCTTAGGGTTAGCTTCATTGAAGACCTCCAATAAATGTGTGTAAAAGTCCTTTGACCTTAAGTAAGCTAGGGCTGAGCTTGAGGTGGGAACCCGGCCCAAGCTCGAGGTGCTTGTCATGCTTGAGGTGCTTGTCATGCTTGGTGAGTAAGGTGCTTGATCACCTAAAAGTCAAAAGCATTCCTACAAGAGGGGGGGCGAGCCCTTTTCCTAGGGGCTAGAGAGAGAACACCCACTCACACACACAAGGGAAGCCCAACTTGAAGAGGCAGCAAGGACACATGTCAGGCCCCTACCCATGTTACCTTCATGTGTTGCTTGAAGCCTATTGGCTAGGCTTCAAAGGGGTCCAATGATAAATTACATGAATTATCTAATTTTTTTAGCATTTATCAAGTCCTCTCTCTCAAAGGGGAAAGGGGGACACTTGTCCCAAGGCTACCCATGTTGCTTGTAATGGCTCTTGCTTGTGATTGGCTAGGCCTGGAAGGGTCCAATGAGCTTCAGGCATGAGCTACAAGGAGGGGTCGACCCAAGCAAGCTAGGGGGGTGCATAGGGGGTATACTCACCCACACACACTCACAAGCACTCTCATTGTGTGATATGCAAAGTGCAAGAGCTCCCTCTCCAAGCAAGTAGAGGTTGAGAGCCTACACCAACACTCTTGGCTATGGAGTGCAAATCCAACCAAGAGCCATGCTTCAATGCTTAAGCTTGCCATATCCTTCTTCTTCATTACTATGCTATTATGTATGCTAGCAACAAGAGTATGATAAGTGAGGAACTAATTCTTTCTCCTACGAAATGTTTCTTCTTCCTCTTCCCTACCCTCATTCCCTGCTAGCTCTCTCCACCTTCGAAGGTGTTTGAGGTCTTGGGACTGAGGCTTGGGATAGTTAAAGCTTTATTCAAGTTTATGTTATGTTTGTGGTGCATGAAGCCTTCCATCTTCATGGCATCACCTAGGTCACAAGGAACACAAAGACTGTATTGTAACAAGTCTCTCTTTATGGGAGAAATCATAATACAAATGCCTATTGGAGGGGGGACCGGCTCCACATAAATCCGGTCCTCAATTGTTGTCATGTTCTCTAAACTCTCTCTCTTGCAAAAGTATTGTCTATGCCAAGTTAACTAATTGCTATGATTATGTTGCTATCTTCAATTATGTCTACCCGCTATGCTCACAAAATCATTTCTTGAAAGTACTCTCATTAAATTCCGCTATTCTCAAATTGAATAGGCAAATTCCATTACATTGGTATCAGAGCATTTGGTTTCTCTTTTCTTGCTTAAGAAGAGAGGTCCTTAAGTAGCCTATAAATGGTTGATGTTGTTAATTATAATAGAGTAAGTGGAACTGGGATCTAATACCGGTTTTGCTAAGCCCACTATGTGGGGGATGGTGCACACCTCGGGAGCTTTGGACTTAATAATGGAGTCTTTTTAGACTTGCCTACGGCTTTACCATTATTGAGCCATAAGAAGTTCGAAAGGAGCTAGCCCTTGGCAACTCTGCTATGTTAGACCTACTCCTCTACTCTCTATAATTAACCACTTTGAGCCGTGGGTGTAGATACTTAAGAGCCGATTTTCAAAGGCTAAGAGGAGTGGCAACTAAGGTTTTGAATTGCCAAAGCATACACTAAGTACATACATAAAATTTTGTTAACATGGCTGACAATAATCAAGAGAGTAGAATGAACATTGATAGCTTTGATTTTGCACATGAAGGTGCTAATGATGATGCTCCCATGTTTGTGAATTATCTTGTGACTAGGTTGCAACAAGCTATGGGCAACCCTACCTTGCAAGCCGAAGTTACTCAACAACTTCGTGCCTATGGAATTTCCCTTCCTCTCCAAGAGGAGAGAGAGCTTAGGAGGCCTCTTGAAGAGAACCCCAAAAGAAGACTATCTCCCATTCGAGAGGAGGAATCCAAAGAGAAAGAAAGCAATGAAAGTCTAAGTTCTTCTGAAGATGTGGCTCCACGAAGAAGGCGGTCTAGACGATCGCCTACTCCTCCCAAGAGGAAAAGAGCAACCCATAGTCCTTCTCCTCATCACTCTCAAAGGCAAGAGAGGAAACAAAGGAAGAAAAGGGCTAGGAAGAGGTCACTCTCTTCTCCTTCTTCTTCACCTTCCTTCTCTTCCGATGAAAGTTATGGCTATTCTCCTAGAGAATACAAGAGGGGAGGGCATCGCAAATCATTTCCTGCATGGCGAAGGTCACAAAAGCTAAAGAAGTTCAAGGAGGGAGGAAAGAGTATCTCTTTTCTCACCTACGATGGCACCTTTGGTGCTACTGACAAAGTGTTGGCCTTCATCCAGCAATTTGATGCGGCCTTTGGGGACGAGGGCTTCACAGAGTCCTCCAAGCTACGCCATGTAGCTATGCACTTCCAAAAATCAGCTCGTCAATGGTGGGCTAGCCTTCGTGGCAATGGAGAAGCCCCAAAGACATGGAAAACTCTACGAGTTTCCATCATGAAGCAATTTCTTCCAAGCGATACTAAAGATAAAGTTCTTACCGAATGGCGCGGCTTGAAGCTCCTCTCTCATGAGTCTATCAACAAGTATGTAGATAAGTTTTGGGATTTACATCTCAAAGCTACTGTCTTTCAAAAGATAGACTTTGCCGAGCAAAGACAACAATTCTGTGCGGGATTACCTGAAGAGATGGCCGAATATATCAACTCTCAACGGCCCGGTACTATTACCGAAGTAATCCACCACACCATGGTTGCTTCACGCATCAATTTCCATCAAGGGGCTAGACGTAATGTCAAGCCCATGGAAAACAAAGATAAAAATGATGCAAAGGGGAAATCCAATGCTCAAAATAATTCCCAAGGCACTTCCAACAACAACAACAACAATCGGTCCAAGGAGAAGGGAGTTTACAAAGGTAAAAACAAACTCTCTCCCGAAGAGCTTGAAGCTTTTCGCAAGGACCATAAGTGTTTCAAGTGTGGGGAGCAAGGACATGGCTATCGTTCTTGCCCCAAGAAGAATACTCGCAATGAGACTCCTAGGGCTTCCACCATCGAAGCTCCAAAAGAGGATGCTCATTGCAAAGGATCATCACTCTCCTATGCTTGGGGAAAGGTACGAGAGCATGATGCCTTCATCTTGTTTGACCCTGGCTCTACTCTCAACTTCATATCAATAGAGTTGGCCACCAAGTTGGGCATTCAAGCTTTTGAGATGGGAGATATAGTAACAGCTGATGCAGCTTTCAAGGGACAACAAGCCTCCGTTACTCCCTTGATTGGGAAGTTGAGGCTTCATGTCCAAAGCTATGTCGACAAAGAAGACTTCTTCATCTCTCCCCTCCAACATCAGGATGTTATCCTAGGGGCACCATGGTTTGATCGCATGGCTGCCAACATGAAGTTCCCTGAAAGGAGAATTTACTTCACCTACAGGGGAAAGAACATGTATGTAGATGCTAGTGAGCGTGGTCGCACTATTCCACTTGTAAATCCTCTTTCTTTTGATAAATAAATGAAGAGCTCAGTTTTTGCGTACATGATTTATGTCAAAGAGTCTCTAAAAGCTAATAATGTTTCATCAAATGAAAATGATAGGAATCAAGAAGAGTTAGACTTGTCTACTTTTCTAAAAGGATTCCAAGATGTGTTCATCGATGATATCCCTATGGACCTACCTCCAAAACGAGGGGATGATGACCATCGTATTGATCTCCTTCCAGGAAGCTCACCGCCTAACAAACCTCTTTATCGAGTCTCACAAGCTCAACAAGAGGAGATCATGAGGCAAGTACAAGAGCTGGTAGACAAAGGGATGGTGAGGCCTAGTTCCTCTCCCTTTTGTTCTCCAGTCCTTTTAGTGCAAAAGAAAGATGGTACATACCGTATGTGTGTGGACTATCGAGCACTAAACCATATCACTATTAAAAACAAATTTCCCGTACCTCGGGTAGAAGATCTGTTTCATAAGCTACAAGGCTCTACCTACTTCAGTAGGATTGACCTTAAGAGTGGCTATCATCAAATAAGGATAGTGGATGAGGATATCTTAAAGACCGCGTTTCGCACAACATTTGGTCTTTATGAATATCTAGTCATGCCTTTTGGCTTGACTAATGCACCAGCTACGTTCAATCGTTTGATGGAGAAAATTTTTAGACCATATCAAAAATTCACTGGAGTTTTCTTTGATGATATCATCATCTACTCCAAGTCTTTGGAGGAACATAAGCAACATCTCCAAGTGATTTTTCAAGCCTTGAGGGAGAACAAACTTTTTCTCAACCAAACGAAAAGTGAATTCTTCCTTCAAGAGATTCAATATCTAGGCCATATTATCTCTCACGATGGTATTCGTATGGATCCATCAAAGTTAGAGGTAATAAAATCATGGCCTAACCCAAGGAATCTACATGAGCTAAGAAGCTTTATTAGTATGTGTGCATACTATAGACGCTTCATAGCAAAATTCTCTCAAGTGGCAGGACCACTACACGACTTAACCAAGAAGAACGTTAAGTTTGTATGGACTGCTAAGGAGCAAAATGCTTTTGAAAAACTCAAAGAGAAGCTTTCTTCCCAACCAGTCCTTGTGCTTCCGGATCTCTCAAAGCCCTTTGAGGTCCAATGTGATGCTTGTGGTGATTGCCTTGGACCGGTTTTGCTTCAAGAAGGGCATACCATAGCATATGAGAGCCGAAGGCTCAATGGTGATGAACGAGTCTTGGGCATTTATGAGAAAGAGATTTTAGCTGTTCTACATGCCCTAGACACATGGAAGCACTACCTATTGGGGACTCCATTTATCCTACGAACCAACCACCAAAGTCTCAAGTATTTCATGACGCAAACCAAGCTTTCTGACAAACAAATGAGGTGGGCAAATTTTCTTTCGCAATTTAATTTTCATATTGCTCACATAGCTGGTAAGCACAATCAAGTTGCCGATGCACTTTCACGACGACCAAAAGTTAATGCGGTGTCTATAGCTACTCACAATGATCTATCCTCTATGATAGATGAGTATGCTACTAACCCTGACTTTAGAGACATAATTTCAGCCCTTGGTTTGGGGAAGAAAGAGGAACCATTCACCTTGCAGGATGGTTATCTTCTTCACGGCAATAGGCTATGTGTTACCCATTCCCTTCGTGAGAAGGTTATGTATGAATCCCATGCTCCTCCATATGCAGGGCATAGAGGTATTCAACCTACTCTCCGAGGAGTAGAGACGTATTTCTATTGGCCTACCATGAAAGTGGACATACAAGAGTATGTTTCAAAATGTGTAGTATGCCAAAAGACCAAGTATGATAGAGGGAAGCAACCTAGATTACTCCAGCCATTGCCTATTCCAAATTCACCATGGGAGAGTATATCCATGGATTTCATCTTTGGATTACCCAAGTCTATCCATGGGAATACAGGAATATGGACAATAGTCGACAGGTTTAGCAAGCAAGCACATTTTATTCCTGTCAAAAAGACTATTAAGGCACATCAAATGGCAACTCTCTTCATATCTCAGATTTTCAAACACCATGGATTACCCACATCCATCGTGTCAGATAGAGATCCTAGAATGACCAGTAATTTCTGGAAAGGTCTCTTTGAAAATCTAGGAACAAGATTGAATTTCTCTTCGGCCTATCACCCACAAACGGATGGCCAAAGTGAGATAGCCAATCTTACGATACTCGATCTACTCAAGACTTATGTTACCAAAGTAGATCAACGCTCACAATGGGAAAAGTATTTACCGCTAGTAGAGTATGCCTACAATAATACTGTACATACTTCTACGGGCAAAGCACCTTTCGAGATCATAGAAGGAAGACCTAAAAGTCCCTTGCTACTGAAAGTACATGGGAAAATCTTCGCCGCCGATGAGTATAGCCGTGACCTACAAGAATCTTTTCAAAAGATTAGGGAGGCTATAGCCATCTCTCAACAAAGGCAAAAAGCTGCTGCTGATAAGCACAGAAGAGCCTTAATGTTCAAAGAAAATGATTGGGTCTTACTCAAGTTTCCTAAGGCTCGATTAAGGCAAACGACGGGCAAAAATCCTACGGGCCATCAAAAGTATTATGCTAAACTAGCAAAAAGATACTATGGTCCTTTCCAAATCTTGAAGCCTATCAATGAGACGGCTTATCAACTCAAGTTGCCCAACCATTGGCTTATACACAATGCCTTTCATGTAAGCTTACTTAAGCCCTACAAAGGGGAGCCACCAATTGAACCAATTATTGAAGACCCTCCCGAAGTTGAAGACCAAGAAGAGGTGCTACAACCCGAAGCTATCCTTCGGCATGAAGACAAGGTACTACGACATGGTAAGATTATCCGACGGTATCTTATTAAGTTCAAAAATTATCCTTTTGAAGATGCTAAATGGATGCAAGGAGTACAACTTAAGGATAGTATTAACCTTGTCAATGCTTACAATGCTACATTAGAGTAAGCAAATGTACAAATTTCTTTTAAATAACTCATGTTTTTGTCTTATATGACTAGTCCTCTTTTTAATTGTGCACAAAATTTAATTAGTATGCATGCTTAGAATCATGTTTGTGATGACGACGTCTCTCAAACACCAAGTAGAATTTGTCACTCTACTTTGGGAGAATAAAATGGACTAAAGAGCAGACATGCTTGCGGCAGCTATGTCTCCCAAGCACCAAATGGATTAGTCATCCATCTTGGAAAGATGTCATAGGGTAAAAAGGGATCCTTTACCCGCTAAGTACGATTGACTAATGACTAAGACTTTATCTTTTCTACCTCATAGTCGAGGACGACTATGATTTCAAGAGAGAGGTAATGTCATAAAATCTAATATCTAACTAACCCAAATGATTTTCTCATATTAAATTGATCACTTAATGTGGGAGAATAAACGGGAACAAGTGTTAAGATATAGGTATGTACTTATAGATCTATCTCAACACGGGGCCAATGGTAAAGGGGCCCAAAAGGGAGATGGTCTATCAAAGAGCAAGGCTAACCAATGGAGCATAAGACCTTAGGGTTAGCTTCATTGAAGACCTCCAATAAATGTGTGTAAAAGTCCTTTGACCTTAAGTAAGCTAGGGTTGAGCTTGAGGTGGGAACCCGGCCCAAGCTCGAGGTGCTTGTCATGCTTGAGGTGCTTGTCATGCTTGGTGAGTAAGGTGCTTGATCACCTAAAAGTCAAAAGCATTCCTACAAAAGGGGGGGCGAGCCCTTTTCCTAGGGGCTAGAGAGAGAACACCCACTCACACACAAGGGAAGCCCAACTTGAAGAGGCAGCAAGGACACATGTCAGGCCCCTACCCATGTTACCTTCATGTGTTGCTTGAAGCTTATTGGATAGGCTTCAAAGGGGTCCAATGATAAATTACATGAATTATCTAATTGTTTTAGCATTTATCAAGTCCTCTCTCTCAAAGGGGAAAGGGGGACACTTGTCCCAAGGCTACCCATGTTGCTTGTAATGACTCTTGCTTGTGATTGGCTAGGCCTGGAAGGGTCCAATGACCTTCAGGCATGAGCTACAAGGAGGGGTCGACCCAAGCAAGCTAGGGGGGTGCCTAGGGGGTATACTCACCCACACACACTCACAAGCACTCTCATTGTGTGATATGCAAAGTGCAAGAGCTCCCTCTCCAAGCAAGTAGAGGTTGAGAGCCTACACCAACACTCTTGGCTATGGAGTGCAAATCCAACCAAGAGCCATGCTTCAATGCTTAAGCTTGCCATATCCTTCTTCTTCAT
Organism: Adiantum capillus-veneris; assembly: GCF_014529385.1. Taxonomy (NCBI): domain Eukaryota; kingdom Viridiplantae; phylum Streptophyta; class Polypodiopsida; order Polypodiales; family Pteridaceae; genus Adiantum; species Adiantum capillus-veneris. The sequence goes on from NC_140936.1 coordinate 75,324,610, forward strand.
TACTATGCTATTATGTATGCTAGCAACAAGAGTATGATAAGTGAGGAACTAATTCTTTCTCCTACGAAATGTTTCTTCTTCCTCTTCCCTACCCTCATTCCCTGCTAGCTCTCTCCACCTTCGAAGGTGTTTGAGGTCTTGGGACTGAGGCTTGGGATAGTTAAAGCTTTCTTCAAGTTTATGTTATGTTTGTGGTGCATGAAGCCTTCCATCTTCATGGCATCACCTAGGTCACAAGGAACACAAAGACTGTATTGTAACAAGTCTCTCTTTATGGGAGAAATCATAATACAAATGCCTATTGGAGGGGGGACCGGCTCCACATAAATCCGGTCCTCAATTGTTGTCATGTTCTCTAAACTCTCTCTCTTGCAAAAGTATTGTCTATGCCAAGTTAACTAATTGCTATGATTATGTTGCTATCTTCAATTATGTCTACCCGCTATGCTCACAAAATCATTTCTTGAAAGTACTCTCATTAAATTCCGCTATTCTCAAATTGAATAGGCAAATTCCATTACACTTTACCTTTACAGATAACTTGGGTAATGAAGCCTTAATCCAGGGGAAAAATGGGAGACCTAGGGCTACTCTAGTTAAGGCCAGCAGACTCTTGAAGGGACTGAGAAAGAGGCAGCAAATTTATGCCGTAAAGCTCAACAAGGTGGACCAATCAGATACCTCACTTCGACCAAACTGGTTGAGGGAGTATGATGACATATTCCCTAAAAACCTTACGAACCTTCCGCCACATAGAGAGGTAGATCATCAGATTGAGACTATCCCTGGATGTGAACCTATCTCAAAAAGACCTTATAAAATGTCACTTCTAGAGGCCATCAAACTCAAGGAACAACTTAGGAAACTCATTGAGCAAGGATTCATTCAACCCAGTACTTCTCCTTGGGGTGCACCAGTTCTTTTTCAGAAGAAGAAGGATGGAACCTTAAGGCTATGCGTAGATTACCATGGACTGAACCAGGTAAGTGTCAAGAACAAGTATCCAATTCCAAGGATTGACGAACTCTTGGACAAACTCCACGGTGCCAAAATATTTACAAAGATTGATCTAAGGTCAGGATATTACCAAATCAGGACCAAAGAATCAGATATTCCAGAGACGGCTTTCAACACGAGGTATGGACACTACGAATTCACAGTAATGTCTTTTGGTCTAACAAATGCTCCTGCAAGCTTCAATCGACTTATGCAAGATATTTTCAGACCTTACCTGGATGATTTTGTCTTGGTTTTCTTTGATGACATTTTGATCTATTCTAAGAATGAGGCAGATCACGAAGAACATGTTCGCAAAGTACTTGATCTTCTTCGGGAACACCAACTTTACGCTAAAGAGAGAAAGTGCACCTTTTGCTCACCAAAGGTCAATTATCTTGGATTTGTCATATCGGCCGAAGGGATTTCAGTGGACCCAGACAAAGTCAAGGATATCGTTGATTGGCCTCAACCATCCACCGTCAGTGAAGTAAGAGGATTTCTTGGGATAACGGGATGGTACAGGATTTTTGTCAAGGATTATGCACGTATTGCTGCACCTTTGACGAAACTCCTGAAGAAAGGAATAAGGATCGAATGGAAGATCGAGCATGAGTCTAGCTTTGCTAAGCTAAAAGAATTCTTGGTCTCAACTCCTATTTTAAAGCTCCCAAATTTTAGTAAGGAATTTGAAGTAGCGACCGATGCTAGCAAATTTGCTTTAGGCGGAGTTCTTACTCAAGATGGAAGACCGGTGGCGTATACTTCACGAAAGCTGAGGGATCACGAGAAGAATTATCCTACTCATGATCTGGAACTTTTAGCGGTTATACATGCGCTGAAGTTATGGAGACATTATCTTCTTGGGTGCAAGTTTCAGTTAGTGACAAACTACAAGAGCTTAAAATGGATTTTTACTCAACCTATTCTCAACATGCGACAAAGGCGATGGATAGAGCTATTACAGGAATATGACCTTGACATAAAGTATAGACCAGGAAAGAAAAATGCAGTTACAGATGAACTTAGCCAAAAATCTTTTCTCGGGGCTATCTCTATTCCAAATAACCATATCTGAGGTAGAATCAAAGAAGCATCCTTGGTAGATCCAGAGTACCAGCGTATAGTATCATTATTCCAACAGAATAAGATGCCTAAAGCTAAAGATTACTCTCTTATGGGAGGATGTCTTTACTATAGGCATAGACTCTGTGTACCCAAAGACCCAACTTTAAAGAAGGCTATTCTGTATGAAGCACATGATAGCCCTACATATGGACACCCAGGTTATGCTAAAACTCTTCACGCGGTTAGAAGGAGTTATTTTTGGTGTGGAACGAAAGGAGACATAATTCGCTATGTAAGGCAATTTCTTTCTTGTCAATGGATAAAAGCTGAAAGAATCAAGTTACCAGAGCAACTTCAACCTCTTGACATACCTCAGATGAAATAGGAATGCATCAGTATGGACTTCGTACAGGATTACCTTCTACAGGAGGTTATGATTCTGTTTTCGTGGTTGTTGATATGCTCACAAAAGTGGCTCATCTAATACCCGTAAAGACAACCTTTACTGCTTCAGATATTAGCCGGGTATTCATCAAGGAGATTTTTAGGCTACATGGTCTACCCAAGCGTAACGTCAATGATAGAGACACCAAGTTTACATCAAAATTTTGGACTTCTCTTTTCCAATCTATTGGGTCACAATTAACCTTCAGTACAGCGTATCATTCGCAGATAGATGGGCAAACTGAAAGGGTAATCAAGTCATCAAAGACATTATCAGAGCCTATTGTTCGCAAGAACCAAAGAAGTGGTTACAATATACCTTTGGTAGAGTATGCTTATAATTTTTCCGAACACAGAAGCATTGGAATATCACCCTTCAAATCTCTTTATGGACAGGACTGTTTACCACCATTGAACTTCTCAGATCCAACCATCAGGGTAGAAGCCTTTAGAAAGATGTTAGAAGATATGGAAGCTCAGACTAGAGCTATTCGCTAAGACATTCAGGCCGCTCAGGACAGACATAAGCACTATGCAGATAAGAACCGTTCCAAAAGAACTTTCAAAGAAGGAGATAAGGTTTTTCTGCGAGTCCGACCGAAGAAAAGCAACTTATCTCTAGGCAGATACAAGAAGCTAAGCCCAAGGTATTGTGGACCATTCGAGATCGTTAAAGTTGTGAGTGACCAGGCCTACAAGCTAAAGTTACTTGCAAACTTCAAGGTTCATGATGTATTCCACGTTAGCTTACTCAAACCCTATATTCCTAACCCTGGTCAATTCCTGGACTCAGATCAGATAGTCATACCAGCACAAGGAGTTCTCGGGCTTCAACCTGACTACGTACTTGAAACAAGGGAAAGGAAGTTACGCAACAGAACTATCACGGAGCATCTAGTAAAGTGGAAGGATTACCTTGAAGAAGATGCAACTTGGGAGGACGAATCAACACTCATAAAAGATTACCCAAACACATTCTTGAGATGAGGACATCTCAAATTCTTCACGTTGGGGAGGCTGTAAGGTCTCTGACCCCGACCAAAAAGAGCACCCTCGTACCATGAAATAAACATAATGGAAAAAGTTACTATTTTTAGTAGTTTTCCAAATTCTGTCAGTACCATGATGTTTAGAATGTTTTAAAGCTTCGAAATGTGAATTAAAATAATTTTTGAAAAAAAATCCAAAAATAGTAAGTTTTTGGTCACCCGACTCGTCCAGTTTTGACCATCTCGAAACACTGCACCCGTACCCTGAATTTGAAAAAATGCATTTTTGGACCCCGGGGGGCGGGGGCAGGGGCTGCTAAATATGGTAGGTACTCAGACCATTACGCCTTAGTTAGAGCTTAGTATAGCAATTTACGACATTAAATTCCGACTCGTATGGGCCGTTTTAGACTAAAACCAATTTTTCCTAAAGTTGTGCGGGGAGGCACCGGGACTCGAGGCTATGTGGGAGCAGGTTCCAGGCCACTCTGAGCCAGCTTTAGCAGCTAGGGGCCACCCTCTTGCCTTGTGGGGGTTGTAGGAGAGTTTCCATGCTAGAGAGTGGGTATGAGAGCCAGTTAAACTATCTAACTGGACACTTGGTGGAAAGGCAACTAAACTTGCCAATGCATCAACTGAGTGCTCACCCATATGCTTATAGCAACCCAGATCGATTTTCAGCCTTAAGGATCCTATTCAAAGGTGTGCTCACACACACACACACACACACACACACACACACACACACATGCTTACACACACCCAGTACACACACACACCTACATACACACCTTAGGGAAGTGCTGCTTGCACACACAGTTTTTTGAAGGAGAAGCAAGGAGGGAAGTGCTGCCGAATTCTCGTCTTGAGAACTCATTTGAAAATCGAGAGGATTTTCAGCCCTTAATCACGGTAATCATGGTTTAATTTATGCTCTTCTGTAATTCTCTTCATTATTCTCCTAATTCCTCGTCTACTATGCTTAATCCTAGCTATAATTCCCAATAGCTGCTCTATAAATTTACATAGCTATACTCCATTAAATAATCATCATCCGATTAGCTAATTTATGCAAACATTCATCACTCTTAATCAATGATTAATACATGATTAGGAGAGATTTCTCTCTATAGGCAGCGTAGTAATTAATTGTCAGCCGCCGGTAATAATGTAGATTTGATGAAATTCATCCTTTTACCACTCAATAGTGTTGTAATTAAGTTAGATTCAATTTTCTCACACATGAAGATGTGATTAAGGCAAAATTAATCCATCATTAGGCCACTAAGAAGAGAATTTCCTAACACCTATGCATGCGGTAACTCTGCATCTTTCTAATTGCTCTAGGAAAGTTATTGAGCTTGCTTAATTCATCTCTCTTGTAAATTAAATAGTAAAATTCTGAAATTCTTAATTATCTTAGCCAAGTGATTAACTTTAGAGCCGGTTCCCATAGGACAAGTAAAGTATTACCCATAAAATTACTAGGTCTCGAAGGAAAAATCTAACCCTCTTGCATAAGGAGGATTGTTCAATGATTCTAATCTGCCATTTCGATTGTTATGGTGCTCTCGGACCTTAGCTCTTTTCTTCAAGTTTATCATTTAAAGTAGTGAGTATAAAATGGCCCCGGTTAAGAGAACTCGCTTCGGTGGTGCCCACGACCGTGAGGCGGGAACGAGCAACGTGAATGGGAAAGGAAAAGCTCCCATGGACAAACAAGCACCGGCCATCTCACGAGCCATTGACGAAGAAATGGAAGAGGTAGGTCACACTTTTATTCAGTTGTTTAATTTAACATTGCACACTTTTAGCTAGGAAAGAACATATCCCGAAACATGTTGGAGAAATCTGACGGAAACCTCGGCATTTGAATTCATTTGTACATTAAAGTCTAAAGTAGGAAAGAAATGATTGATGGATATACTGTTTGCAATAGGAAAGAATGTCTGCTAGGGAAAATTTAGCTCGACATGTTCATTCTATTTCCAATGTTGAATCAGTCCTGATCCCCCTACTAATCACAGGGGGCGGCTCGCGACGATTTCACAGTAGCTAGAGATACTAGCTTAGGGCCTTCACCCACGACTTGCTTTCTATGTAGTGGGAACCCACGTCTTGCTTTCTATGCGATGGGAATGTCCATGTCGTTCTTTCTATGCGGTGGACATACCTAGTTGTATGGGCAGCTAGGCGACAACGGGAGGAGTAAACTCTCGCTAGAGGGGGGATGTTGTACCTCCAAAACATTGGAATTTTAATGAATAAGTTTGAGTAAAATTTTTACTAGAGTACTGTCTTGGTGCCGCTTTGCAATACTGATTGAAGGGCTGTCTTAACGAATATTGTGAATCGAAATCTAATCAAGGAATGTTTATGTTGAACAATCATTGTGGTAGTAATTAGGACACACAAGGAAGTGTGAGTGTGGGGGTGGAAAGTGGGGGCTTGGCTCAGGTTGCCAATGTGGGGGCTTGGCTCAGGTTGCCAATGCCAATGAGAAGGGTGGTCCCGATTGGTCTGGAACTCTCTGTCCCCATAGTGTTTAAATCGATACTAGTAATACTCATTGCCTCTAGAGCAGCGAAGTCTCAAGTGTACGTGAATCTGAAACATGGGGAAAAAGGCACTCGGGATTTCTCTCCTCTTGGAAGGTGGGTCTTAGGATCGCTAGATATGTTAAGTACGCTTCCCCTATGAGGTGGAGCTAGATCTCATTACTAGTAGGCTCGAACTTGACTCACTTTGTGATGAGAGATCGTCCACTAGTTGAACCCTGAACCACTTTGTTTGCTTCTGCTATAGATCTAGTGGCCACCAGGTTCACCATCAGATCCGTCGTTTGATACGGCGGGGTGGGGACCTCATAGAAATAGACACATTTTTTCCAACAGTGAAACTCACCAATCACAAGAGAGGAAGTGGGAGAAGAAGGTAGGAAACTTTCCCTAGAGAGCTTAAAGATCTATCCCACGAGGAGAGTTGAACTCAAGGCCTCTTATTCAAGAGGGAGATGGCATAACCAATCTACCATACTTGGGTGATAGAAAGGTTATACCATTTTTCTCTTCTTATTATCAAAGACACACACACACACACACTTGAGAAAAATAGAATTTTAACATCGTAGGAAACTATCCCAAGAGACCTTAAAGATCTATCCAACAAGGAGAGTTTAACTCAAGACCTATTATTCAAGAGAGAGAGAGATAGAGCGTTGAGGCTAAGTAAAAGTTCTCTCGATTTTTAGGTCAAAATTTGAAGCTTTTGCATGGCAGTACACATAGACGTGTAAATTTGTTGGTTTTCTTAAAGGCAAGCTCAAAATTCAACCAAGATTTTATAGTTTCAGCCGATTAAAATACATCAACCCCAGATTTTTTCTAGCGTTGCGTGAGAAGACGTAAGCGCTAGAGGATATAAGTGTGTGAGAGAGAGGACATGCTAGGTGGTTAGAGAGAGAGAGAGAGAGAGAGAGAGAGAGAGAGACGTGAGCACTAGAGAGAGAGAGAAGGGATCTTTCGAGATTCGACATGCTTTATTTTATGACCAATTCTTCCCAATGCATAGAGCAACAGAAGAATCCCTTTCAGATTCGAACTCAAATCTGCTTGACTTAAGGACCCCACACCAACCAACTCATACTGTTAGTTTTTTTGTCTACACAACACCCATTTAGTATAAGAAAAAAAAGCTTCCACAACCCCTTCTAACCCCGTGTCCAACTGTGTGCAAATGGTTTTATGACATGTCAATGCTGACAAACGCATCGTCCTCATGGTGTTGTCATTTGCTACCATCCTCACGTCCACACTTGACACATTCAATTAGAAATAAAATCTCCACAATTCCCACTAATAAAATTTTCTTTCAAATTATAGGCACATATTCCTATTTTTCTCCACCAAAAATCTCTAATGATGAGATTTCTTTCTAAGGAAACTTTTATGTTATTAGCTAAACTTTGAAATCTCACAAGATTCCTTAAAAGGAATCCTATAGGATTCTATAAGCTTGTGTCACATAGGATTTTAGTCGTGGTATTCCACTACATGCCCTTGTGCCTAATAGCTCATGAACTTGTGTGCAGGTAGATAGATAGATAGAGAGAGAGAGAGAGAGAGAGAGAGAGAGAGAGCTCATTTTTGCATGTTAGGCAATGGAGTTCACAACAAGTGAGGATTTTCTTGCTTGTAGAGATAGAGAGAGAGAGAGAGAGAGATGGTGCCTCCCTCTCGATTTCTTTCTTGTATTTTGGCATGAACTATGTCTGGCAAGCCTAGAGAGAAGATGGTAAAAAATCTCCTGATTGTTAGCCTTCAACATAGTAAAAGATAAAGACATTTAAAAGATTTTGTGGATGGTGGAATACATGTTTATTCCTCCTAATGAGGAATAAAATAAAATGGGCGACACCTTCTACGGCGATTAGTGCTCGCAAAAAATGTATAAATATTAGTAGACAATGGCCCAAACAAGAGTTTTGTCTATGTATCAAAATTTTGAAGGATGCATCATTTTGTATACTTTAATGTGTAAAATTTTATCAAGTTCTTTTGTCAAGATAAGCTTAAAATCTAACACAGATTTCTAAAAAATACTCCAAAGGTGAGCATTTTTGTGATGCCTTGAGGGGGGGGGGGGGGGGGGGGGGGGGGGGGGGGGGAGAGAGAGAGAGAGAGAGAGAGAGAGAGAGAGAGAGAGAGAGAAGCCTCATTGGGTTGGTACACAATCGTCTAGTGCAACTAATTTTCAGTCATCAATAAGAGTGTGTAGTTTTAATTTCATCAATTTTATAAGTGTATTTTCTTCTTGAAATTGAGCTTGGCTTTTGAGTTTTGACTTTCAAGTGAGTGATAATATCTTAAAGATTATTTTTTCAAAACGATCTAGTTCTAGTACACAATAGTGGTAGATACACCCAAAAAAGTTTCCAATAGTCTTCATGTGGTATACTAGAGTGCCTTTTGAGTCTTTGCATATATATGAGATGGTCACGTTAGGCAGTTGAGCCTTGGAGGAGAGGTGGTGTGCCTACACTTGGGCTAGCAAGATTTACATGCTCCATTTAGAGTGATATATTGTCAACTCATACGGTAGAGTTTGAACAAAAGTCATCCAATTAAAACATTGCACCCATCGGGCACATGTAAGGGATATAATGTGATACAACCGGGTCCACACCCTTAACATGGATAGAGGGGAGGATATTTAGTTTAAAACTAGAGTTCAATTGCTTTGAGTGTTCAATCTTTGTGGTGGGTCTCACTTTGTTTTACTATTTTCTCGATAAAGTTTGCTCGGTGTATGGTAAGACTCAATCGAGGTAAGGAGTTCAAATAGTATTTTGTCATTTTTTGTGGCAATGATGAAGCCTAACACTTTGACAAAGCTTCTTTCAAAGATAGTGGAAATCAAACAAGTGTCAAAAACACCAAAGATGTACAATGGTAACAAGGTGTTTGAGTTTCCACCGACCTTAGGAAAGGTTCATCCAATGGTTGCTATGTAACATAAGTATCATCCACACCATTGGGCCAAACCACAAACCTCAAACTTTGCATTTCATGGAGTGTGTTGCAAAAGTCAATGTGTAGGTGCTCTAAAATGTCTCAATGAAAGTTGTCCCAAATTGGTTAATTTTGGGAAGTCAAAAACAACACATTTCAATGGCAACATGCTAAAATTACCTTGTGTGGGCAAGTTTTGCGACAAACTAGGTGATAAGCTTAATTGCCACTATTGCGGTCAACTGTCCATTCGTTTGCGTACGTGTGATTGCTTCGTATATTATGTCATGCCAAGGGATGAGAGTATGAGCAGACTAATGGTACATCAAGGAACTCACCAACATGACATGTCGGATGGGGTGTCAAAAGGGCTCACCAATAAAACCAAAGAAACGGTTGCACGAGTTCTCAATGTGGATAGGCATGCAGGTGAAAGAAAGGTGCAAATGTGTGTGTCAAAGGAAATTGTGACGACAACTTTGATGCAAGAGAGGGGCTCTAGACATATGCTTAGTGAGCAAGAATTCCTTAATGTTGCTGAGGCAATGGGCCCCTTGGTGGAGGAAAATTGGTGAGGATGCTTTCATTTTCTCTTGTTTGGACATAAAACTTCAAAGTAATTTAACTATAAAGTACAAGTTTCAAAGGTCCGTGGCTGCAACTAGGAATGGGCCAACAAAGGAGATCTTTGGTGTGGACTCCTTGCTGTGGCTAAAAAGAGATTTCACATTTGATTTTTTTTCACAAAAGCAGGTTCTCGGGCAAGGAGCAGAAGGGGAGCGTTGTTTTGTGTTCAAGATGTCTACAGTAGGTCCTGCATCTAGATTGGATCTTTGGTACGCTTGGGTGCAGTTTGATCACACTCACCGAGTGGCGGATTGGGTGACCATGGCATGCCACGTTTACGATCCAGGGTTTGTTGTCTTAAGAACATATTTCAAAAGTTTGGCTTATCTTAAGAAACAACTAGAAACATGTTTACTAATGTGCTTGTCTTCTGTTGCAGCATGCAGGATCTCCTCACTTTTGCAACATGTGAGATGAAAGAGGAAGACATGGAAGCACAAATTATTTTTTGGTAGTGCATAAATAAGGTTATGGAGGGTTATGAATGTGAGAGCGGATTTCCATGGATTCATGGTGCGGACAAAGCTCAAGCCAACTGGAATGTAGTTCGCACAGTGTTCAATGGTGGCAAAGACAATGTTCTACAACATTAAGAGCGATCTTGCCTTTTTCATTGGAAACAGAGCATGGTGGTACACACCACAAAGTACATTGTCTCTTCATCTCAACAAACCCACAAACACATGTGCAAAAAGTGCATCTAGCCCCCTCTAAAGAGGCAACTGCAACGGAGTGTAGTCTACTTCGACAATGGTGGCATAATGGAAATTGCATGGATAAAAACATCCCTACAATGGACTCTTGGTTGAATTGGTGGGAGGTGCATATTGCACATTGGGGGAGCATCATGTCAGTAATAGAGAGAAGTGATGATGGGGCAAACACTCCAAGAACCAACTTGGCCGAGAGCAAGCATGGTATTTGGCTTGCAGGCGAAGGATTCAAAAGAAAAATCTCATTGTATAATGCATGTACTTCAGACATGGCAAATGCAATACTACAAAGCACAAAGGCAGTTTCTTACTTTCAAGGAAAGCATATTGAAAAGGGTCCTTCACTAGAGAGGCTAAAGGAAATAGTTTCCTCTAGTATAGCACAATTGATAAGAGTACTAAATGAGGCTACATCTCGAACACACATGCATAAGGCTCGTATCCCCGCTTGAAGGAGACAAAGAAACCGTTCGGAAAGCAAGGGCCATCGATTGTGATTGATGTTGAAGATGAATCGACACATAGGCGAGAGTACAATGCAAAAACACGAGACCACACAACACATGGAAGGCCAAGGAAGATCATTTTCATGGAAGATTCAAGGGTAGTAGATGGAAGTGAAAATTCCAAAGAAAAGACAAAGATTTGTGTTTTGGAACAAAAGGCCAATGAAGCTATGTGGGCAATCAGAAGAACCCCAATCGGTAGTCGTGTGACATGCAGTAGCACCCCCAATGATGGAAAGAGATGTGGACAAAATATTGTGGCATGTAGTAAAGGGACTCTTGCACCATCCTTTGAGGGGTACAAAAAACATCCAATGGGATACTCATACAATGGTTCTAGTTTTGTCCCGGACATATTATTCATTGCTATGTGGTGGATCATAATATAGAACCAAGGCCAGCCCCTCCTCCAACAACTTGGCCGGTTGATCTAGGAACAGATATCACAAATGAAGAAGTTGAGGTACTACTTGAAGGAGGATTTCAAGCGGAGACAGTTGGAGAGACCGAGTGAGTGCAACAACCATACGAACTCCTCCTAGGGGTGTACGTGATTCCTCTTCCGCTTCAACAAAAGAAAGTAGTAGTGGCTCAATACTAAGAAATGGCATAAGAGTCAAATTTCGGACTTCCATTTTAGAGGAGGCAGCTATATGAAAATTGGGCTCTCTCTTTGTTTAAAGGCAAAGGTGATTGAAGTGAAATGCATTGTAGAAAAATCACATGAAGTCTTCAAGGTTGAGCATCACACAGTAGATGGACATGTGGGGCTGTATGAGGTGAACATCAAGGATGAACCCTACTGCACATGCCCTTATTTCACTGATAGGGAGGCCATGAAAAAATCTTATCTGGCTTGCAAGCACTTGTACTTCATTTTCTTGAGAGTTCTTGGATTGATCCAAAATGAAAACATGTTCATACATCAACCCGTGCTAAGCAATGTACATGTCTACAATGGTCTTAGCTGTGAATGCACATATCCAAACTTGGAATGAAGCTGATGATTGCACATTTTTGTGACACATTTTTTGCCATGTATTGTAGCTGGCAAAGCATCTTGATGTAAATTGATTTAGGTGTATACTTCTCATGGAGAGAGAGAGAGAGAGAGAGAGAGAGAGAGAGAGAGAGAGAGAGAGAAAGAGAGAGAGAGAGAGAGAGAGAGAGAACCAATGGGAGGGAGAGAGAGACAGGGGGGGGTAGAAAGTCAAAGAGAGAGAGGCGGACGGGTTAGGAGGGTAGAGAGAGAGAGAGGGAGAGAGAGAGAGAGAGAGAAGAGAGAGAGAGAGAGAAAGAGAGAGAGAGAGAGAGAGAGAGAGAGAGAGAGAGAAAGAGAGAGAGAGAGAGAGAGAGAACAAAGGCGAGAAAAGAAGGGAGAAAGAATCTTTTTGGAATCTGCTCGACGGATTCCAAAAAAGCGCTCGCCAAAAAATATCCCCCAATTGTGGGTCTACCAATTTCCAATAGAGGTCATGGCTTGGGTGTTGGTAGATAAGTGACTAAACTTCGTACAGTTAACCAAGTTGTTTGTGCATACCATTGTTGGTTACTCAACAAGAATCATGATCCACTTTTATCAGTCGTTTTTGGATGACTTTTTGTAAATGCTTGGGAAACACAACCCAATATTGTCAGTCATCAAGAGGTGGATAGGCAGTTTACAAGTGTTAGTCTTGTGCTAAAGGATTTACTAAGCACATACATTAGCACAAAGCAATCTAATTAGAAATTTTCCTCTCTAGTTGGAGTTTTCTTGCCAAGAGAAAAAACATTTCGCGACTAAGTTTAGTCACTTCATGTTTAGTTCAGGTTCTCAACCTTGAACACCAGTTATGGTGGGGTTGTCTATGGATGAAGAATGATAACAAGTCAAGGACTTATACTTGAGTTATGTCAGCATGTTACTTTCATGGAAAGTGAGAAGAGGTATTCTTTTAGACACCACTTAGTGGTAATAACTCATTTAGCATACTCAAGTGAGTTCTAAATAGAGTCTATACACTATGCTGGATATGAGACGGTTACACAAGAAGGTTGCAAAGGGACAAAAATGTGGAAAATCAAGATCCTCTTCTTGATTTTATTGAACCTCCTACAAAACCATGTTCTGGTTAAAAGGATAGCTGGATCCATGAAGGATGCCACTGTGGAAACGAAAATGTTCTTATGAAGATACCACCACTTTTGTTTTCAAGGACAAAAATGCTTCCCGAAGGGGGAAGTAATGTCAATCCTAAGGTAGATCTGGGTAGTATGCCAAGGGCTATCAGTTAGGATGCTCATGCAGTTCAAGGGGCCTATATATAGCATTGTTGAGTGGAGGGTTTCATACGTCGATTCCCTCTGTCTCATGATAGTGCTTAGACTTAGAGGATGTACGTAGTCATGACTAGGGATTAGAGAAAAAAAGGCAAATAGATGTGAAGATTTGAGGAAGGGGATAAAGCGCACAATGGAACGAAAGTTTAATGAGATAGGGATAATCCCAGGAGACATTTGAAACTATGTCCGCATTAGATGAGGAAGAAGGATAGGAAAAAAAAACTGCCATCATGACATGCAATTCCACAAGACCTTTGAGATTTTCTCAAGTCTACAAAACAAAATGACTACAAACTGGAGAAGCTTTATTGTCAATAGATCAGTCTCAATACTTTCAAAAAAAAAAAAACAATCAACCAACAAGTCGTGATCAATCCAAGAACTAATTCATGAATCTCAAGAAAAGCTTTTTAGAGAACAATTTGAAAAGATTTGACAACATAGAAGCACACCCATTGGGCCAAACTATGAGGAAGAGAAATTCAATAGCATGGGAACCAACCCTAATAGTGCTCAAGGATCTATAGAATGAGAAGAAGGTGGAAGATGAATTTGAAAAATCCATGGAGAAACAATCTCAAGAGATATTATAGTCATGGCCCAAGGACAACCTTGAGCAAACATGCCAAACAAGATCATGCCCATTGAACTCTGCCGTAACATAACCAACATAGGCCACTGTGAATCTAATGAATAGCAGGCCAAGTGTAGCCACAATAGCCAATTGTGATGTCAGCAAATCTATCATTAATTTTGATTGACACACCAACAACCCCTATCGTACGCTAGGACTCGAAGATGATGTAGTGCGTGACTATTGGGCTTGTGCATAGTTGCAATGGTAACTACTATTCACTATCATCCGATGATTAACAAACAACAGCAGCCTACCATTGGACAAAAAGTTTGGAACAACGTGCCTGCACTAGATGCCATGCTGGCAACACTTTTCTTTTTTAGCATGCCAAAGATTGGCCATGAAAAAATATCCAACATGCACATCAAAGGTAACACCTGGGGCTTTTCCTTGGCATACATTGCCAATCCTTCACCACACGAGTGTGCATGAAAACTCAAGAAGACAAAATAGCACACTAGACCCCATTTTGCATCGCCATCACTTCTCCAACCCACCACCCACCCATGCAGTTTTCTTATTGCATGCCACCTCAACTTTTTGATCTCCCATCCTTATAATTTTTTTAAAAAACTGTTATTCTTATTTTTATTTTAGAAATATTATAATGCATAGTTATATAATTCTTTCTCTCTATCACTTGACCATGGTCTCCTTGTATGTGTCTCTCTTTCTCTATGTCACTTAGTACAGCTACCATCCAATCCTTCTCACAACCACTCTAATGGCCACCAACTAACAAGCGATTATGACCACTCATTCCTTGATCGGCCTACATCATGCAAGCATGTAGACTTACATCCTTGGATATCATGACATGCCAATGAAGGTGACCAGAAGCATATGTGTGTGTGTGTGTGTGTGTGTGTGTGTTTTTGAAATGAAAATCCTAGCAATAGTTTTGATTATACCAACTATTGAACCATACAATGGAGTAGATCAGATTTTACATAAGGACAAGGGCAATGATAAATGTACAAGGACATCACAATATACCCAAAGAATAACACCCTATCAAATGTTTATTCAAAATTTTAGATTAGCCTAAACATCTACTGAATGAAAAAATGTTTGATGTAGAGCTTCTTTTCTCCAGGTATTTCTATTGATATGATCCACTTTGAAGATATCCTGTCCAGTTGTTATCTAGTCCAGGTGTCAACACTGGGACCACTTGTTATCCATGTCACACCTATAGAGTTAGTTTACAGCTTACCCTACAGACTCTCATATGTCAAATGTATCATCAAAGCCAACAAAATAGGTTTTTTGCAAAAAAAAAAAGGACAACATCTTGGTTGTATTTCGGAGAATTTGTCAAAAAGACATAGTACTTGCCATCTCTTTGGAGACCCTCTCACATATAATTTGAGCAGCGGGATTATTACTTTATGTATAAATACCAAAGCATTTGCAAATCCTAGCTCTGACAATACATAGTAGGCAAGTGTTGATGGCCAAAAATGTGCAACCCATGTTACCATGTCACTATGTGAGTGATATTCCAACCACATGCATAAATACTTTCATGAGTACATATAATCTAATCAGAGAGACATCCAAGGCTTGTCACACTAATCATACTATTATTACACATATTGCAAGCTACAAGGATTCAAACCTGAATTTTGGCCTTGAGGGGTGATCCAAAGTATGATCCTTATGTATCTAATATTTGGGTTATCTAATTTGAGCATCATAAATACATATGGAGCAATGAAGTGAAAATGTTTTCCATCTATAATCATCCGTTGATGAATGTCCACCTCCTCTATAGAATGGCGACGAAGGAAACAACCTTGCATGTCTAGTGATAAACTATGTGTTTGTGTATTTTGTGTGTTTTCATGGAGATTACGGAGGAGATGGACTTTGATTACCGTCAACCAAGTGAATGATTCCGTATGAAGGGGATATATGATGGTGGCCATGATGGCATGAGTATTAGCTATGGAGTGGGCCAAGAAAAGCTATGGTGTGGGGTCATAAGAGCATAGATAAGGGCCAAGTTCTAAGCAAGCAAGGATTTCACGCCTCCGCATATGGTGAACAGGGTTGGATATGTACCCGTGTGTGTGTGTGTGTGTGTGTGTGTGTGTCTGTGTAGAGACACTACAGGAGAGAGAGAAAGGGAGACACTGAGATAGAGACAAAGAAGGCTGAACCTGTATGAGATGAGAATCATGGTCAATATCGTGTGTGTGTGTGTGTGTGTGTGTTTATTATGAAAATCCCCTTTGATATACAAACTACGTAATTAAATTATATTAAACACCAAAAAGCAAGGGACATTTGTGATACATGCCAAATCATTTTTATTAGTAATGATTAGAATACAATAATTTGGTACAAGGTTGTGGCAATGAATCCTCTAAGGAACAAGACTGAAGTTTATACCTTCCACCATCCAACAAGACATATATATTAGAACATACTCTCACATTGTGGGAAGACAGGTAGCATGCAACCTCAATCGCTTGTTATCACTGTCAATCCCAAACAAAACCCTTCAACAATACATTTTATTCAAGATAGTGTACATCATTTTTGCTACAGCCGGAAGCTTGGCTGCCCTGCAAAATACTTGAAAATAGCACATAGCAAGACATAAATGACTAAATCTACGTACCTGCCGACTCGCGTAGCACATAACCACGACGTATGCAAACAGAGAGAGATAAAGAGCGGGAGAGAGCGAGATAGCACGTGCAAATGCACCTCCTAGAGTGGAGTGCTATGCCGGCACGATGAGAGAGGAGGGAGGAGAGAAAAGAAGAAGACACAAGCACTGGGTGAAATCTCCCCCCGTGCAAGAGTGACCATTTCCCTATTGCACGTATTTGTTTTATAGATTTCTTGAATGGTCAAATTGGTTACAAACTGGCCGGCCGGACATAATCGGCCAAAGCTCATAAAAATCACTTGAATAATCTAATATACATAAAAGTAATATCCTTCTGCATAATCCCTTATCTGTTGATGCTTTTGCCACATGTCAACTGCATAAATAATAAAATATCAATTCTATAACATACCTCTTCGTTGGAAAGCAACAGTCCTCAGTTGTGAAGATAAAAATCTGCAAACAATACATGTCAAAAACAACGATTAGAAATATGTATCAAATAGGAAGAAATTCATAAAAGTAGACAACATTTCTTATGCCTGCCGTCATCCACATACTACCTATTCTAGTGTCCCATACCACTAGAATAAGAAGTATATGTCATACCCTGATAAATTAGGATATCATTGGTCACACTCATCATTGTATAAATCAATTCTCATCAATCTCAAGTTCACTTCCATAAATACTGTCACGACAGAAAATCATCATATACCAATTCCAAATCCAAATTCAAAATATCTTTCATTTTCTATACCCGAGTAACAAAATCATACCAGTTGCAGTGGTGGCCAGCCACTGCAGCATGATTTTGTGATTGGTGTTGCCTAAATCGGCGAATCTACACCAATAAGATGTGCTGCCTACATCAGAGAATCTGCACTAATGTTGTCTAAATCGGCGAATCTACACCAATAAGATGTGCTGCCTACATCGGCATTTGATATTGGTTTTTTTTTTAAATCATAAATTTGCAATTTATCAATGTGCTGCCTAAATCGGTGAATCTGCACTAGGATGATCATTTACACACTGCCTAAACCGGCGAATCTGTGTGCTTGTGACCAATGGACTAGACAAGACATAAAGGATAAAATATTGACCGAGTGTTGGACACAAAATTGAAGTGCATGTGTGTAGCAAGGCAATTACAAAATGTTCTTAATAGGAGCATGTATACAACTGAATGTGAAATGATCTCAATAAAAATGCTATACAATGCAAGTATAAACCACAATGTTAGAGATGTTAGATTTCATAGCTCAAAAAATAATGCAGATAAGTAGAGGAGGTCTGTCTTTGAAAATGTCCATGGGTATACTTCATGGTGAAAAACTATATAAGGTGTCTCTGAGAGGCATCTAGAAAGAAAGAAACTCACAAGAAATAAAATTAATTGACCATTATTAAACCAAAATATTAGACTCAAGAATTGTGCGATAGAAGTTTTAAAATACTCTTGAAATACACATAGAAATCAAATTGAAAAGCAATCCATGTAAGCGAAGTTTGTGTACTAATGTGTTCGTGTCTAAATGTGATTAGTAGGTGTGTCACGGTGCGGTAGGAGAGAGAGCTAGACAATATTGTAAAAGTCTAGGTTAGTTTGTATAAGGGTACAAGGAAAGCACCTTAGTATTTGATACAATATGGTTAGTGGTCGGTCACCTGATATTCTATCCAACTCTGTGTGAATCAGTAGTAACTAAACATGTTAAAGAAGGTCAATAATAAAGTGCAATTCAAGATAGATGCTTGGATTCAATATTGTAGACTAAATAAACGTACGGGGATTAACAACTCGTAATGTGATTAAGTTTGAAAACATAACATTGAGTCCTTTGACTAGAAGGTTGTCAGGAGTTAGTAATAAACATCAAATATATGGGTCGTGGGGGTCAAAATCATGTTGTGGTGTGGGCAAGTGTTGAACTTGACGTGCCAGAAGGACAATATAGTGATGAGGGCGTGTATACGCGTGCAAAGCTTGAATGTCAAAGAGGTAAACTAATGAGAAATGTGAGTTTAGATCTTTATATGCAATGAAACTAATATTTTCTATATTAATTGTTGCCTATCATATAACCTCTATTATTATATAATATACACCATTAAAGTATGATAATTGTTTTATTTATCTACTTATAAGGATATAATTTGTTATCATTTATTACATTAATATGTTGATATATCATATTTATATAACATAATTATGATATACTAATTTTCATCTATAAAACACGTAGTATAGATAAACAATAAATTATTGTTATGTAGTATTCCCTTGTTGTATTATAATATAATATAAATTTATTGTGTATGTTATATATTTTTTTACTTTGAATTGACATTGATTCTAGTATCTTATTTCATATCAATCTCGATGGATCTAATACAATATCAGGGAACAAAATAAAATAAAGTGAAGTGTAAGACTAAATCAAAGAGATAATTGCACTATCAGGAGCTTTCATCTTAATAAAGCGTTTACAAATAATGATGTGGCTTTTGACACAACTACACATGCGTTGGCCAAACCACTAGCAACCCATATTGGTCTTTGACATCCGTTCTCTTGTATGGCACCTTTGGCTTGGAGCCCACCACTCCATTCTCCACTCGGACTTCAAGCCAATATGGTTGTCGGCCCTTTGAAGGCAGCTTTGCCTTGCCCTTATCGTGTGTGTGTGTGTGTGTGTGTGTTTGTTTTTTAATTATTAAAAAAAATCCCTATCAATTAAGGTTCCTGTCGGACCCTTATAGATTGCGCTATAACTGCAACCGTCTCCCTTGATAGTGTCTTACCACCCTTTTGCTTAATGCGGCCCTGCTCTTTCTGATTGCAGCTTGTCACTTGATATACAACTAGTGAACATCGCGGTCCTTTGCTCTCTAGCACCCCAAGGCACCTGCTATAGCACAGTCTTTCCCCCATGATATTGGCCACCCTTCTTCTCTGCATTCGGCATCTGATCTCTAATGCTCCAGTGTCGACTCCCTCCTCGCTTCCAGTTGCGCGCCACCTTATGACCTCTCTCCCTTTGCCAGCGTCCTTATATTGTTCAAGCCCGACATCTGTCCACTCCTCCTCACATCACCTGTAACACTGAGTACTTCTCTTAGCTCGCCCCGCCTAGCCCTACCGCCCCTTGACTGCTTCTATGCAAGCCATAATAAGCGGCTCATTCTCCCCTTGTGTTGCTTTCGGCCCTCCTGTGATTTGTCGTGTTGAGCATCCCTAAACGGCACCCTTGTTCTCGTTCTTCTTGCTTGGCAGTCTTGTGCTTACAAGTTTGGACCAGTGCTTTCTCACCTTGGGTGATAGATGTAGGAGTTCAGGCCAAGAAATATTGGGCTTTTGAGTTTGCAAATCTTTTAAGATATTGTAGGGTTCCATATTCTTTCCTAATGGAAAATCGTTGATGCCGATCTCCCTTCGCCTTGACCTCTGCTTCTTGCCTCCTTTCTCCTTCTTTGACTTTTTCTTCCTCTCCTTCCTTGCAGGTTCTGACTCTTCATTCCTTGTGTCTTCATCCTTGTTGTGTGCTCTTGTGCACTTTTCTGTTGGAATAACATCAAAATGTATAGGGCTCACCTCTATCTCCCCTTCCAGCTTTATGACGTTTACTCCTCTCTCTTCCCCCACTGGTGGGACAGGAGGGATGTTTGCCACTAGAGGTGGTGGTGGTCGACGAAGAATTTGCGGGGCTTGAGCATGCTCTTGCTGCACCATGAGCGGAGGGGGTCTAGGAGGGTATATGTCCCCTGGAAGCCTTCGAGGGTGAGGGCAATTATACATGCCATGACCAACTTCGTTGCAATTCCAGCATCTCAACTCTTGTGCTTGACGTCGTTGATTGCGATTCCCTTCTCTTGGTTGTCGTTGTTGGGGTAGGCCCTGCACTAGATTCAAGGTGAGACTCTCTAGTTGTTGAGTTAATCTTTGCAAGATCTCTTATTGTGATCCTTCCCCTATTTGTGAAGTTTGGGCAAGAGAGCCCCTAACTTGTGCTCCCATGCTTGGTGAAGAATCCCTTTCAATGACTTCATTTAGGTCCCTTGTTCTATGTGCTTGAAAATTTGACCATGGCCACCTCATGTGCTTCCTCAAATGTTGATGGGAATTTTAACTCTACCTTGGTCTTCAAAATTGGATACAAGCCAGCCATGAACCTATCTTTCTTTAGAAAGTTTGGTGCACCACCTTGGTTTTGTAAGGTAGCCTCCCATCTATCCCATAGGTTAAGGAAAACGGCCTCATAAGATGGGTAGTCTTCAAGAAATACCTGTTTATGTTGAAGTAGACACTTCCAAAGACCCTCTGGAGTATCTCCTTGCCCAAATTTGGCAAGAAAAATTGCACATAGCCTCTCCCAATTGGTTTTGTTTTGAGGTTGCAAGGCCTCGTACCATGCCTTAGCCTCCCCTTTGAGAACGAGTGGAAAATCACGCAGCTTTACCTCTTCTTGATCTCTCCCAGAGATGAGGTGTGCCATCTCCAAATTATCCAGAAATTCTTGTGCATCCTCACCATTTTTAGAATGAAAGGTAGGAAAAGTGCTTGACATTTTTACAATACAAGGAGGCTTGTGTACCACAAAGTTTTGACTACGATGAGTGATCACATCAAAATGAAAATATATACATCAAGTGTTAGTTCATAATTTATCATAGGCAAAATAAAAGGGTTGATTGAGGCATTAATTTCATTAAGGCGAGTGGGACCAAAAATGCTCCTAATGGTTGCTTGAAATCTAAATTTTGTAGCAATTATGATGTGCACAGATTGAGGAGCTATGGGTGTAAAAGGAGAAGCAGCTCCAGGTTGGTTCATGTGACAACGTGTTCTCCTTTTTCTTTCTCTTGAAGAAAGTTTCCTTTGAGTGGATCGCTATCTAAGCGCCTCTTGTCCCTGCCTCAAAACAAAATAAAAACATGGACATCAAATGAATCATCATAATTAATGAATGGAAGAATGATGGGATTTGGAGATGCCAAGATTTCACCAAGTCTTTCTGCTCCAAACATAAAAACAATGCGTTGTTGGTAAAAAAATTTGCGATCTACACAAATGTTAGTTCTGATGCGTTGTGAAAAATGAAAAGCATATGGTGTAACTCTATTGTTCATGAGGAGAATAGAAGGCAATTAGGAAAGTTCCTCAGTGGGGATGCCACTTTTATGAGAGCGGATTTTTTGAGATGCGGCTCAACTCAAGGCTCCCACCAGACGACCACTCCGTGAGACCCTACACACGCATATTTCTTAGGGGCACCACCCTCTTTTATGGAGAAAGAAGGAAACCAAAACAAACCATATACAACACGCACACACACACACACACACCTTCCTTATGTGCTTCAACACAAAATGCCCTTCAACCATTCAACACACACTCCTTAAGCAATCCCTTTGAACACTGCACAAACTCACATACAAAGATTGACCTTCACCATATTAGTGCTCATATACTTCTAAGAAAAGCAAGCACAAAACCTCAAAACTCAAAACACCATAATGCACAAATACTTGACAACTCCTTTCCTTTCCCAAAAGAAGAGACTACTTACAAACATAAGGCGGCATGCATAGAGAACTCTTCTCGATCTATGCAGCCCCAAGACTTACTTACACACACCATAAGGAGAGAAGCCAAGCAAATAGACACCATGGTGCACAAAAACTTTCTCAACAAACAAGCAACCCAATGAGCACAAAATATGAGAAGCTGCCAAGATATGCTTACCAATTTTACATGCTTTTAGAGCAAAAGTGTGACGACGACACCCCAATTGCAACAATTTGTTGATCAAACCATGAGATAGATCATTGAACTTGATATCCTTGCTCTCATATAGAATCTACAATCCTTATTTAGGGATGAGTATGGTAAGAGAAATATTTGCAAGAGAATGGTAGCAATAGCATATTGATGCTCTCTCTATGGTGCCGCTTATGATAGCGAGCTTAGGAAATGGATAGGGAGAAAAGAGGAGAGAGAGATTAGGGCTTCCCTAACCTTAGAGGAGCTTATTTGCAGCAATGGAGTAGGTGTGTGTATTTTTGTGCTTGCCAAAGGGCCTTTTTATAGTTGTACAAGACCTTGGGTTAGGTTAAACTTGACTAGGGTAGGTAATTAACCATAGTTAGGTTCCCTTTTGACCATTCCTTCAATGATGCAAATAAGGGACTTATTTTCTCATTAAAAATATCCTTTTAAGTCGTGGAGGCTCCATAAGGGTTGATAATGTATGTGGGCCCCACCATGATGTCCCTCCAGTGGCTCCTGCAGAGTGTCCCCATCCTGTTTGTTGTGTCTCTGGAAGCATCTTGAGCCGACCCCTCCACATGCAAGTGGTTTTTGACTCCCCATTGGTATTTTAGAATGTTGGAGAAGTCAAGAAAACTTTTCACCTTTGTGGTTTACCTGATTGTAACTTTGACCTGCAGTAACAGTGTCCGCAGCACCTTGTTTTCACCATAACTTTCAGCCTGTAACTCAGAATTGGGTGCTATAAAAGGCAATGTTGACCTTCTCAAAGTGTTTAAGCTGATTTTGGAGTGTTCCTCAAGTATACCCACGATCTAAGGTGTTCAAGATGCATCCAAAACACCTTTTGAACCAAGTCTCCTTGTAGGGGACCTTTAGCATGCATCCAAGGTGTAGCATGCTTTTTTCAAAAGAGAATCCACTTTAAACAAATGAGGTAGGCTTCAATAAAGTTTGATTTATTGGAGATATAAATTATATTTAAGATTTTTTGACCAACACAAGTAAATGATCCAAGAGTTGGGTCACATAGTGGTGGGGAAGGGAAGGCCTACAAGGTTAACCCTACCCTTGAGAGAAGATGGGTAAGATAAGTGCCCATAAATTATTTATTTACAAATTATGGGATGTAGATAGCTATTTAAATTAGTAAAGTTAATTAGTTAAAAGAATATGCAGAAAAAAAACTAGGAGAGTAGAATTAAGTTTACTATTTACATTTAGCATGAAGAGAGAAATATGATGTAAATGCATAAAGATCTAAGAAGGGTAAGGTGTTTGTATGGAAAAAGGATATTACGGAAAGAGAGAATGAACACTATGTTAAAACTTTGATAAAAAATATATACATTTGAGTAGAAATGTAGTTCAAATGCAAGGTTACCATTTAACGCTACTCATATTAGCCCTCCCCCTTCATCTAGGATCATTCATGCTCCTAGATGAAACAAAAGAGTTTTTTCCTTTTTCTTTTCTTTCTTTTTTTTTCTTCCTTTTTTTTCTAAAAAAAGGAGGAGTGATATACACTCTTTTACTCCATTAGACCTGCTTTTCATTACCTCAATCCCATAAATCGGAGATGGGAGGGTTGCCTTGGGTATGTTGAGATTCCAAGCCTGGTTCTTCTTTGCACATCAAAGCTTTAAAAATAGGTGGAGCATTTTCCAAGCCGAAGGGAGCCATGCCAATTTGGAGCTTAGACGATGTAGGTAGATGACTTCCTATCAACGGATTGATACGTTGAAAGTAGGGCTTTAATCTCCATCCATTGACTCTGGTCTTGTGGAGTTTTCCTGATAAATCTGCTAATCTGTAACTACCATTCCCAAACTTTGTTTTTATCATAAAAGCCTCCCATCTTTGCAAAAACTTTTTGTCAAGTCGAGTATCAAGTCGGTTATCATAGTGAAGAACCAACATACCTTCCTTCAATCCTTTTCCCTTGAGCTTCTTGTTGATTTTGTCCCTTTGGCTTGTGGCTTGGGCAATGTAATAGTCGATGGACTCTTCTCTATCAAGCTCAAGTCGTTGAAGATCTAGAATTCTTTCCTGCAAAGCTTCTTTTGGCCTCTTTGCTCCCCGTGAGAGAATGCGTAGGCTTGCAATCTCCACCTCAATAGGAAGGAGTGCCTCCTGTCCATATACCAAATGAAAAGGAGTGAATTGAGTGGATACCTTGAAAGATGTTCTGTATGCCCATAGAGCTGCGGTCAAATAACGATCCCAGTCATTTGGTCGATCTACAACCTGCTTAGAAATGATCTTACATATCATTCCATTCACCTTTTCAACCAACCCATTGCACTGAGGGTAGTAAGGTGTAGAATGCAAATGTTTGACTTTTAACTTTGTCAAAAGATTATCTAGGAGCTCTGCTCTAAACCCTGGAC
Source organism: Adiantum capillus-veneris (assembly GCF_014529385.1). Lineage (NCBI taxonomy): Eukaryota > Viridiplantae > Streptophyta > Polypodiopsida > Polypodiales > Pteridaceae > Adiantum > Adiantum capillus-veneris. Next base: position 75,349,211 of record NC_140936.1, read on the forward strand.
CACGATCTGACAAAAACTCTAATGGTGTGCCGAATCTACTGCATATGTGATCAAAGATAAATTTTGATACCTCCTCGGCTGTAATTCGTGTTGTACTTGCTGCCTCCGCCCATCGTGTCATGTAATCTACTCCCACAATGATGAAGACCTTCCCAGTAGATGTGCGAGGTAAGGGACCTATTGCATCCACACCCCACTTCTCAAAAGGACCATACGAAATTATTGGAACTCAAGGTTTGTAAGTGAGTCGTCGATTTCTAGCAATCTGACAACCTTTGCATGACTTACACCAATGCTAGACATCACGGTGTAGACTTGGCCAAACAAACCCTGCTTGCAAAATCTTCCTGTTTGTAATATCATGAGAAAATGACCCCCACAGACATCATCATGGCATGAAAAGAGGATTCTCTCTATTTCTTGAACAGAGGGCACCCTTCTTAGCACCAAATCTTTCCCTTTATGATACAGATCATCTCCTATGAGTTGGTAAGGAGTTGCCTTTTTTACCAACCTATGCCTTTGCACTTTATCCAAGTGTTTAGGGCACTCACCAGTTTGGAGGAAAAATATGATGTCCTTCAATTCCTCTTGGCCTTGGTACTTTGGTTCGTAGAGCTTCACACCTCCCACCATGATCTGAAGTTTCTCATTGGCGAGATAATCTGCTTCCTTGTTGAGGGTTCTCACAACATGCTGTACCTGGGTAGCTTCAAATATCTTTATCAAAGCCTTCACCTGTCTAAGCCACTCCACTAGAGTAGGGTTCTTGCACTTCCATATCTCTTGGATTTGCCTAATAACTAGTAAGGAATCACCTCTTATTATAAGTCTTTCGATGCCAAGTTTTCTGCATTCTTCAAGCCCCAACTTTAAGGTGACATACTCAGCCTCATTATTAGAATGAACATTTTCCAAGGTGATACCTTTCTTAACAAGAACTTCCCTTTGTGGACTTAGAATAAGAACCCCCCCTGCTGCCTGATCGTGTTGTCGTTGGTAAGCTCCATCAAAGCACAAAATGTGTGCATTGTCCATCTCCTCCTCATTATTTTGTGGTGTAGCTTTGTCTCCTGCCTTTGGTGACTCTTTCCTTTCTCTCACTTTGTATGTGAGAATGTCTGCAAGACCTGCCCTTGTGCTATCTTCCACAAGAAAAGTGTATTGGAACTCTTGAAGTTCTAGAACCCATTTGGCTATCCTAGATGAGAGGCTCATGTGTTGCACAACATATGGTAAATTAATTTCCATGGTGAGAATGACAAATGGTGCAGGTAAGAGATATGATCGGAACTTTCTTACCGCAAACATAATTGTGAATACCACCTTCTCCATATCGGTGTAGCCCTTCCCTGCAGCGGTCATGACTTTGCTTGCAAAGTATACTGGCCTCATGTAGCATGTTTTTGGGTCTTTTTGCATGAGAACTACACCGATGGCCTCCATTCCTACACTTGGCGTGATGTAATATGTATCCTTTGGATTTGGTGGCATTATTGTTGGAAGAGAGTTGAGAATACCCTTTACTTCAGTAAAGCATAATTCGTGTTCCTCTCTCCATTTAAATGTGGGTTTGTTTGTTAGCTTGTGCAAAGGTGCAATAGCTTCCGCTAGAAGGTGAATGAAACGAGACATGTACCTTACTTTGTGGTTGAAAGTCATGAGCTCCTTGGTTGTCGTTGGTGGTTGTAGTGACAAGAGAGCATTTACTTTTGATGGATCCACTTGAATTCCTTGCAAAGAAACCACATGACCTAGAAATACCACTTGTGACTCTGCAATGTGACACTTCCCAGGATTAAACTGTCCCCCAAATTGATGAAGCCTCCTAAGCCCCTCCTCAAATTTTTGGCAATGAATTCTTTGGCTACTATAGATACAGAAGTCATCCATAAAAACCCTAATTGACTTTCCAAAGAAGGGCTGAAAGACAAGAGTTGTAAACCTTATAAAGGTACTAGGAGCATTTGTGAGCCCAAATGGCATCACTCTATAGGCAAAGCAACCCCAAGGTGTGATGAAAGTGGTTTTTAACTGATCTTCTTCTGCTATTCTGATTTGAAAATACCCTGAATACCCATCACACACTGTGTAACATTCATAGCCGGCTACTTCGTTTAAGATTTCATCTTGGAAAGGAAGAGGAAAATGATCCCTCTTTGTTGCAGCATTGAGCGGTTTGTAGTCAACACAGACCCTCCATTTTCCGTTCTTTTTAGGGGTTACTACAATTGGGGACACCCACTCAGAGTTAGACACAGGATAAATGAAACTAGCTTTGAGGAGTCGGTTAACCTCTGTCAAAAGTGCCTCTTGTTGTATTTTTCCTAGGCGCCTTAGGTTTTGAGCCACAGGGTTAGAACTTGGTTTTAATTCTATGCCATGCTCTATAACATCCACACCTCTAATTTGTGAGTAATCAGTGATAAACAAATTGGGATACCTCTTGAGCATATCGATGTAGGACCGCTTCTCCTCAGGGGTAAGATCTTTTGCAAGCATCCTCTCAAAGTCTTCAAAGTGCTTGTGGTCACCTTTGTCATCCTTTGTTTGCTCCTTTGTTGGGTCAACCTCTATTGATGGAGTTTTTGATGTGTTGAAGATGATTTCCATTACCTCCAAAGATGATTCTTCTTCGCTATTGGATGTAGTGGTTGAACCTTCCTCGTCGCTTGATCCAAAACTCTCTTCACTTTCTTCATCAGCCGTGGTCTCATAGTTGATGTTGAGCTGCTTTCCTTCATGCCAATCCTATACTACATGTTGCCCCTTTTTGAGAATCAATTGTCCTCGTCCCCATTTTTGATCTGCATTCACAGCAATGAGCCAAGGCCTCCCTAGGATGATGGGATAGCCCTCCCCCTTGGCTGGCATAACATACATGTCCACACGTGCATCTATATTACATACAGAAACTTTTACATTCTTGCTGATCCCTAGGCACTTCACACTTGCATTGTTGGCCAGCCTAGCTTGACAATTAGAGGATTTAGTGATTTCAAGCCCTAGTCTATTCATGGCTCTTTCCGTGATCACACACATTTGTGCTCTACCATCAACATACACATTGGATACCTTCCTACCCCTTACATAAGCATCTACAATAGGTTCCACATCTTGTTGTGGCTTTGAAGTCAATGCCTTTACTGTCACCTTTTCTTTCTTTCTTGGGAGTCTTGTGCTTACAACTCTGGACCAGTGCTTTCTCACCTTGGGTGATAGATGTAGGAGTTGAGGCCAAGAAATATTGGGCTTTTGAGTTTGAAAATCTTCTAAGATGTTGTAGGGTTCCATATTCTTTCCTAATGGAAAATCGTTGATGCCGATCTCCCTTCGCCTTGACCTCTGCTTCTTGCCTCCTTCCTCCTTCTTTGACTTTTTCTTCCTCTCCTTCCTTGCAGGTTTTGACTCTTCATTCCTTGTGTCTTCATCCTTGTTGTGTGCTCTTGTGCGCTTTTCTGTTGGCATAACATCAAAATGTATAGGGCTCACCTCTATCTCCTCTTCCAGCTTTATGATGTTTACTCCTCTCTCTTCCTCCACTGGTGGGACAGGAGGGATGTTTGCCACTGGAGGTGGTGGTGGTCGACGAAGAATTTGCGGGGCTTGAGCATGCTCTTGCTGCACCATGAGCGGAGGGGGTCTAGGAGGGTATATGTCCCCTGGAAGCCTTTGAGGGTGAGGGCAATTATACATGCCATGAACAACTTCGTTGCAATTCCAGCATCTCAACTCTTGTGCTTGACATCGTTGATTGCGATTCCCTTCTCTTGGTTGTCGTTGTTGGGGTAGGCCCTGCACTAGATTCAAGGTGAGACTCTCTAGTTGTTGAGTTAATCTTTGCAAGATCTCTTATTGTGATCCTTCCCCTATTTGTGAAGTTTGGGCAAGAGAGCCCCTAACATGTGCTCCCATGCTTGGTGAAGAATCCCTCTCAATGACTTCATTTAGGTCCCTTGTTCTATGTGCTTGAAAATTTGACCATGGCCACCTCACGTGCTTCCTCAAATGTTGATGGGAATTTTAACTCTACATTGGTCTTCAAAATTGGATACAAGCCATCCATGAACCTATATTTCTTTAGAAAGTTTGGTGCACCACCTTGGTTTTGTAAGGTAGCCTCCCATCTATCCCATAGGTTAAGGAAAACGGCCTCATAAGATGGGTAGTCTTCAAGAAATACCTGTTTATGTTGAAGTAGACACATCCAAAGACCCTCTGGAGTATCTCCTTGCCCAAATTTGGCAAGAAAACATTGCACATAGCCTCTCCCAATTGGTTTTGTTTTGAGGTTGCAAGGCCTCGTACCATGCCTTAGCCTCCCCTTTGAGAACGAGTGGAAAAGCACGGAGCTTTACCTCTTCTTGATCTCTCCCAGAGATGAGGTGTGCCATCTCCAAATTATCCAGAAATTCTTGTGCATCCTCACCATTTTTAGAATGAAAGGTAGGAAAAGTGCTTGACATTTTTACAATACAAGGAGGCTTGTGTACCACAAAGTTTTGACTACGATGAGTGATCACATCAAAATGAAAATATATACATCAAGTGTTAGTTCATAATTTCTCATAGGCAAAATAAAAGGGTTGATTGAGGCATTAATTTCATTAAGGTGAGTGGGTCCAAAAATTCTCCTAATGGTTGCTTGAAATCTAAATTTTGTAGCAATTATGATGTGCACAGATTGAGGAGCTATGGGTGTAAAAGGAGAAGCAGCTCCAGGTTGGTTCATGTGACAATGTGTTCTCCTTTTTCTTTCTCTTGAAGAAAGTTTCCTTTGAGTGGATCGCTATCTAAGCGCCTCTTGTCCCTGCCTCAAAACAAAATAAAAACATGGACATCAAATGAATCATCATAATTAATGAATGGAAGAATGATGGGATTTGGAGATGCCAAGATTTCACCAAGTCTTTCTGCTCCAAACATAAAAACAATGCGTTGTTGGTAAAAAAATTTGCGATCTACACAAATGTTAGTTCTGATGCGTTGTGAAAAATGAAAAGCATATGGTGTAACTCTATTGTTCATGAGGAGAATAGAAGGCAATTAGGAAAGTTCCTCAGTGGGGATGCCACTTTTATGAGAGCGGATTTTTTGAGATGCGGCTCAACTCAAGGCTCCCACCAGACGACCACTCCGTGAGACCCTACACACGCATATTTCTTAGGGGCACCACCCTCTTTTATGGAGAAAGAAAGAAACCAAAACAAACCATATACAACACACACACACAAACACACACACCTTCCTTATGTGCTTCAACACAAAATGCCCTTCAACCATTCAACACACACTCCTTAAGCAATCCCTTTGAACACTGCACAAACTCACATGCAAAGATTGACCTTCACCATATTAGTGCTCATATACTTCTAAGAAAAGCAAGCACAAAACCTCAAAACTCAAAACACCATAATGCACAAATATTTGACAACTCCTTTCCTTTCCCAAAAGAAGAGACTACTTACACACATAAGGCGGCATGCATAGAGAACTCTTCTCCATCTATGCAGCCCCAAGACTTACTTACACACAACATAAGGAGAGAAGCCAAGCAAATAGACACCATGGTGCACAAAAACTTTCTCAACAAACAAGCAACCCAATGAGCACAAAATATGAGAAGCTGCCAAGATATGCTTACCAATTTTACATGCGTTTAAAGCAAAAGTGTGACGACGAAACCCCAATTGCAACAATTTGTTGATCAAACCATGAGATAGATCATTGAACTTGATATCCTTGCTCTCATATAGAATCTAAAATCCTTATTTAGGGATGAGTATGGTAAGAGAAATATTTGCAAGAGAATGGTAGCAATAGCATATTGATGCTCTCTCTATGGTGCCGCTTATGATAGCGAGCTTAGGAAATGGATAGCGAGACAAGAGGAGAGAGAGAGATTAGGGCTTCCCTAACCTTAGAGGAGCTTATTTTCAGCAATGGAGTAGGTGTGTGTATTTTTGTGCTTGCCAAAGGGCCTTTTTATAGCTGTACAAGACCTTGGGTTAGGTTAAACTTGACTAGGGTAGGTAATTAACCATAGTTAGGTTCCCTTTTGACCATTCCTTCAATTATGCAAATAAGGGACTTATTTTTTCATTAAAAATAGCCTTTTAAGTCGTTGAGGCTCTATTGAGATGTTGAGCTCTACACCTTGAGCTGGCATCCACTACGGGTCTTGGCCGCTTACGGCATTTACTCACTGGCGCGTTAGGTGACCAACACGGAGGATCTCTGCCAGTGATTCTATAGCTGGACTACACTTATAGTGCCAGCCTAGTACGCTTCTAGCGAGTTCACACTTAGTGACCGCATGTACATATGTGCTACTTTTCAGCTTTAGTACTTAGTTATTTTGTACTCTCTTTTCTGTGTAGAAGAAGAAGAAGCTTTCCATCTCTGTGTGTTTTGTGCTTGTCTTGTGTAGCTCTCTTGCATCCTCATTCTTTACATGGTATCAGAGCCTGGTGCAGGCAAGAGAGGCTAAGAGAGCAAGAGCATCACAATCCCTTCGTTCGCAATCCACGACCAGATGCCGAGTTTCTATTGGGGTTTTTCGCACAAGTTTTTGAACAGGTCTCCAAAGTGCAATATACAGAGATTTACTGTACAAGTACAGTGGTTGTATGTACGCTTGATTGGGGACACTCGTTGAGTGTAGAAAGCGTTACAGGTACCACGATAGCAGGTTCAACAGATTTGTAGGTTTTTGTAGATTGCAGCTATTTTGTCTTAGTGCTTCAAGATGTCTGACGGCTTCAGCCAGATTGTTACTGAGAAGCTTGAGAAAAACAACTACCCTGCATGGAAGTTCAGAATAACAAATTTCCTCAAAGGAAAAGGTTATTGGGACTATGTAGAAGGAGACAATGAAAAGGAACCAGAGATTCCCGAGGCAAATGCTATAGTAGAACAAAGGAAAGCTTTGAGGGACTGGCAACAAGGCCAGAGCAAAGTGATGTATTGGCTTTCTATGAGCATCACAGATGGCATGATGGTCTATCTACAGGATGCTGAAACCCCCGCCATTGCATGGAGAAACTTAGGCAGAGTGTTCGAGGTGAACACCAAGGCCAGGAAGCTTCAACTAAAGTCGGAGCTAAATCGGGTTAAGAGGAACAACCTCTCAATCAATGATTATGCCTTGAATATCAAGAGTATCATTGAGGCTCTTGGATCTATTAAAGTCTCAGTGGAAGACGATGACATTGTCCGTGCATGCTTGGATGGTCTAGGAGATGAGTATGTACATTTAAGGTCTTCCATGAATACAAGAGACGACATCCCCGTGTTCTAAGATTTGATTTCTATGCTTATTCTTGAGGAGAAGAACCTTGACACATCTTCTTCTCATGGCAGAAATAATTCTGAACAGGCCTTCTATTCTAACTCCAACAGAGGTAGAGGTAGAGGTCGTGGTCGAGGCCCAAGGGGTTGCAGGGGCCAATTTCTGGAAGGTCAATCAAATCAAAACAATACAGGTGGCAGGGGAAACCAGTTTCAAGGCAGGGGGAGTCAAAGAGGTCGTGGTGCAGGATCAAGCAGGCAGCAACATAGTCCAGATAGCAGATAATGTTGGACTTGTGGTGAAAGAGGTCACATGTCACGTGACTGTCCAAAGGGAAAAGCAAGTGGAAAGAGAGAACAGGGCAACTATGCATCTACTAGCAGAGATGCAGATGACAGCAAAAACGAGCGCATGTTTGTTATGCAGCATGTAATGAATACAATGACTGCAGAGAATTCCACCCAAGATGATGTTTGGTATGTGGATTCAGGTGCCTCTAATCACATAACGTCTCGTGGAGAGTGGTTTAGAGATATGCGCAAACCAGATGTGTCAGGCTATGTGCAGATAGGAGATGACACAGCTCACCCCATTGCTCATGTAGGGGACATACCTCTAAATACGAAGAGTGGGAAATCAAAGTACTTAGTAGATGTACTTCATGTCCCAAACATTACAAAGAATCTTGTTTCTGTTGGACAAATGGTTGAGCAGGGTTTGCAGGTTCACTTCAATCCAAATGGCTGTTATGTAGAAGATTTCAAGAATGGCTGTAAGCTGATCACAGAGGACAAATGTGTGGGCAGAATGTTTACACTGAATGTAGACATGCCTGAGGTAAAAGCTGCATTATTTGCACAGGGCACAGGTGTTGTGGCTGATGTTGACATTTGGCACAAACGCATTGGCCATGTCAATGATCAGAGATTGCGCAGCATGCAATCAAAACAGATTGTAAAAGGTTTGCCCAAATTCAAGGTGGATGGTATGCATAAAGTGTGTGCAGCATGCCAGTTTGGAAAACAGTCAAAGGGTTCATTTGAGCGCAATGTATGTAAAAAGCCACTTGAGGTGGTGCACACAAATGTTTGGGGTCCAACCGATACTGCAAGTATACATGGTTGCAGGTATTATGTCTCTTTCATTGATGACCATACAAGGAAAGTATGGGTCTACTTCATGCGTAACAAAAGTGAAGTGTTTGGTCACTTTCAAGACTTCAAAGTCATGATTGAGAAAGAGACAGATATGCAAATCAATACATTGAGGTCAGATGGAGGGGGAGAGTACTTCTCTAATGATTTTTCAGATTTTCTGCGAATGCATGGTATACACAGGCAGTTTACATGCAGATACACTCCACAACAGAATGGGGTCACAAAAAGGAAAAACAGGCACATTGCAGAGGTTGCACGTGCATTGATGAATGAGAAGAATATGCCTCATCATTTCTGGGCTGAAGCCGTAAATACAGCTGTGTACATTATGAACAGGACACCTACAGCTGCGGTGCATGATGTAACACCTGAGGAAAATGTTTACAGTGATCCGAGCCTATCACAAATTTTTGTTTACTATATTTTGTTGGTTTTCCTTGCTTCTAGAGGTTTAGAATAAAAGAAAGAGTGAGAACAAACTCTTGGAAAAATTAAAAAAATGATTTGATGGAAATTTTTCCTTGACTAGTTCACTGGAGGTGAAAGGGAGAACCTAGTGGTAAAGGGAAGGGAAAATATGTAAATGTGAAAAGAAAAGATATGATGTGGTTGTGGAGCCATGCACCTATGATTCAAGGGTCATGAGTGGCTCATATCATCATGGCTTTGGAGCCATATGATGATTCAAACAAATGGGACCCAAGTGGAAGACTTGGTAAAGGAAGGAACCAGACACATGATTTTGCTGAATTTTTAAAACATACTTCCACTCCAATCCAAGAAAAGTTGTCTTCATCAAATTTGTAGCTGATGAGATGCAGATTCTGGCCATATTTGTTTTATAATTTTTGCATCTACGGTCTAGGAGATATGGCCAAAATGGCAGATGCCAATTTTTTCAACTGTGGTGGAGACCACCCCCTCTACCTTTACACACATACACCCTTCCTTTTCCACATTGAGACCTTCTCTAAAAATCATCCATTGTCTTCTCACCCTCCTCTCCTTCCTCCTCTCTCTCAAGCTCAAAAACCCATCAAAATTCCTCTTCTAATCACCTCTCAGGTCATGCTTAATTTTGTTGTAATTCATAAGTTCTCATTCAACCCCTTTCTATTATTACTAGATATGTATTGATTTTATGTAGATTCTTTACATTTTAAAATAAGGAAGCTCTTGGACTCAAGCTATGGAGGAAGGAGTGAAGACAACACAAGTGATGATGGAGCTAATTGGTCAACAAATCACTTGGAAGGAGCTTCTTCATTGGTTGAATGTCCCTAATCAAGCTTCATTTGTACAAATTACACTTGGATCTTATCCTCACTCCTAATCACTCTCTTTCCTATATAAAGAGGCCTTCCCCTTTGTAATTTTAAGCCTCCCTCAGCCCCATTGAGTCTTTGTATCACTCACCATGAGCCCATAAGCTCATTCATTCACTCTATTCTTGCACATTCTAGAGTGCAAATTGTTTCATGCTAGTAACCTCTCCTTCTCTTACTTATGTTAATTAAGAGAAATCTTTTATATATGTGTGAGAGTGCTTGATGTGATCTTGGCTAATCCTTGAGTGGTTGTTTGGTAATCTACATGCTATTTTTGTTGGGAGTGTTTGAAGTCATCCATTCCTTGTACACACACTAAGGTTAATGCTTCATTCATAGTGATCTCTCTCTCTCTCTCTCTCTCTCTCTCTCTCTCTCTCTCTCTCTCTCTCTCTCTCTCTCTCTCTCTCTCTCTCTCTGTGTGTGTGTGTGTGTGTAGCGGTCCTAGCCCATGCTTCCAAGACTAGGTGGTGCCCTTATCTCATTTCCCTTGTGGCGCAATGGAGTTTGTTTTGGTGTAGAGGCCGTCATTCCAAATTTCCTTCGTCATAAATTGGTGCCCCCACGGAGGAGTTCTCAAGCAGCGCTCTGTCAATCCTATGAAGAAAGATCCATCAAATTCTCCGAGACTTTCACTATGGTCTCCCCAAGAAGCTCGAGAAAAGAAGCGTCTTTATCGACAACCGGCACGTATGCGGGTAAAGAGAGTTAACTACACACACCCTTCTTTGCTTCAAGGAAAATCTTGTAGTCATCAAGTCCCTAGGTCAAAAAATTGTGTTGAGTGCGTTGTGGCTAGTGTGAAGACACTTCCTTTGAAGCCTCGACTTCAGGTGGTGAAAGCACTCTCAAACTCGGGTATTAACAAGTTTTTGGAGGGGGAGCTACACATCAATGGGGTGCGGTATTGGCAAGAGGCTACATATGGTGATGCACTCCAACTACTACTAGCAAGAAGGCTCAAGGTGGTTGAGAGGGTAGCCATCGAACCCTATGAACTCTACAAAGCTGAAGATGGTCACACCAAATCTAGGCTAATCACTGGTGAGCAAATTCTTCGCATCTCTCAAATGGTGGGATCCAAGAGAGCTCAACTTCAATGAAGTGCTTCATGGAAGTTTGTATTTGATGCACCAATGAATAATCCCATTTTCTACAACTTTCAATCAGTTCAGAATGTTAGGGTGAATGTGCGCATTGATAGAAAGATTTTTTTCCAACAAAGATTGGTCTTCTATTTTGGAGCTGAGAGGTTGAGAGAGATATTGTTGTCCCCTGACCCTATAATATTTCCTATTTTGGAGTATAATGTATCTTTTGATGTTCACATCTTCATCTTGCTTTAAGCATACTCCATGAATCATAGGGATTTATATGGACCTTTCCAACCTCTTGCTAGACAAACTGTGCATATAATAGCTAGCACAAAGCTTAGGTTCCAAAACATCATAAGGAACTTACTAAGCCCTCGTCGTCTAGCTGAGATTAATGCATCTATCAATCCATTTATTCTACCCTTAATAAGATATGATTTGGGCCTAGACATTTTCATCTTTGTGCTGTATTGAGAGGAAGGCAACCCATTCTTATGATGGCTTTCCCAAATTTTTTTGGGCGTAGTGGGGAAAATGCTGGGGATTTTTTGGATAACTTGGAGATGGCTTTCCTTGTCTCTGGGAGGGATGATGAAGCATTGAAATTGAGAGCTTTTCCTTTGGTGCTCAAAGAAGAAGCTAGGGTATGGTTCCAGGCTCTAGATCCAACCCAAAGAATTGATTGGGAGGGGTTGAAGGCGGCTTTCCTACGAAGATTTCAACGAGCCAATTCGGCAGAAGAACTATGGCAACGGCTTCTGGCCCTTCATCAAGTTGACCCTCATGGTTATGCAACCTATGAGGAAGGTTTTCTGAAACTTTGGGGGCAATGGTCAGACTCACTAAACCCTGGTGAGCGAGCTCCCAATTGCCTCCAAAAGGATCGATTTATCTCAGGTTTGTACCCCTTGCTAAGGGAGAAGGTAAAGAGAAAATTTCCAAATGCTTTTGAAGATGTCTTAAGAATTGCTAGGGAAAAGAATAGAAAGATTCTCTATCAAGCCCAAGCTGGCCAGCTAGCTTTGGGAGGCAATATCACAACTATGGAAGCTTCTCACATACCTCCAAATGTGCCTAATGCACCAGACCTCAATAGAGGTCAACAAGAAGATATGATCCAACAAATAAACAATCTCACAAACCAGCTAGAGGGGTTGAGAGTAAATCTTGTGCAGGGTGCAAGAAGGCCTATTGAGGGAAATGGTGGGAATCGGCCACCAATGCGACGTCAAGCAAGGGAAATGTTGTGTTACAATTGTGGGGAAAATGGCCACGGCATGTATAATTGCCCTCATCCCAGAAGATATGACTACCCTGTCAGAGGTCCTCGACAACAAGTAAGTCCTCCCCGTGCTAGAGCTCAAGCACAAGAGCAACCGCAACCTCAAATTTTGCAGCCACCTCGTTCTCAAGCTCAAGCCCCTGCTACTCAACCAAATGTGAGCATCATAAGGATGGAGGAGGTCCTCAAGGGCAGAAGCAACCAGGAAGAAATAGTTAAAGGGAAGATGAAGATAGATGAAGTGGCTACAATGCCTATCAAACGTGTGCGTGTCCAAGATGAAGTAGGTAAAGAAACAAGCAATGAAGCAAGTACATCTCGTGCAACTAAAGATGAAGCCAAGAAGAGAAAGACCCGTACTAGGTCTCAAATTGACATCTCTGATTTCCCTATGGGATCTCGGACACAACCTTATGACTTGACAGCTGATGTGAGTTCTCAAGGACCAAAGATTACTTGGCCACAACTACTTCATATCTCCCCAAAGCTTTGACGACAATGGTCAAAAATGGTGAGCACGAGGGCAAAGCAAAGTAAGCTAGTAAGTGTAATCAAAGCATATGGTCTCAAGGATATAGTGCCTTTGGTGGAGGCTCAAATCAAGGGACAACGGATTCCAAAAACTTACATTGACAGTGGAGCAGAGGTTTGTGTCATGACAGAAAAGCTAATGCATCAATTGGGTTTAGAGGTAATGGAATCATCAAACTTTAGGGCAAAAATGGCCAATAATGTCTCTGTCACTTGTGTGGTTGTAGTGAAAACTTTGAGAGTTTCTGTTTTTGGAATCACTACAGAGGTTGATGCTTATGTGATGCCAGTAAAGGGAGAAGGATACCCCCTTATTTTAGGACGACCTTGGCTCATGGGTATAGGAGCTAGGCAAGATTGGGCAACAAGAGACTTGGAGTTGAGGCCTCGCATGGGTGGCCATAGTCGGAAGGTGGTTTATAACTTAAAGAATGGGCGACAAGAGAACCTTGAACTAGAGACGTCAGCTGATGAGTGGAGCTCAAGTGGATGCTCCTCATCCATGGACGAGGAAGAGAGTTCAAGTGAAGAGAGTGATAGCACTCTCGAAGTCATGGGCGTCACCATAAAGGAAACTACCTCATCAGAAGACAACCCAAGGATCAAAATGGAGAATGTGTGGGATGCCAGCCTAGAGGAGATGTTATCCAAGGATATAAAGGAAGAAGAAAAGGAGGGTTATGTAAATGTTCTCAAGAAGCATGCATCATTGTTTATTTCTGATTACACTCACATTACAGGTGTCACTGCAGTGAAGCATCATATCCATCTAAAAGAAGGGAGCAAGCCAGTAGTACAAAAACTAAGAAGATTAGGAGTTCTGCAACAAAATGCACTGTTGTCTGAGGTGAAGAGACTCTTAGAAGCAGGATTCATATACCCAGTAGAAGATTCAGAATGGGTCTCCCCAGTAGTGGTGAGGCCAAAGAAGAATGGTAAATGGCGAGTGTGCGTGGATTACAAGACACTAAATGCTGCAACAAAGAGGGACCACTTCCCTCTCCCATTTCAAGATGAGATTCTAAATGAAGTAGCAGGCCATGAGAGATACACAGTGTGTGATGGCTACTCTGGCTACTTTCAAATACGCATTGCAGAGGAGGACCAGAAAAAGACTACTTTCATCACACCATGGGGATGTTTTGCATTTCGAGTCATGCCTTTTGGTCTCACCAACGCTCCAACCACCTTTCAACGATTCATGAACATGGTCTTCCAACCTTACTTTGGTAAGTCCATAAGGGTTTTCATAGATGACTTTTGTATTTACAGCTCCAAAAGTATGCATCTCGGCAAGATTGATGAAGGATTTACTCGTTTAGCTAAGCTGGGTGGACAACTAAACAAGGACAAATGTCACATTGGGGAAAGCAAGGTTACACTATTAGGGCATGTAGTGTCCATTGATGGAATCGAGGTAGATCCTGAAAAGATAGAAACATTGCTAAATCTACCTTACCCAACTTCCATCAAACAATTAATCTCTTTCTTGCAAAAGCTAAGATATTTGAGTAGATTCATACACTTACTCTCCCAAGTGATATTTCCTCTACAACAGCTGACTAGTCAAGAGACGCTTGTTTGGAGTGAAGAAAGTGATGGGCATTTTAGAGAGATTAAAAAAATGTTAGGGTCACTCCCTGTAATCCTCCAACCTTGTTGGGAAGAAACATTCTTTGTAAACCCTAGTGTGTGAGAAGAGGCCATTGGTGCTGCCCTCCTACAAAAAGATCCAAAAACATCCTTTATGAGGCCTATGTATTTTGCTAGCCGCCTCATGGAAAACACAGAGAAGGCCTACACCCTGATGGAACAGCTAGTGTTAGCTCTCATGTTTGCGGTAACCAAATTTCGGCCATACTTGCTGCCGAAGAGGTTTGTAATTATCACTGTGGAGGATATGTTTCTCTATGCACTACAACATATGGAAATCTCTGACAAAATAGCAAAGTGGGTGGTGTGACTTCAAGAGTTTGATTATACAATACAGGTTGAAAGAACAACTCGAGCATGCTTAGCCGACATTTTAACAAACAAGTGCTATGAAAAAGTTTTCCATTTGAAGAGAAAGGAACTTCCACCACCTCCAGCTCCAGAGGCTTTGGTCAATGCTTATAGTCTCTACTTTGATGGAGCATACAAGAGAAGGAAGGATAAGGCAGCTGCAGGCATCGTGGTCTTATCTCCATTGGGAGAGAGGATCCATGGTGAAGGGATCACTCTAGAAGATGTCCACTCCAACAATGAAGCAGAATATCATGCTCTAATTCATGGCCTTTGTTGGTGCCTCGATAATTCAATTAAGAGATTAAACGCTTTTGGTGACTCCATGCTGTTGGTAAGGAAAATGCAAGGTACATGGGCTTGCAAAAATGCCCGTCTCTCTACTAAAATGAGAGAAGCCAAAGCTCTTATGAGGAGATTTAGGGAGGCACAAGTACATCATGTGCCAAGAGACCAGAACAAGGATGCAGACCACCTAGCATCATCAAAGTTAAATGAGTCAATAGTGGAAGCAGTGGCCATCAAACTTCCACTTCAGCAAGGCAAGGAGGACTTGGAAGATATTATGCACATTCTGGAGCAAGGAGAGGCTCCTAAACACTTGAATGCAGGGGAAAGGCGATGGTTAGCTAGGAAGGCTACCAGGTATCGCATAGTAAATGATGACTTGTATTGTCTTGGTAAGGATAGTGTGCTTAGGAGAGTGCCTTTGAAGAGTGAAATTGAAGAGATTTTAAAAGCTTGTCACGATGATATGTGTGGAGGACACTTTGCACACGACGTCACTAGTAGAAAGGTTCTACAAGTTGGGTTTACTTGGCCAAGTGTTCATCGTGATGTCAAATACTGGTGTCAAACATGTGATGAATGTCAGAAAGCAGGACCACGACGGCTCATAGATGAACCTCAGAACCCAATAAAGGTATATGGACCCTTTGAGAAGTGGGGAATTGATGCCATAGGGCCTCTACCACGCACTCAGTCAGGTAAAGAGTACATCATCATGGGAGTAGACTACATGACTAGATGGGTTGAGGCTATGCCGACCATAGAATTACTGCTAAGGATGTTAGTCAGTTCATCTTTGACCACATCTGTTGCCGGTTTGGCACCCCTCTTGAAATACTATCTGATAGAGGACCAGGGTTTAGAGCGGACTTGGTAGGAGAACTCATGAAGAAGCTAAATATTCAGCATCAACACTCTACTCCTTACTACCCTCAGTGCAATGGTTTGGTGGAAAAGGTAAATGGAATCATTTGCAAAATTCTCACCAAACAGGTACATGCCAGGCGCCAAGATTGGGACAAACACCTGAATGGAGCTCTATGGGCCTATAGAACCTCCTTCAAAACCACATTAGGGTACACACCCTTTCATTTGGTTTATGGAAAGGAGGTGCTTTTGCCCATTGAAGTGAAGTTAACAAGTCTTTGAATATTGGGTAGCCAGGTAGGCTCTCAAAAGGAGAAAGTACATCAAAGGATCATGGATCTTGAGAGGCTGCAATTGGATCGTGAAGAAGCCATCAACCACTATTCTCAAGAAGCAGAGAAGCGCAGAGAAAAGTTCAACAAAAAGCTAGCATCCAAAGACATCAAAAAGGGATCTCTAGTGCTTCGATATGACAATCGCTTCGACACTTGTAAGGATGGAGAGTTTCTTTTCCGATGGGAAGGCCCGTTCTTGGTCACCAAAAAGTTCAAAAATGGCTCTAACAGACTTCAAGACATTGATCGTAAAGTGCACAAGACCAGGACAAATGGATGGCGTCTAAAGCCTTATCACATCAGGATAAGGTCGGCTCAAGATCAAAGAAAGTAGGCTAGAGGCATAAATACCCCTAGCCAGGTTTGGGGGGGCTATGATCCGAGCCTATCACAAATTTTTGTTTATTATATTTTGTTGGTTTTCCTTGCTTCTAGAGGTTTACAATAAAAGAAAGAGTGAGAACCACCTCTTGGAAAATTTTTTAAAAAAAATGATTTGATAGGAATTTTTTCTTGACTAGTTCACCGGAGGTGAAAGGTAGAGGGAGAACCTAGTGGTAAAGGGAAGGGAAAATATGTAAATGTGAAAAGAAAAGATATGATGTGGTTGTGGAGCCATGCACCCATGATTCAAGGGTCATGAGTGGCTCATATCATCATGGCTTTGGAGCCATATGATGATTCAAACAAATGGGACCCAAGTGGAAGACTTGGTAAAGGAAGGAACCAGACACATGATTTTGCTGAATTTTTAACAAATACTTCCACTCCAATCCAAGAAAAGTTGTCTTCATCAAAGTTGTAGCTGATGAGATGCAGATTCTGGCCATATTTTTTTTATAATTTTTGCATCTACGGTCTAGGAGATATGGCCAAAATGGCGGATGCCAATTTTTTCAACTGTGGTGGAGACCACCCCCTCTACCTTTACACACACACACCCTTCCTTTTCCACATTGAGACCTTCTCTAAAAATCATCCATTAGTCTTCTCACCCTCCTCTCCTTCCTCCTCTCTCTCAAGCTCAAAAATCCATCAAAATTCCTCTTCTAATCACCTCTCAAGTCATGCTTAATTTTGTTGTAATTCATAAGTTCTCATTCAACCCCTTTCTATTATTACTAGATATGTATTGATTTTATGTAGATTCTTTACATTTTAAAATAAGGAAGCTCTTGGACTCAAGCTATGGAGGAAGGAGTGAAGACAACACAAGTGATGATGGAGCTAATTGGTCAACAAATCACTTGGAAGGAGCTTCTTCATTGGTTGAATGTCCCTAATCAAGCTTCATTTGTACAAATTACACTTGGATCTTAACCTCACTCCTAATCACTCTCTTTCCTATATAAAGAGGCCTTCCCCTTTGTAATTTTAAGCCTCCCTCAGCCCCATTGAGTCTTTGTATCACTCACCATGAGCCCATAAGCTCATTCATTCACTCTATTCTTGCACATTCTAGAGTGCAAATTGTTTCATGCTAGTAACCTCTCCTTCTCTTACTTATGTTAATTAAGAGAAATATTTTATATATGTGTGAGAGTGCTTGATGTGATCTTGGCTAATCCTTGAGTGGTTGTTTGGTAATCTACATACTATTTGTGTTGGGAGTGTTTGAAGTCATCCATTCCTTGTACACACACTAAGGTTAATGCTTCATTCATAGTGATCTCTCTCTCTCTCTCTCTCTCTCTCTCTCTCTCTCTCTCTCTCTCTCTCTCTCTCTCTCTCTCTCTCTCTCTCTCTCTCTCTCTGTGTGTGTGTGTGTAGCGGTCCTAGCCCACGCTTCCAAGACTAGGTGGTGCCCTTATCTCATTTCCCTTGTGGCGCAATGGAGTTTGTTTTGGTGTAGAGGCCGTCATTCCAAATTTCCTTCGTCAACAGGTACAAAGCCTGATTTGGCACACTTGAAAGTGTTTGGCTGCATAGCTTACATGCATGTACCAGATGAGTTGCGTAGGAAATTGGATCCTAAAGCAGAGAAATGTATTCTTGTGGGATATTCCCTTGAACAAAAGGGGTACAGGTGCTACAATCCTACTACACGAGAATTACGAGTGAGCAGAGATGTAGTCTTTGATGAGATGAGCAGCTGGTACAGTAATGCACATGGCACTATTGGGGCTGATGTAAAAGATGATGTGGTTGTACAAAATGTGAGGCCACAGTCACAAGTTTTGAGTGGACCACAAGAGTCCTCTTCTCGTGGCTCTGTTGAGAAACCATGGAATGGTAGACTACATACGCAGGTTACTCCACCAACAGGTACAGGGAATGTATCACGAAAAGGAAGGAAAAGGTTGATGAACCTCCCTTTATGGTTGATGCATCATCAGGTTTTTCACATGTAGACATGGATTCAGATGGTTCTGAACAAACTCTTGATGAGGAATTTGGAATTCCGGCTGTCAGGACACCTGGTGTAAGGAAAGTACAAGAAGATGCTAGAGGGCAAAGGAGTGACCAAGGACCGCGCAGATCTAATAGAGTCAGAAATCCAGTTCAGAAATTGACTTATGATGGGTATCTAGCGCATCACCAAGCCTACATGGCTAAGGTGATACAGGATGTGGAGCCCACATGTTTTGAGGATGCAGTTGGAAATGTGCATTGGGATGATGCAATGAATGAAGAGATGGCTGCATTGGAAGCAAACGACACATGGGAGTTGGTGCCATTGCCAACTGGCAAGAAAGCTATTGGCTGTAAATGGGTGTATAAAACTAAGCATAAGGCTGATGGTAACATTGAGCGTCACAAGGCAAGGTTGTTCGCAAAGGGTTATGCACAGACGTATGGCATAGACTATGAGGAGACCTTTGCTCCAGTGGCAAAGATGACGACTGTGAGAGCTGTCGTAGCAGTGGCTGCATCTAGAGAATGGATTATGCATCAAATGGATGTAAAGAATGCCTTCTTGAATGGTGAGTTGCAAGAGGAAGTGTATATGGATCAGCCACCTGGTTATGTCGATCCAGGTTACCCAGATTATGTATGCAGACTTCTCAAAGCTTTGTATGGTTTGAAGCAGGGCTCTAGAGCATGGTATGACAGGATTGCCAAGAATCTTGTCACTATTGGTTTTAGGACAGCTCATGCTGATCATTCACTCTATGTACGTAAGAGTGATGTGGGGATTGTGGTCATTACCATATATGTAGATAGACGATGTAGGTAGATGACTTCCTATCAATGGATTGATACGTTGAAAGTAGGGCTTTAATCTCCATCCATTGACTCTGGTCTTATGGAGTTTTCCTGATAAATCTGCTAATCTGTAACTACCATTCCCAAACTTTGTTTTTATCATGAAAGGTCCCTCCCATCTTTGCAAAAACTTTTTGTCAAGTCGAGTATCAAGTTGGTTATCATAGCGAGGAACCAACATACCTTCCTTCAATCCTTTCCCCTTGATCTTCTTGTTGATTTTGTCCCTTTGGCTTGTGGCTTGGGCAATGTAATAGTCGATGGACTCTTCTCTATCAAGCTCAAGTTGTTGAAGATCTAAAATTATTTCCTGCAAAGCTTCTTTTGGCCTCTTTGCTCCCCGTGAGAGAATGCGTAGGCTTGCAATCTCCACCTCAATAGGAAGGAGTGCCTCCTGTCCATATACCAAATGAAGAGGAGTGAATTGAGTGGATACCTTGAAAGATGTTCTGTATACCCATAGAGGTGCGGTCAAATGACGATCCCAGTCATTTGGTCGATCTGCAACCTGCTTAGAAATGATCTTACATATCATTCCATTCACCTTTTCAACCAACCCATTGCACTAAGGGTAGTAAGGTGTAGAATGCAAATGTTTGACTTTTAACTTTGTCAAAAGATTATCTAGGAGCTCTGCTCTAAACCCTGGACCACGATCTGACAAAATGTCTAATGGTGTGCCGAATCTACTGCATATGTGATCAAAGATAAATTTTGATACCTCCTCGGCTGTAATTCGTGTTGTACTTGCTGCCTCCGCCCATCGTGTCATGTAATCTACTCCCACAATGATGAAGACCTTCCCGGTAGATGTGCGAGGTAAGGGGCCTATTGCATCCACACCCCACTTCTCAAAAGGACCATACGAAATTATTGAAACTCGAGGTTCGTAAGTGAGTCGTCGATTTCCAGCAATCTGACAACCTTTGCATGACTTACACCAATGCTGGACATCACGGTGTAGACTTGGCCAAACAAACCCTGCTTGCAAAATATTCCTGTTTGGAATATCATGAGAAAAATGACCCCCACAGACATCATCATGGCATGAAAAGAGGATTCTTTCTATTTCTTGAACATAGGACACCCTTCTTAGCACCAAATCTTTCCCTTTATGATACAGATCATCTCCTATGATTTGGTAAGGAGTTGCCTTTTTTACCAACCTATGCCTTTGCACTTTATCCAAGTGTTTAGGGCACTCACCAGTTTGGAGGAAAATTATGATGTCCTTCAATTCCTCTTGGCCTTGGTACTTTGGTTCGTAGAGCTTCACACCTCCCACCATGATCTGAAGTTTCTCATTGGCGAGATAATCTGCTTCCTTGTTGAGGGTTCTCACAACATGTTGTACCTGTGTAGATTCAAAGTTCTTTATCAAAGCCTTCACCTATCTAAGCCACTCCACTAGATTAGGGCTCTTGCACTTCCATATCCCTTGGATTTGCCTAATAACTAGTAAGGAATCACCTCTTATTATAAGTCTTTCGATGCCAAGTTTTCTGCATTCTTCAAGCCCCAACTTTAAGGTGACATACTCAGCCTCATTATTAGAATGAACATTTTCCAAGGTGATACCTTTCTTAACAAGAACTTCCCTTTGTGGACCTAGAATAAGAACCCCCCCTGCTCCCTGATCGTGTTGTCGTCGGTAAGCTCCATCAAAGCACAAAATGTGTGCATTGTCCATCTCCTCCTCATTATTTTGTGGTGTAGCTTTGTCTCTTGCCTTTGGTGACTCTTTCCTTTCTCTCACTTTGTATGTGATAATGTCTGCAAGACCTGCCCTTGTGCTATCTTCCACAAGAAAAGTGTATTCGAACTCTTGAAGTTCTAGAACCCATTTGGCTATCCTAGATGAGAGGCTCATGTGTTGCACAACATATAGTAAATTATTTTCCATGGTGAGAATGACAAATGGTGCAGGTAAGAGATATGATCGGAACTTTCTTACCGCAAACATAATTGTGAATACCACCTTCTCCATATCGGTGTAGCCCTTCTCTGCAGCGGTCATGACTTTACTTGCAAAGTATACTGGCCTCATGTAGCATGTTTTTGGGTCTTTTTGCATGAGAACTACTCCGATGGCCTCCATTCCTACACTTGGCGTGATGTAATATGTATCCTTTGGATTTGGTGGCATTATTGTTGAATGAGAGTTGAGAATACCCTTTACTTCAGTAAAGCATAATTTGTGCTCCTCTCTCCATTCAAATGTGGGTTTGTTTGCTAGCTTGTGCAAAGGTGCAATAGCTTCCGCTAGAAGGTGAATGAAACGAGACATGTACCTTACTTTGTGGTTGAAATTCATGAGCTCCTTGGTTGTCGTTGGTGGTTGTAGTGACAAGAGAGCATTTACTTTTGATGGATCCACTTGAATTCCTTGCAAAGAAACCACATGACCTAGCAATACCACTTGTGACTCTGCAATGTGACACTTCTCAGGATTAAGCTGTTATGGAGAAAGAAGGAAACCAAAACAAACCATATACAACACACACACACACACACAGACACACACACACCTTCCTTATGTGCTTCAACACAAAATGCCCTTCAACCATTCAATACACACTCCTTAAGCAATCCCTTTGAACACTGCACAAACTCACATGCAAAGATTGACCTTCACCATATTAGTGCTCATATACTTCTAAGAAAATCAAGCACAAAACCTCAAAACTCAAAACACCATAATGCACAAATACTTGACAACTCCTTTCCTTTCCCAAAAGAAGAGACTACTTACACACATAAGGCGGCATGCATAGAGAACTCTTCTCCATCTATGCAGCCCCAAGACTTACTTACACACAACATAAGGAGAGAAGCCAAGCAAATAGACACCATGGTGCACAAAAACTTTCTCAACAAACAAGAAACCCAATGAGCACAAAATATGAGAAGCTGCCAAGATATGCTTACCAATTTTACATGCGTTTAGAGCAAAAGTGTGACGACGACACCCCAATTGCAACAATTTGTTGATCAAACCATGAGATAGATCATTGAACTTGATATCCTTGCTCTCATATAGAATCTACAATCCTTATTTAGGGATGAGTATGGTAAGAGAAATATTTGCAAGAGAATGGTAGCAATAGCATATTGATGCTCTCTCTATGGTGCCGCTTATGATAGCGAGCTTAGGAAATGGATAGGGAGAAAAGAGGAGAGAGAGAGATTAGGGCTTCCCTAACCTTAGAGGAGCTTATTTGCAGCAATGGAGTAGGTATGTGTATTTTTGTGCTTGCCAAAGGGCCTTTTTATAGCTGTACAAGACCTTGGGTTAGGTTAAACTTGGCTAGGGTAGGTAATTAACCATAGTGATGTTCCCTTTTGACCATTCCTTCAATTATGCAAATAATGGACTTATTTTTTCATTAAAAATAGCCTTTTAAGTAGTGGAGGCTCCATAAGGGTTGATAATGTATGTGGGCCCCACCATGATGTCCCTCCAGTGGCTCCTGCAGAGTGTCCCCATCCTGTTTGTTGTGTCTCTGGAAGCATCTTGAGCCGATCCCTCCACATGCAAGTGGTTTTTAACTCACCATTGGTATTTTAGAATGTTGGAGAAGTCAAGAAAACTTTTCACCTTTGTGGTTTACCTGATTGTAACTTTGACCTGCAGTAACAATGTCCGCAGCACCTTATTTTCACCATAACTTTCAGCCTGTAACTCAGAATTGGGTGCTGTAAAAGGCAAAGTTGACCTTCTCAAAGTGTTTAAGCTGATTTTGGAGTGTTCCTCAAGTATACCCACGATCTAAGGCGTTCAAGATGCATCCAAAACACCTTTTGAACCAAGTCTCCTTGTAGGGGGCCTTTAGCATGCATCCAAGGTGTAGCATGCTTTTTTCAAAAGAGAATCCACTTTAAACAAATGAGGTAGGCTTCAATAAAGTTTGATTTATTGGAGATATAAATTATATTTAAGATTTTTTTACCAACACAAGTAAATGATCCAAGAGTTGGGTCACATAGTGGTGGGGAAGGGAAGGCCTACAAGGTTAACCCTACCCTTGAGAGAAGATGGGTAAGATAAGTGCCCATAAATTATTTATTTACAAATTATGGGATGTAGATAGCTATTTAAATTAGTAAAGTTAATTAGTTAAAAGAATATGCAGAAAAAAAACTAGGAGAGTAGAATTAAGTTTACTATTTACATTTAGCATGAAGAGAGAAATATGATGTAAATGCATAAAAATCTAAGAAGGGTAAGGTTTTTGTATGGAAAAAGGCTATTACGGAAAGAGAGAATGAACACTAGGTTAAAAATTTGATAAAAAATATATACATTTGAGTAGAAATGTAGTTCAAATGCAAGGTTACCATTTAACGGTACTCACTAAAACACATACTAATCATGAGATACTGGCTATCATTGGACGATGTCATATCAAAAATTAAAGATAGTATCATATACTTATGTTTTTGAAGACAACTAGTAAAAAAATGATTAACATGATGATCACAGGAGAAACCCATATTGTGAATTATTTTCCGCATGTTGTTTATAACAGCAAAGAAATCATATATATTATGTTTATATGTGAGAGTACATCCCACTAAAAAAGTTACTATGTCATAATGGACTTGTCTCTCTAGGCATATTATCATCATGCAATATACAGATAAATTTTATTTTGCAGCATTTTGTTTGTTTTTAGTACATATTGTAAAGGACCAAATGTCAGTATTATGTATTCTGACCCATCCACCTAAAAAAAACTTGTAACATACCATGTAATAAAAAAAAACGTTAGTAATTTGCAGTGTTATAGAGCGCAATTGTAATATACATCAATGAAACCTCATCCATCTACTGATAAGATATTGCATGCTTCCAAAACCTGATGTTCTTGTTTTATTGTGGGTAGGACAAAATGAATGACTATCAAACACTTTTTGTTCAATTTTTGTTGAATGTATCTACCCCCAAATATGTAATGCATCAAGTAAACCACGTCAAGTTATGGGTAACCCCCCATTTTTTATGTACTGTTACGATCACCAAACATCAATTTTGGATGCAGCCACACACAGTATATGCTTCTCAATACCTTGCTTTATATAAAAACTAGATATTGCCAACTTAAATTACATCCAGGTCATATTCAGTATATTTTTTTGTTGTTTATACAATATATACCTTACTGAGAACGTTTCAAAACATAACACCAGCAAAAAAACCTTTTTTATGCTACCCTTCAAGTGCTACATATAAAAAAATTTGTTTTTTAATGCATATTATACAAATAAAAAAATCTTAGTAGTTGCATAGACCTACTTGTTGAGTAGAAGCGGCTTCCATAGGCTTGAAGTAAAGACCAAGGCCAAAGCTATCAGATGCTTTGTGTACGGCAGTAAAGTAGGCAAAACACTACCAAAAAGTTGCTTAGCTAGGATGGATGATGCAAGAATACCGCAAGCAGAAGCCCCTGCTTTGAGCTTGTGTGTGTGTTCGTGTGCGTGCTCGCGCTTTAGTCAATAGATTTGTGTGAAGAATAGGTTGTGAATGTGTGTAGCACTTGCTCGCATTTCTGCAAAGACTGCAATGTATGTGCAAACAATATTCAGCGATGCATGCAAAGGCTCGCATGGAGCTATTTAACCAGAGTACGAAACATGCACAACTGGGCATTGTTTTACTCACCACAACAAGTTTGGTGAGCCATAACAAAGGAGTTCTTAATTAGGATGGAGAACCGCTTTGCACATGAAGTTGGCCAGCTTAGCATCAATCCCATTGTACAGGTTACAACCCAAGTAGGGGATCAATAAAAAATAGAATAAGATTACAAATTATATTATTTGGCCAATATCAAGCCATGTATATATACAAGGTAGGCATAAAGTTGTAAATAGGAAACCACATTGATTTATTGAGTTAACCAAACTCCAATAATCGTCCAGTCATTCACAGACTACCAAAAGCATTGCTTGAGGATATCATACTACCTAAAGAGGCTTATTTTTGCATAAAATGACATGTGTAATTAATTATGTTATAATCATGTACATCATTGTAGATTTGGTATCTGGAGTAACCCAACTTAACGTATTATTATACAATTTTTTTTGGACAAACCATTGTCTGGGTACTTATTGAGATTGTGTAAAGAGTTTTTACTCCAGTAAGCAATTGGGATCCACCAATGTTATGAGTGTATGTGTATGTGTGTGTGTGTGTGTGTGTGTGTGTGTGTGTGTGTGTGTGTGTGTGTGTGTGTGTGTGTGTGTGTGTGTGTGTGTGTGTGTGTGTGTGGCCCTCCCCCTGTTAGGATTTGGATCGTGCTAGCTATGGTGGATGAAAGAGAAACATGGTGCAAGTGTGTGAGTGTGTGTAAGCAAGGTTATCACTCAAGTGAATTAGGTTCCAAGATAGATTAGCTTGGACTCATAAACACAATCTTGAGTATTGACTTAGCTTAGCACAAGCTCACCATAGACAAGCATGTAGTGCAAAATGAGTTGTTGTTTATTGATTCAAGAAATGAGCTTTAAGTAGCTATACAGCCTTGCTCCATAGTATGTGGGATAAATCCACTCTCCTCTCCTTCACTCACACCTTAGGACAAAGCTCACACTTTACAATCCTCCCCTTGAGGTTTGGACTAAGACAAGATACTAAAGATGCACGATCCACATAGGCTAATAAAATCCACACAGGATGGTGATATGCACACCGGAAATTAAAGTCCACAAAGGATGGTGATATCCACACAGGATGGTAAAATCCACACAAGAACAATCCTCAAAGGATGGTGATGTCCACACAGGATGATAAGCTAGTATCCACACAGGAAAAAGTCCTCCCCTACAAGTAGAGAGTCTGCATCTTCAAAATGGGTCTTCCCAAAAGCTACCTTTGTCTTCGTCCTTTTTGTCTTCTACTATGTGAGATGATCCTCTGTCAGGTCTCTTGACTTCGTTGCTTCTGTTGTTGCTTCTACTGCTGCTTCATGGTCTGACTTCGTATCCTCCCCTCGAATAAGTACTTCTGTCCCCCTTTTTGTGGTACAATCAGGCTTTATTCCATGCGTCATAATGACATGCAAAAATATGCTAAAATATCCTATGAAAAGGTTGATGCAAAAATTAATGCTCTCTTCCATCTTGGTTATACTCCGAGAGCCCAAGCATGCGGTGTTTCTCATAACTCTGTCACAAAATCTTCACACATAGAGGGATTTTAGCAATTTGGAGACTCTCCAATGCCAATGTCTATCCCATTACAAAAACACATAATGTCATCCATGTAGACAAACATAATTACATACATTGCAAGAATTTTGTTGTGCTTGGCTGCAAGATTCCAATTTTAATGTCTTCTTAATAAAATCTCTTCACTTGAGGTGAAGTCACCCTTCACAGCCTTGAGTTCTTCTTTGATGATTGGAATCTACCTTTGAAGTTGGATTTGGATGCCTTTGGAGCTCCCTTTTAAAAGCTGCTTGAGGCCGCATTTGAATTCCGGTGTAGAAGCTTTGCAAGACTTTGAGGCTTGATGCCCTTGCGTGGTTTGGGAGGCTTCAAAGCCTTAGGCCATGTGAAATGCCTCTTACAAGGTCAGGGATAGTTGCTTGGTGAAATCTTGAGGCTGGGAGTAATTGGAGCTTTTGAGGCTTTGAAAGCTTTTGGAGGTGCTAGTCCACGGGAATTGGTGCTAATGCCAGCGGGCTTAAGTGTCTTGCTGCAGGTGGGAGCAGGGGCTTAAAAAACCTTGCCTTGGAGTTTTGAGGCCAGATGCAATAAGGCAGGCGGGACCCGATTCTTACAGCCGGTGGGCAAGCAAGCTTGAAGGCGTTTGAGGCTCGAGGCAGCCCCGTGGGAAGGGGGGCCCAACAAGGGCGGACCCGAAAAAAGGTTAAAGGGGGTTGAGCACGCACGGGAGATCCGTGGCCGGACGGCAGTATCAAATTTGTCGCGGGGTCAGGCCAGGCGGGCTTCAATCAGTCGTTCGCAACCGATCGAATAGGCGCGGGTGCCGGCGGAGCAGGAACGGACGCGGGGTAGGCTATGAGCGGTAGCTGCGGCCGGGCGGTAGCTACAGTCGTTTGGACTCGACAGGAGATTGCAGCTCAGTTGACCGCGGCTTCAAGTTCGCCAGTGGGCGCTCGATTTGGGGTGTGGCCGCCCTTTAAAAAGGTCAAAGACTCCTAAAAAAGGGTGTTCCCACCACGTGGGCTCACAAAGAAGGTGTGAAAAAGTTTGATGAGCATTAAAGGAGTCAAAACACACACACAAAGGATTAGCTACACACACACAAAGGATTAGCTATCACAAACAACAGAGAATGAAGCTTTGTAAGTTCGAATCTTTGTTCAAAGTGTTGATTGACAAAACGTAGCTCAAACTTTGTGTGGTTGGGCTTGATTGAAAGCTCTCGAGGCAGGCTACACACACACACTCTAATTGCAAATGCCAATTAACCTAAAATAAAGAGCAGTCGTTGAATGCAAAATGCAAGTTCTTGATGGAAATTGAATGCAATCTAATGCTAATTCTCTCCCTAATCAAGTCTACCTTGCCATGGAGGGTAGTGGCCTCTTGGGTGTGCCAAGGACATGCCCACACATAACTAGATTAAGGCCTAATTAGTGAGATGCAACTAATCATGAAGAACGTTAATGGGCCGTGATAATGAAGTGCAAATCGATCTAATGGAGATGCTAATGATTAACACACACTAATGCATAATGAAAATCCTAGCTAGCACACCATAGCTCTGATACCAAATGTTAGGATTTGGATCGTGCTAGCTATGGTGGATGAAAGAGAAACATGGTGCAAGTGTGTGAGTGTGTGTAAGCAAGGTTATCACTCAAGTGAATTAGGTTACAAGATAGATTAGATTGGACTCATAAACACAATCTTGAGTATTGACTTAGCTTAGCACAAGCTCACCATAGACAAGCATGTAGTGCAAAATGAGTTGTTGTTTATTGATTCAAGAAATGAGCTTTAAGTAGCTCTACAGCCTTGATCCATAGTATGTGGGATAAATCCACTCTCCTCTCCTTGACTCACACCTTAGGACAAAGCTCACACTTTACACCCCCATCCTTGAAAAAAGGTCCACTTGGTGGGAGACAGGCCACCAAGGGAACTACCCCCCACCAAAAGCTTAACAAGTAGTGATACATCAATTTTGATGTTAGGGAATTGATTATTCTTTAGAAAGTGTGTACATATGTCTAGCAATCCTATTTGGACAGAAGTTGTTTTTTTCAAAGAGGTTGATAAGACGCGACAAATCAGTGAATGCTAATGATGTCTTTGACACATTGTAAATGATAGGAAGAACCTAAGAAATGAAAACTATTCGGCCATTTGCTTTGGTTTATTACTGTGTGCATGGATAAACTTTTCATGGTCTCCACGTAAGTTGTCTTTTTTCCAACAAGTGAAAGTTTCAAATTCTCCAATAAAGGGACGTATCAGTTTGATTTCGTACTGAATTATGAATTGATATGGGTGTTAAAAGTGGGCTTGATATTGATAATATCAAGTGGGTAAATAGAAAAGGGGTCCTCATATGAAAGAGGTCTATTATGGTTTACGCATCGTAATACATACCGATTATTAATGAAGAGGAGATCATCTATGTATCTCCATGAATACAGAATTGCCTATAACATGTCATTTTTTTTGTAGTCTTGATAATTTGCGAATATAATCCAACTCAAAGAATATCCCATAGGAATCCCTTGTTTTTTATAAAAAATGTAATTTCCTAGTTTGGACACACAATTATCCACCAACAAAAACTGGTTCAAAGTGATAAAGAATTCAAATCATAAAGTAATCTCTTTCTGTTTTTTGGTAAGATAAGTATTTTTACGGGATTTTTTAAAAGTTTTATAGCCCATTCCGCTAAGTAGTCTTATTATACGTTCCAAAGTGTCAACTAAACTATTATTGTAAGGTCTCCAAACCCGCCGACACCAAAAACGGGATGGAACCATTGACAGGTCTTTAGGACTACTAAGGTCAATGTCTTTAAACAAGAACAAATTCCAGGGAATTCACCCTTACCATTGGCAATGGTTTAGGTTTATAGCCCTAGAAGAGACCTAGTCCTGTCTCGCAATGGAAACGAGACCCTATAAAAAAAAAATTTGGCCCTAAATCTTCATCCTTTAGATTAAGGTTTCCTTAGCCAACACTTTTTTCCCTCTAGCATATGTGAGGGCATAGCCGCTGGTGGATTCCTCGTCCAAGTGAAGAAGTTCTAAACGTTTCAGTGCACGAAAATGGATAGTTACCTGACTAATCAGGTCCACCCGTCCATGATTGACAACCTTAGTCAATCCCCACTTACCACCCCGCACTCACACATGATTCTATTATTGTTTAATTACTACCACATTCTTTCCACATTTAAAACAATGATTCCTTTTTAACCTTTCAAACTGCATTTCCTTAAGACAACCTTTGAAAACAGTATTGAAAACATTCTTTTAGAAAACAAACATCTTTAAACTTATGACAAGGGGTACTGTCAATTTAAAGTATCACTGACCACTACTAACTTGTCTCAAGACCACCTATACAAGGGTGAAAAACGGCACCCATTCCTTATTTATATAACCGGGGTGGAAAAAATCTTCACCCAAAGTCCGGGTGCCCATACGCCAAAACCAGTTGTCCATACAACCGGGCGGTTCCTCTAGGATAAACTTAAGAGTACTATCCATAAACATAAACAAGCACGGGGTAAAGACTCCACACGTGCCGAGGTAACCGACTCCTCCATGATGGTATCTCCATCATTACTCATTACCTGGAGTAAAATATTTCCAAGGAATTAGAGGTGTCTTGAGACAAGCTGTCTTAAGGATGGTCAAACATTTCTTTCCTATTTCAACCAGTCATAACCCAATCAGTCCTTTCCTAATTACAATCATTGATCGTGGGTTTCCTGGAAGTTACCTTCCATTTACAGCCACTTTTTTTTCTTCCTAACCTTACGTATGCAATGCTTAACTTAAAATGAACTCTAAAAGCTATTAATGGCATAATTGAAATCCACCTGGGACTGGTCGTCCATCTGCTGTGGGGAAGGTGCCCATAGACTCTCCTCTGTTGGCCTATGGCTAGGCCCTACTTCATGGTCATTACTTGCTTTGTTGCGTTTGTTACTAACATCTTCATCTTCACTCAAAGGATTCCTCCTGGTTCTCTTGGGAGCCATTTCGGCAGCCGTTAGGGTTAATCAATTAGAGATTAAACTCTAATGATTTCTGCATAGTGTTTCTCCCTAGATGAGAGAGAAATTCTCAAGGCTTCGAGTCTAACAAAATATGAAGAGAAAGGTCCTATTTATAGCTTTTTCTAGGCATCTGGCAGATTTTGGCAGCTTTCCCCTAGTCCAAGCAGCCCCCTAGCTTGAAATTTGCGCCATTTTCAGCCATCACTGCTCCTGGCAAGTTTCCCCAGCTTCCACACTCACCCCATACCTTCCAGAATTTTCCTGGTTGATTTTTGCAGATCTTTAATGATGAAATTTGGAATTTTCTATCTAACTCTAGAACCTTAGTGTAAAGAAGTCTTTGCTAATGATTAATAATGAAACCATCCAATTTTTGTTATTAATTGAATTTCTATGGTAATTTTCCAGGACCCGTAACTATTCCCGTGTTTATAGGAATCAGATTCTGAAAATTTCTAAACATAGTAAAT
This sequence comes from Adiantum capillus-veneris, assembly GCF_014529385.1. Classification (NCBI taxonomy): domain Eukaryota; kingdom Viridiplantae; phylum Streptophyta; class Polypodiopsida; order Polypodiales; family Pteridaceae; genus Adiantum; species Adiantum capillus-veneris. Next base: position 75,380,289 of record NC_140936.1, read on the forward strand.
CTCTGCTTATGATTCCAATAATACCAAAATTAATAGTGTTTGGAGTCCTGCAATAGTGTTTTCCATTAAGTTTTGCAAGCTTTGTATAATCTTTAAGGTTTAGGAAACTGGAAACCTTACAATTATTACCAGTATGTCTCTACAATTTTGTATTCATTAGTTTTGATGGGAATCTCAGAAGATGCTTTTGGCTTGAGAGAAGAAAAAGTGATGCCTTTTACTCTTTATTTACTATTAGTTAAGAGAAGTTAATAGAGTTTTTTTTATTGTGAAGGAGTTTATTTGCTTTAGAGGTGGTGGAATGGCACGTGGATGAGCGAGAGGGAGGGAGACATCGCGAGCTATGGTTTCGAGTTCGTTGATTGTTGTGTGAGCAGGGCTAGCTAATCGAGTCAATAGCAAGACACAAGCAAACAAGCCAAATAGTTGATGCGCGAAGCCAAATGGCATGAACGGATCGACGAGTGTTTTATCCTTTCTTTGATTTTCTCAAGAGGAAATTTTAGAAAATTAAATTGTTTTTTAAGAATTTTACACTATTTTCCTCTATTTTGGTATGTAATTTTTCCTTTTCCGATTGTCCTCGATCAGCATTTTTGGATTTGAAAATGGCACGATATTAAGCAGACACTCCAGGGGATCTGTGAAGACGGATTCCATCACACGTGGAAGAGAGACACAAAGAGAGAGAGAGAGAGAGAGAGAGAGAGAGAGAGAGAGAGAGAGGCCAGCTGCCGGGTGTGTCAAGCCAACGAGGAAGAGAAAGACCCCATCCGTAAGTTCGAGGTTGCATTGCCTGTCGGTTGATCATCTGCAGCTCTGATGTCCAGATGTAGTGGTGGCGAAGGCATCAAGATTGCATAGACAGAGGGGGGGAAGAGGGAGCGATCCTTGTGGTGTGAGTGCGAGCTGTTTTGCATGCGGATGGACGGAGGGAGTGCAGGGTTAGATTTTTTTGGCTTTGGGTGTAGAGAGTGGTCGACGTGGGTCTGCGTTCAGCGTACGGGGTGCTGCAAGGGCCATCGCCAAGTTCAGGAGCTCGTAAGCACGAATTTGAAGAGAAGGAAGGCAGGGGTTTCGCAGTGCATGGCTTGGTGGGGAGTCTTCGGATCGCCCGGGTACTCTGTGTGATTCGTGTGCTTAGCACCATAGGTGTCTTCAGCAGGGATGCGAGAACAAGCAGGACGATACTCACAATGAAGAGCATGAGGTTGCGCAGCAGACGGCAGGGGCAGCAGAGAGGACGCAGCAGGTGGCCTTGGCGCAGGGCAATGCCTGGAGGGCTGCCAAGGCAAAAGGGCGAATGCTCCGCGTGCATCGCCTCCACATTGTGCTAAAATTCATTAGCCTTTAAGGATGAACAGAATCTTCAGCGCCAATTAATTAATGGAAAGCATAAAAGACCCAGTATGCTCTCTATAATAGTGGTATTGCCTCATAGTAGGCTTTAATATCAAATGTATATGCTAAGAACACTTTTTTTGAAATGTTTATCAATAAATCATATTGATTATGGATTATCCAATAACCATTAGTAGTAACCCTCAAGAAGGGTTTTAATTTAGTATGCAATCCCGTCATGTGCATTGGTTATCCATCTAAATTCCTCCTTGTGAACCCTGTAATTACCCATGAGATAGGGAACAATATGTTTAGAGGGCAGCAAAATCTCATTTATCAAAGAGAATTGTAGGACGTCTATAATGATTTCATACCATTTCTTTGAGATATTTGATATTCACTAGATGAAAGTCTTTTATTAGCAGCCACAAGACGTGCCAATTTTTTATAAATAAATATGGGAGTTTGAGAGGATTTATCCAGGCCACAAATAAATAGGTGCTCAAGTAAAAATTCAATTTCATTCATCAGATCAGGGTCTTTAAACCATGATAGTTGATTAACCCTATGATATTTAAATTTAATTCTGAATGTTTCATTGATTTTTCTAGAAATAATTTGTGGTGCATATCACATTCATCTATACCCAAAATATTAGAGATTTTTGACCAACCAACAATCAGTTCTTTTGCCACTTTAACAGGGTTTAACGAGACTATAAGAATATGGTTAAGTCCTTTATAAAAAAATTCTTTTAACATGACATGTCTGCCAATGTTAGTGTCTGTAGTAAGAACATGTGTTCCAAAGGGTTCAACATTTTTTCAAAATTTAGCAAACCTATTAAGGGTCATACAACAGTAGTCAATTGACAAATCAAATGGGTTTGAGAAAGTATTAAAGGGTTTATATAAATTTTTTCTCAAATTACTATTGTATTTCTAGCCAAATTTAATGTTGAAGTATGCTAAGGTTCTAGGTATGCCAACATAGCTCAATACTTCTTGGTAAAAGACAAAAGGTTCTATGAAAATCCATAAACTTATTACAAAACACTAAATGTATGAATCTTCCTTTTAACTTATAGTGTCTAACCATTTTTTTAAGTGAATTATCTTTAGTAAAAATAGTCCAAACCTTTTCTTCATTTAATATGAATTCCAAAGCTTTCAATGTATCTCCAATATCTTCAGCACCCCAAAATTGTTGAGGCTTCGTATGTGCAAAAGATGACGCACTATCCGGCATATGCATAATATTTTGTCATAAAATCTAATATCTAACCAACCGAAATTATTTTCTCATATTGAACTGATCACTTAATGTGGGAGAATAAAACAGGAACAAGGGCTAGAATATAGACATGTGCTTTCAGATCTATCTCAACACAGGGCCAATGGTAAAAGGGTCCAAATGAGAATGGTCTGTCAAAGAGCAAGGCTAGATAATGGAGCTTCAAGACCTTAGGGTTAGCTTCATTAAAGACCTCCAAAGGTTAGTGTTAAAAAGTCCTTTGACCTTAGGTATGCTAGGGCTGAGCTTGAGGTGGGAACCTAGCCCGAGCTTAAGGAGCTTGTCGTGCTTGATGACTAAGGTTCTTGAGATGCTTGATGACTAAGATGCTTGAGGTGCTTGTCAACTACTAGGGAGCTTGAGGTGCTTGTGGGAACACTACCCAGGCTTGAGGTGCTTTGTCATGCTTGCTGACTAAGGTGCTTGGGGGTAAGGTGTGCAAACATCAACAGCTATCCCTACAAGGAGGGGCGAGCCCTACAAGAGGGGGGTACAGAGAGAACATACACACCCTCACACAAGGAGATCTTGGTACAAACAAAGAAAAAGGGACACTTGTCAAGCTCCTCCTCATGTTGTCCTCATGGTGTGCCTAAAGCCTATTGGTTGGCCTCCCAAGGGGTCCAATGATAATTTAGATTTTTTTATTTTTATTTTTTGCATTTATCAATTCCTCTCTCTCAAAAACAAACGGGGGAAACTTGTCTCAAGACTACCATGCTTGCTTGATATGCCTCTTGCTTGTGATCACCTAAGCAAGCTAGGGGGTTGCTTGAGGGGTATACGCTCCCACACACACTCACACACACACTCATTGTGTGAAGTGCAAAGTGCAAGAGCTCTTTCTCCTTTCCCAGCTAGTAGAGAAGTTGAGAGCCTACACCAACACTCTTGGCTATGGAATGAAAATTCAACCAAGAGCCATGCTTCAATGCTTAAGCTTTCCATCTTCTCCATCTTCATTACTATGCTATTATGTATGCTAGCAAGAAGAGTGATGATAAGTGAGGAACTAATTATTTCTCCCATGAAATGTTTATTCTTCCTCTTCCCTACCCTCATTCCCGGCTAGCTCTCTCCACCTTCAAAGGTGTTTGAGGTCTTGGGACTAAGTCTTGGGATAATTAATTCTTCCCACAAAGTTTACGTTATGCTCGTGATCCATAAACATTTCCATATTCATTGCATCACCTAGGTCACAAGGAACACAAAGATTGTATTGTACCAAGTCTCTCTTGATGGGAGAAACTATAATACAAATGCCTATTGGAGGGGGGACCGTAAATCCGGTCCTCAAATGTTGTCATGCTCTCTAAACTCTCTCTCTCTTGCAAAAGTATTGCTCATGCCAAGTTAATTAAATGCTATGATTATATTGCTCCCATCAATTAAGTTCATCCTCTATGCTCACAAAGTAGCTTCACAAAAGTAATTTCTCTAATTTCCGCTACTCTCAAAGTTATTAGGCCATTTCCATTACATTGGTATCAGAGCATTTGGTATCTCTTTTTAGGGTATGTGGGACTGGAATCTATTATCGATTTTGTTGAGCCCACTATGTGGGGTATGGTGCACACCTCGGGAGCTTTGTACTACGGCTTTACCATTATTGAGTCATAAGAAGTTCGAAAGAAGGAGCTAGCCCTTGACAATTCTACAATATTAGACCCACTCCACAACTCTCTATAATTAACCACTTTGAGGCGTGGGTGTAGATACTTAAGTGCCGATTTTCAAAGGCTAAGAGGAGTAGCAACTAAGGTTTTGAATTGCCAAAGCATACGCTAAGTAACTACACAAATTTTGTTAACATGGCTGACAATAATGAAGAGATAAGAATGGACATTGATAACTTTGATTTTGCACATGAAGGTGCTAATGATGATGCCCCCATGTTTGTCAATTATCTTGTTACTAGGTTGCAGGAAGCTATGGGAAACCCTCCTTTGCAAGCCGAAGTTACTCGCCAACTTCACGCTTATGGGATTTTCCTTAGGAGGCCTCTTGAAGAGACCCCCAAAAGAAGAATCTCTCCCATATGAGAGGAGGTGTCCAAAGAGCAAGAAAGTAATGAAACTTTAAGTTCCTATGAAGATACGGCTCCACAAAGATGACGGTCTAAAAAATCGCCAACTCCTCCCAAGAGGATGTGTTCAACCCACAGTCCTTCTCCTTGTCACTCCAAAAGGAAAGAGAGGAAACAAAGGAAGAAAAGGGCAAGAAAGAGGTCACCCTCTTCTCCTTATTCTTCACCTTCCTCCTCTTCCAGAAAAAGCTATGGCTATTCTTCTAGAGAATACAAGAGGAGAGGACATCACAAACCATACCCTGCATGGCAAAGGTCACAACAGCTCAAGAAGTTCAAAGAGGGAGGAAAGACTATCTCTCTTCTCACCTTTGATGGCACCTTCGGTGCTACTGACAAAGTGTTGGTCTTCATCCAGAGGTGATGGCTTTATGGAGTCGTTCAATCTACACCATGTAGTTATGCACTTCCAAAAATTGGCTCGTCAATGGTGGGCTAGCCTTTGTGGAAATGACAAAGCCCCAAAGACATGGAAAACTCTACGAGTTTCCATCATGAAGAAATTCCTTACAAGCAATTCAAAGGACAAAGTGCTCACCGAATGGCACAGTTTGAAGCTTCTCTCTCATGAGTCTATCCACAAATATGTATACAAGCTTTGGGACTTACATCTCAAGGTACTGTCTTCCAGACGATAGACTTTTCCCAGGTAAAGCAACAATTTTGTGCTGGATTACCTGAAGAGATGGTCGAGTATGTCAACGCTCAACAGTCTGGTTCTTTTATCAAAGTAATCCACCATACCATGGTTGCTTTGCGCATCAATTTCCAACAAGGGGCTAGATGGAATGTCAAGCCCATGGTTTATAAAGATAAAAGTGATGCCAAGGGAAAAACCAATACCCAAAATTCTTCCCAACACAATTCATTCAACAACAACGACAACAAAAGTTCCAAGGAGAAGGGGGTTTAAAAAGATAAAAACAAATTCTCTCCTAAAGCGATTGAAGCTTTTTGAAAGGACCATAAGTGTTTTAAGTGTTGGGAGCAAGGACATCGCTATCATTCTTGCCCCAAGAAAAATGCTGACAATGAGACTCCTAGAGCTTCCACCATCAAAGCTCCAAAACAGGATGCTCATTGCAAAGGTGCACCTATCTCCTATGCTTGGGGAAAGGTAAGGGAGCATGATGCCTTCATCTTGGTTGACCCTGGATCTACTCACAACTTCATATCAATCGAGTTGGCCACCAAGTTGGGCATTTAAGCTTTTGAGATGGGAGATGCTGTAACGGCCGCCACTGCTTTCTAGGGACAGCAAGCCTCCATTACTCCCTTGATTGGGAAGTTGAGGCTCTAGGTCCAAAGCTATGTCGACAAAGAATAATTTTTCATCTCTCCTCTCCAACATGAGGATACTATCCTAGGGGAACCATGGTTCAACCGCATGGCTGCAAATATGAAGTTCCTTAAAAGGAGAATCTACTTCACCTAGAGGAGAAAGAACATGTGTATATATGCTAGTGGGTTTGGTCGTACTATACCTCTTGTAAATCCTCCTACTTTTGATAAATCAATGAAGAGCTCAGTTTCTGCGTACATGATTTTTAAAGAGTCTGTAAAAGGTCCTAATGTTTCATCAAATGTAAATGGTAGGAATCAAGAAGATTTAGACTTGTCTAATTTTCTAAAAGGATTACAAGATGTGTTCATTGATGATATCCCTATGGACTTACTACTACAAAAACGAGGGGATAATGACCATGAAATTGAGCTCCTACTAGGAATCTCACCACCTAGCAAGCCTCCTTATCAAGTTTCTCAAGCTCAACAAGAGGAGATCATGAGGCAAGTACAAGAGTTGGTTGACAAAGGGATGGTGAAGTCTAGCTCCTCTCCATTTTGTTCTCCAGTCCTTTTAGTGCAAAAGAAGGATGGTACATACCGTATGTGTGTGGAATATCGAGCTCTAAACCATATCACTATCAAAAATAGATTTCCAGTGCCTCAGATAGAAGATTTTTTTGATAAGCTACAAGGCTCTACCTACTTCAGTAGGATTGACCTTAAAAGTGGCTCATCAAATAAGGATAGTGGATGAATGTATCCTAAAGATCGTGTTTTGTACAATGTTTGGTCTTTATGAATATCTACTCATGTCTTTTGGCTTGTTGACTAATGCACCAACCATGTTCAATTGTCTATGGAGAAAATCTTTAGACCCTACCACAAATTCACTCGTGTGTTCTTTGATGATACCATCATCTACTCCAAGTATTTGGAGGAACATAAGCAACATCTCCAAATGATTTTTCAAGAATTGAGGGAGAACAAGCTTTTTCTCAAGCAAAAGAAAAACAAATTTTTCCTTTAAGAGATTCAATACTTAGGTCATATTATCTCTCAAGATGGTATCTGTATGGATCCATCAAAGTTAGAGGTAATAAAAGAATGGCCTAATCCAAGGAATCTACATGAGCTAAGAAGATTTATTGGTATGTGTGCATACTATAGACGCTTCATAGCAAAATTTTCTCAAATAGCAGGACCATTACATGACTTAACTAAGAAGAACGTTAAGTATTTATGGACTGCTAAGGAGAAAAATTCTTTTGACAAGCTCAAAGAGAAGCTTACTTCCCAACTAGTCCTCATGCTTTCGGATCTCTCAAAGCCATTTGAGGTCCAATGTGATGCTTGTGGTGTGCCTTGGAGCAGTCTTGCTTCAAGAAGGACATGCCATAGCATATGAGAGCAAAAGGATCAATATAGATGAAAGTGCCCTAGGCATTTATGAGAAAGAGCTATTAGCTGCTCTACATGCCCTACATACATGGAAGCACTATTTATTGGGGACTCCATTTATTCTACAACCGACCACCAAAGTCTCAATAGCTTCAAGACACAAACCAAGCTTTCCAACAAACAAATGAGGTGGGAAAATTTCTGTTGCAATTTAATTTTCATATTGCTCACATTGTTGGTAAGCACAATCAAGTGGCCGATGCACTTGTGACTTTCATGACGACCAAAAGTTACAGCGGTGTCTATAATAGCAACTCATAATAATCTATCTTCTATGATAGATGAGTATGCGACTGACCCTGACTTTAGAGACATAATTTCAGCCCTTGCTTTGGGGAAAAAATAGTAACCATCCACCTTGTAGGATGGTTATCTTCTCCGCGGCAATAGGCTATGTGTTACCCACTCCCTTTGTGAGAAAGTCATGTATGAATCCCATTCTCCTCCCTATGTGGGCCATAGAGGCATTCAACCTACTCTCCAAGGAGTAGAAATGTACTTCTATTGGCCTACCATGAAAATGGAGATACAAGAGTATGTTTCAAAATGTGTAGTATGCCAAAAGACCAAGTATGATCGAGAGACGCAACATGGGTTACTCCAGCCATTGCCTATCGCAAATTCACCATGGGAGAGTATTCAACAAGCAAATGGATGTCCAAAGTGAGATAGCCAATCTTACAATACTCAATCTACTAAAGACTTATGTTACCGAAGTAGATCAACGCTCACAATGGAAAAAGTACTTACCTCTTGTAGAGTATGTGTACAATAATACTGACATAATTATACGGCAAAAGAACCTTTTGAAATATTTGAGGAAAGACCTAAAAGTCCCTTGCTACTTAAAGTACATGGGAAGATCTTTGCTACCAAGGAGTATAGCCGTGACCTACAAGAATCTTTTCAAAAGATTAAGGAGGCTATATCCATCTCTCAACAATGGCAAAAAGTTGTGGCTAACAAGCAGAAGGGCCTTGACATTCAAAGAAAATGATTTGGTCTTGCTTAAGTTTCCTAAGGCTCAATTGAGGCAAACAACGGGCACAAATCCTACGGGCCATCAAAAGTATTATGCTAAACTAGAAAAACGATATTATGGTCCTTTCCAAATCTTGAAGCCCATCAATGCGATGGCTTATCAACTCAAGCTGAAGGAGTACAAGCGGAAGTGTGACACGAGAGAGAGTGGGAGAAGAAGAGCACGACGATATGGTGAACTCGCTCTAATGTAATGTGTAGAGAATAGTGAGTTATTAGTAGGTTTTTACAAAAGAATATGTGTACATACCTGGCAGCCCGCCCACTTACCTGGGCGACCACATTGGGCTTTATACCCCAACAACCTCCCACTTAAGATCCAATGTGGTACTTTAAGTGTGAGAGAAGCTACTATACAAGCTAATATACAAGAGATGTAAAGAAGTGATGTACTACCCTACACCTAACTGCTTGCAAAAATGCGCAAAGCTCTCTGAGGGAAGTCCTTTTGTAAGTAGATCAGCACGATTTTTTGTGGTGTGAACTTTGACAAGCTGAATTTTCTTATCCTCGAGCATTTCCCTGATAAAATAATACTTCACATCCACATGCTTCGTCTTTGAGTGATAAACTAGATTGCGAGCCAGTTGTATAGCACTCTGAATATCACAATATAACACAGGCATCTCTTCTTTGATTCCCAAATCTGTTACTAGTCGATTAAGCCAAATTGATTCTTTGCATGCCTCTGATGCTGCAACATATTCAGCCTCTGTAGTAGACCGAGTAACACAATCTTGTAATCTATAACGCCATGATATTGCTCCACCAGCCAATGTAAATACATACCTTGATGTAGACCTTCGGTTGTCTAAGTCACCTGCATAATCTGAGTCTGTAAAACCCTTTACACTTATCTCTTGACTCCCATAGCATATACGCATAAACTTGTAGCTTTCAGGTATCTCAATATTCCTTTCATTGCCTCCCAATGTTTCTTGCCTGGGTTTGACATGTATTGACTTACTACTCCCACTGCAAATGCAATGTCTGGGCGAGTAGCAATCATTGCATACATCAAACTACCCACTGCAAAAGCATATGGAATCTTATCCATTTCAGCACGTTCTTCCTCAGACACAGGACAATCTTGTTTGCTAAGTTTCACATATGGTCGCAATGGAATACTCAATTCCTTTCCCTTCTCCATATTGAAACGTTTCAAAACCTTGTCAATATACTCTGTTTGAGATAACCAAATCAACTTCTTTGATCCGTCTTTCTCAATGCGCATACCAAGTATATGACTTGCCTCACCCATGTCTTTCATGTCAAACGATTTTGCCATCTTTGACTTCAAAGCTGAAATTTCTTCCAAGTGCTTGCCAGCAATCAACATGTCATCCACATACAAAATAAGGATCAGCCAACTACCATCCTTAGTCTTCTTTGTATATAGACAGTGATCGAACTCACTATGTTTGTAGCCTTGAGAAAGCATAAACTTGTGGAATTTATGGTACCATGCCCTCGGTGATTGTTTTAAGCCATAAAGACTCTTTAACAACTAGCATACCAAAGCTTCCTTGCCTTTCTCAACAAACCCTTCTGGTTGCTGCATGTAAATTTCCACATCTAAATCACCATGCAAGAATGTTGTCTTGACATCCATTTGGTGCAACACCAAATCTAATATGGTAACCAATGCAAGAAAGCATCTCAATGTAGTCATCTTGACCACCTGAGAGAAGACTTCATCAAAGTCAATGCCTTGTTCTTTCTTAAAGCCCTTGGCAACAAGCCTTGCTTTGTACTTTGGCTGACTATCATGAGCGGTGATCTTGTACCTGTAAACCCATTTACAAGGTAGAGCCTTTTTGCCTTGTGGTAATTTAACTAGCTTCCATGTCTGGTTTTTATGTAGAGCTGTCATCTCTGACTGCATGGCCAATTGCCAATTCCCGGAGTCCTTCATTTGCACTGCTTCCTTGTAACATGAAGGCTTATTTCAATCAGTCAACATGACATAGTTCATAGATGGAACAAACCAATCAGGAGGTCGCGTGATACGTCCAGATCTACGCAAAATAGGTGGCTCAGGCTCAGTCACAACCTGTGGTTCCAATCTATCATGTCCTTGCTCCTCTTGAGCCCTGACATTTTGTCTTGCACGTGCAGGTCCATCTTCTTGGAAGACAACTCTTCTAATCTCCTCAACCCTCTCTGGTTTAGAATGATATTTGGATTCATTAAAGTGAACATCATTACTGCGGATAACCTTTCTGGATTTGGGATCCCAAAGTCTGTACCCCATCTCACCAGAATTACCATAGCCTAGAAAGATGCACTTTCTACTCTTTGGCTCAAGTTTGTTCCTAAATTCCTTTGGAACGTGAGTATATGCCTCACAGCCAAAGACTCTGAGATGCTTGTATGAGGGCATTTTGCCTGACCATACCATCTCTGGCACTGAATCCTTCTGCAAAACCTTGCTAGGAGATCTATTTATAAGATGAACAGTTGTTGATACAGCTTCAGCCCAAAACCCATTTGGCAACTGTGCATTAGACAACATACTTCTGACCTTCTCTTGTATGGTCCTATTCATCCTCTCAACAAAACCATTTTGGGGAGGATTGTAAGGAGCAGTAAGTTCACGTTTTATACCTTTTGACTCACAAAAGTCCTGAAAGGCCTTTGAAACATACTCTCCACCATTGTCAGTGCGTAAGCATTTAAGCTTCTTGCCACTCTGATTCTCCACAAGTGTCACAAACGTTTTGAAAACACTAAACGCTTCATCCTTGTGCTTGAGAAAGTAAACCCATACTTTCCTCGAGTAATCATCTATAAATTGCATAAAGTAAGAAGCTCCCTCTAGAGATAGGTTAGGCATAGGTCCACACAAATCACTATGAACAAGTGCCAATTGTGTATCTCTTCTACTGCTTCTATGCTTATGTGGTTGCTGTGTTTGCTTACCATACATACAATGTTCACAGAATTCAAAATCATTAAATGAAAATCCAGGCAAATAACCAGAACGAGTCAAGATTTCCATTCCCTTCTTGGACATATGTCCTAACCGGCTATGCCACAAAGAAATGTTTGGCTACTCGGTTACATTGATTACATTTTTAGAGATATTTGATACATAAATCATGTAAAGTCCTCCAGAATTTACTCCATGTGCTACTGTCATAGAACCCTTGGATATCTTCCACATGACCTGTCCAAAAGTGGTGACGTAGCAAGCATCATCAAGTAAACCTGTGCTGATCAAGCTCTTTGAATTGCGGGAACATGTCTCACATTCTTCAGCGTGAAAGAAGAGCCATTTTGAAACTTCAATTGAGCATCTCCAACACCTAAGATCTCACATGTCTACCCATTGCCTAGCCGAACATGATCTTTAGTGGTCACATAAGAGGTAAACCACTCCTTGTTTGGAGACACATGAAGTGATGCCCCTGAGTCTATAATCCAGTCACTCAGTGCATGTCCATCAGATGCTGTAAGAAGATCTGAGTCCATTGTATTCTTCAAGAAGTAGATGTCCCCTGACACTAGACTGTCATCCTCTGCAACAATGTTTGTCACATTTATTTCTTGAATCTTCATTGAGTACTTGTTCTTCTCACCATGGTCTTCAAATTTCTCTTTGCCTTTTTCTGCTTTCCATTCTCTGCAGTCACTTTTCATGTGACCCTTCTTGCCACAATGGTAGCATTCTATGTCACTCTTGCCTTTAGCACTGCGAGACTTGCTACAAGACTGATTCCTCTTTCCACCTTTGTACTTTTCTTTGGTCCTTCCCCTGACAACTAAGGTTGTTACTTTGCCTTTGTCCATTGTCTTTCTGTTGGTTTCTTCAATAAGCAGACTGCCTTCTACACCTGCTATGGTCAAACCATCTGGAGGTGCAGAATTACTCAAAGCTATGCGAAAAGTGTCCCAACTTTCCGGTAATGTGATCAACAGGAACATAGGTCTAACAGGTTCATCAAACTTGACACCTTGAGCTGACAACTGACTGTAGATGGTGTTGAATTCATTCAGATGATTGGACATAGGTGTCCCTTCTTTCATCTTCAAGTCAACAAGCTTCTTAAGCCAGTATACCTATGAAGCCGCACTCTGCTTCTCATAAAGATCACTCAGCTTTGTCCATGCTTCATAAGCCGACATCTCGTCTGCTACATTGAAGTAAACGCTTTCTGCCAAAGTCAGCATAATGGTAGAAAGTGCCAATTCATCCATTTCGCTCCATTCATCTTCATCCATATCTTGTGGTTTTATCCCCTTGAGCTTTATAGGTTTTATCTGCTTCTTTTGTACCAACACGTGCCAAATCTGCTTCTTCCACAATGGAAAATTGGTTCCATCCAGCTTCTTGATATTGTAAAGAGCAGTGTCCTGTGATCTAGCCATAGCTACGCTTCACAGTAGTTTACTTTCCTGGGAAAAATTCGGCAGAGTTTCCCCTGTAAGCTGACCTCTGAACCGATATCAACATGTCAAATGAACCAAGAAAGCTTCAGATTCTGCAAAAATTTCGGCAGAGTCTCCTTTGTAAAATGGCTCTGGTGTACTAAAAAACAGACCAAAAACAACTCAAAAAGCCATTGTCTCTCTAACACTGTAAGCTGTGGGTAAACCTGTGCTGCACCTGTACTGTCTCTCACTGTCCTGTAAGCATAGACTGCAACAACTGTCTAACTCACAGTCAATACATCCTAGCTCGAGGGATCGCTCCAAGACCTATATCACCGAAAGGATCTCAACATTCGAGAATCCCCGAGCTCAATAAAACCTCACTCGACCCTCAACAAAGGCTGCAGTAAATCTTACAATACATAGACCTCCCACAAAGTCAGAGCCTCGATCTGAGCTCGGATACCAATTGAAGGAGTACGAGCAAAAGTGTGACGCAAGAGAGAGTGCAAGAAGAAGAGCACGACGATATGGTGAACTTGCTCTATTGTAATGTGTAGAGCATAGTGAGTTCTTATTAGGTTTTTACAAAAGAATATGTGTACATACCTGGCGGCCCGCCCACATTGGGCTTTATACCCCAACACAAGCTACCCAACCATTGGCTCATAGACAATGCTTTCCATGTGAGCCTACTTAAGACCTACAAAGGAGAGCCACCAAGTGAACTAATTATTGAAGACCCTCCCAAAATCGAAGACCAAGAAGAGGTGCTACAACACAAAGCTATCTTTTGGCATGAGGACAAGGTACTAGGACATGGTAATATTATCCGTCGACGATCTCTTATTAAGTTAAGAAAATTATCCTTTTGAAGATGATAGATGGATACAAGGAATACGACTTAAGGATAGTAAAAGAGAGAGGCAATGTCATAAAATCTAATACCTAACCAACCCAAATATCTTCTCATATTAAACTGATTACTTAACGTGGGAGAATAAATGGGAACAAGGTTAGAATATAGACACATGCTTTCAGATCTATCTCAACCTAGGGCCAATGGTAAATGGGTCCAAATGAGAGATGGTCTGTCAAAGAGCAAGGCTAGTTCATGGAGCTTAAAGACCTTAGGGTTAGCTTCATTAAAGACCTCCAAAGGTTAGTGTTAACAAGTTCTTTGACCTTAGGTATGCTAGGGTTGAGCTTGAGTTGGGAACCTGTCCCAAGCTTAAGGAGCTTTTCGTGCTTGATGACTAAGGTTCTTGCCGTGCTTGATGACTAAGGTGCTTGAGGTGCTTGTCGTGCTTGATAACTAAGATGCTTGAGGTGATTGTCGTGCTTGCCGACTAGGGAGCTTGAGGTGCTTGTCCGAACAATACCCAGGCATGAGGGCTTTGTCATTCTTAATGACAAAGGTTCTTGGGGTAAGGTGTGCAAAAGTCAACATATATCCCTACAAGGAGGGAGCGAACTACAAGAGGGGGGTAGAGAGAGAACACACACACCCTCACACAAGGCAAGCTTGGTACAAACAAAGAAAAAGGGACACTTGACAACCTCCTCCTTGTGTTGCCCTCATGGTGTGCCTAAAGCCTATTGGTTGGCCTCCCAAGAGGTCCAATGATAAATTAGATTTCAAAAAATTTCATTTATCAAGCCCCCTCTCTCAAAGGGGAAAGGGGGAGACTTGTCCCAAGACTAGCATGCCTGCTTGATATGCCTCTTGTTTGTGATTGGCTAGGCCTCGAGGGGTCCAATGATCTTCAAGTATGAGCTACAAGGTGGGGTCGACCTAAGCAACCTAGGGGGTTTCTTGATGGGTGTACTCTCCCACACACACTCTCATTGTGTGAAGTGCAAAGTGCAAGAGCTCTATCTCTTTCTCCAAGCTAGTAGAGAAGTTGAGAACCTACACCAACACGCTTGGCTATGGAATGCAGATCCAACCAAGAGCCATGATACAATGCTTAAGCTTTCCATCTTCTCCATATTCATTACTATGCTATCATGTATGATAGCAAGAAGAGTGATGATAAGTGAGGAACTAATTCTTTCTCCTATGAAATGTTTCTTCTTCCTCCTTCCTACCCTTATTCCATGCTAGCTCTCTCCACCTTTGAAGGTGTTTGAGGTCTTGGGACTGAGGCTTGGGATAGTTAATGATTTCCACAAAGTTTATGTTATGCTTGTGATGAATGAAGCTTTCAATCTTCATTGCATCACCTAAGTCACAAGAAACACGAGATTGTATTGTATCAAGTCTCTCTTGATGGGAGAAACTATAATACAAATGCCTATTGGAGGGGCGATCGGTTCCACATAAATATGGTCCTCAACCGTTGTCATGTTCTCTAAACTCTGTCTCTTTCTTGCAAAAGTATTGTTCATGCCAAGTTAATTAAATGCTATGTTTATGTTACTACCATCAATTAAGTTCACCCTCTATGCTCACAAAGTAATTTCACAAAAGCACTTTCTCTAATTTCCGCTACTCTCAAAGTGAATAGGCCATTTCCATTAGGTTGGTATCAGAGCATTTGGTTTCTTTTTTCTTGCTTAAGTAGAGAGGTCGTTAAGTAGCCTATAAATGGTTGATTTTGTTAATTATATTAGGGTAAGTGGGACTAGGATCTATTATCGGTTTTGTTGAGCCCACTATGTGGGCTATGGTGCACGCCTTGGGAGCTTTGGAGATACTAATGGTTTTTTTTAAGACTTGTGTATGGATTTACCATTATTGAGCCATAATAAGTTCAAAAGGAGCTAGCCCTCGGCAATTCTGCAATATTAGACCCACTCCACTACTCTCTATAATTAACCACTTCGAGTCGTGGGTGTAGATACTTAAGTGCAAATTTTCAAAGGCTAAGAGGAGTTTCAACTAAGGTTTTGAATTTCCAAAGCATACACTAAGTAAGTACACAAATTTTGTTAACATGGATGACAATAAGCAAGAGACTTGAATGAACATTGATAACTTTGATTTTTCACATGAAGGTGCTAATGATGATGCCCCCATGTTTGTCAATTATCTTGTTACTAGGTTGCAGCAAGCTATGCGAAACCTTGCTTTGCAAGCCAAAGTTACTCAACAGCTTTGCGCTTATGGGATTTCCCTTCCTCTCCAAGAGGAGAGAGAGCTTAGGAGGCCTCTTGAAGAGACCCCCAAAAGAAGACTCTCTCCCATACGAGAGGAGGAATCCAAAGAGCAAGAAAGTAATTAAACTTTAAGTTCCTCTGAAGTTGTGGCTCCACAAAGACGACGGTCTAAATGATCACCAACTCCTTTCAAGAGGAAGCGTTCAACCCACAGTCCTTCTCCTCATCAGTCCAAAAGGGAAGAGAGGGAACAAAGAAAGAAACGTGCAAGAAAGAGGTCACCGTCTTCTCCTTCTTCTTCACCTTCCTCCTCTTCCAATGAAAGTTATGGCTATTATCCTAGAGAATACAAGAGGGGAGGACATTGCAAACCATACCTTGCATGGCGAAGGTCACATAAGCTCAAGAAGTTTAAAGAGGGAGGAAAGAGTGTCTCTTTTCTCACCTATGATGGCACCTTTGGTGTTACTGACAAAGTGTTGGCCTTGATCCAGCAATTTGATGCGGTCTTTGGAGACGAGGGCTTCACAGAAGAGTCCAAGCTACACATGTAGCTATGCACCATCAGATATCTGCATGTCAATGGTGGGTTGGCCTTCATGGCAGCATCAAAGCCCCAAAGACATGCTAAAATCTACGAGTTTCCATCATAAAGCAATTGCTTGCAAGCGATGCAAAGGACAAAGTGCTCACCAAATGGATCAATTTGAAGCTTCTCTCTCATGAGTCTATCCACAAATATGTAGATATCTTTTAGGACTTAGAAGGCTACTGTCTTCCAAAAGATAAACTTTCCAGAGGAAAAGCAAAAGTTTTGTGTCGGATTACCTGAAGAGATGGCCGAGTATGTCAACTCTCAATGGCTTGTTTCTTTCATCGAAGTAATCCACCACACCATGGTTTCTTGCACATCACTTTCCAACAAGGGTCTAGACGGAATGTCAAGCCATTGGAAAATAAATATAAAAGTGATGTCAAGGGGAAAACTAGTGCCCAAAATTCTTCCCAAGGAAATTCTAACAACAACAACAACAACAACAATCGGTCCAAGGAGAAGGGGGTTTAAAAAGGTAAAATCAAACTCTCTCCTAAAGAGCTTGAATATTTTTGCAAGGACCATAAGTGTTTTAAGTGTGGGGAGAAACGAGATGGCTATCGCTCTTTCCCCAAGAAAAATTCTTGCAATGAGACTCCTAGAGCTTCCACCATCCAAGCTCCAAAAGAGGATGCTCATTGCAAAGGTGGACCTGTCTCCTATGCTTGGTGAAGGTAAGGGAGCATGATGCCTTCATCTTGTTTGACCCTGGCTCTACTCACAACTTCGTATCAACAGAGTTGGCCACCAAGTTGGGCATTCAAGCTTTTCAGATGGGAGATGATGTAACGGGGATGACACTACTTTCAAGGGACAACAAGCCTCCATTACTCCCTTGATTGGGAAGTTAAGGCTCCATGTCCAAAGCTTATTTGGCAAAGAAGACTTTTTCATGGCTCTTCTCCAAAATGAGGATGCTATCCTAGGGGCACCATGGTTCAACCGCATTGCTGCAAATATGAAGTTCCCTAACAGGAGAGTCTACTTCACCTACATGGGAAAGAACATGTATATAGATGCTAGTGAGTTTAGTTGTACTTTACCACTTGTAAATCCTCCTGCTTTTGATAAATCAATGAAGAGCTTAGTTTTTGCGTACATGTTTTTTGTCAAAGAGTATGTAAAAGGTCCTAATGTTTCATCAAAGGTAAATCGTAGGAATCAAGAAGATTTAGACTTGTCTAATTTTCTAAAATGATTCCAAGATGTAATCATCAATGATATCGCTATGGACTTACCTCCAAAACGAGGGGATGATGACCATCGAATTGAGATCCTACTAGGAATCTCACCGCCTAACAAGCCTCCTTATCACATTTCTCAAGCTCAACAAGAGGAGATCATGAGGCAAGTACAAGAATTGGTTGACAAAGGGATGGTGTAGCCTAGCTCCTCTCCCTTTTGTTCTCCAGTCCTTTTAGTGCTAAAGAAAGATGGTACATACCGTATGTGTGTTGATTATCAAGCACTAAACCATATCACTGTTGAAAATAGATTTATCGTGCCTTGTATAGATTATCTCATTGATAAGCTACAAGGCTCTACCTACTTCAGTAGGATTTACCTTTAAAGTAGCTATCATCAAATAAGCATAGCGGATGAAGATATCCTAAAGACTGTGTTTTGTACAATGTTTGGTCTTTATGAATATCTAGTCATGCCTTTTGACTTAACTAATGCACCAGCCACATTCAATTGTCTAATGGAGAAAATCTTAAAACCCTACCACAGATTCAATGGAGTGTTCTTTGATGATATCATCATCTACTCCAAGTCTTTGGAGGAACATAAGCAACATCTCCAAATGATTTTTGAAGCATTGAGGGAGAACAAGCTTTTTCTCAACCAAAAGAAAAAGTGAATTTTTCCTTCAAGAGATTCAATACTTAGGTCATATTATCTCTCAAGATGGTATCTTATGGATCCATCAACGTTAGAGGTAACAAAAGCATGGACTAATCCAAGGAATCTACATGAGCTAAGAAGATTTATTGGTATGTGTGCATACTATAGACGCTTCATAGCAAAATCTCCTCAAATAGCAGGATTTTTACATGACTTAACTAAGAAGAATTTTAAGTATTTATGGACTACTAAGGAGAAAAATTCTTTTGACAAGCTCAAAGAGAAGCTTACCTTTCAACCAGTCCTCATGCTTTTGGATCTCTTAAAGCCATTTGAGTTCCAATGTAATGCTTGTGGTGATTTCCTTGGAGCAGTCTTGCTTCAAGAAGAGTATGCCATAGCATATCAAAGCCAAAGTCTCAATACAAATGAACGTGTCTTAGGAATTTATGAGAAAGAGCTATTAGCTATTCTACATGTCCTAGACACATGGAAGCACTATATATTGGGGACTCCATTTATTCTACGAACCGACCACCAAAGTCTCAAGTACTTCATGGCGCAAACCAAGCTTTTTGACAAACAAATAAGGTGGGAAAATTTTCTTTCGCAATTTAGTTTTCATATTGCTCACGTTGTTGGTAAGAACAATCAAGTGGCTGATGCGCTTTCACAATGACCAAAAGGTAATGGGGTGTCTATAGCAACTCACAATAATCTATCTTCTATTATAGATGAGTATATTGCTACTGACCCTGACTTTAGAGACATAATGTCCACCCTTGATTTGGGGAATAAAGAGGAACCCTTCACCTTGCAAGATGGTTATCTTCTCCACGGCAATAGGCTATGTGTTACCTACTCCCTTCATGAGAAAGTCATGTATGAATCCCATGCTCCTCCCTATGAGGGGCATAGAGGCATTCAACCTACTCTCTAAGGAGTAGAAACGTTCTTCTATTGGCCTACCATGAAAGTGGAGATACAAGAGTATGTTTCAAAATGTGTAGTATGCCAAAAGACCAAGTATGATAGAGGAAAGAAACCTGGATTACTCCAACCTTTGCCTATCCCAAATTCACCATGGGAGAGTATATACATGGATTTTATCTTTGGATTACCCAATTCTATCCATGGAAATATGGACAATAGACGATAGGTTTAGCAAGCAAGCACATTTTATTCCTGTCAAAAAGACTATTAAGGCACACAAATTGCAACTCTCTTCATATCGCAGATTTTCAAACACCATGGATTGCCAACATCTATCGTGTCAAATAAAGATCTTAGAATGACCAGTAATTTTTGGAAAGGTCTCATTGAAAATCTAGGAACAAGATTGAATTTCTCTTTGGCCTATTACCCACAAATGGATGTCCAAAGTGAGATAGCCAATCTTACGATACTCAATCTATTAATAAAGACTTATGTTACCAAAGTAGATCAGCACTCAAAATGGAAAAAGTACTTAACTCTTGTAGAGTATGAGTAGAATAATAATGTACATACTTCTATGGGCAAAGAACCTTTTGAAACAATTGAGGAAAGACCTAAAAGTCCCTTGCTACTTAAAGTACATGAGAAGATTTTTGTTGTCAATGAATATAGCCGTGAGCTACAAGAATCTTTCCAAAAGATGAAGGAGGTATCCATCTCTCAACAAAGGTAAACATTTATGGCTGGCAAGCACAGAAGGGCCTAACGTTCAAAGAAAATGATTTGGTCTTACTTAAGTTCCCTAAGGCTCGATTGAGGCAAATGACAAGCAAAAATCCTATGGGCCATCAAAAGTATTATGCTAAACTAGTAGAAAGGTACTATGGTCCTTTCCAAATCTTGAAGCCAATCAAAGAGATGGCTTATCAACTCATGTTACCCAACCATTAGATCATACACAATGTTTTTCATGTGAGCCTACTTAAGCAAAGGACAGCCACCAAGTGAACCAATTTTTGAAGACCCTCCCGAAATCAAAGACAAAGAAGAGGTGCTACAACCCAAAGCTATCTTTCGGCATGAAGACAAGGTACTACGACATGGTAAGATTATCCACCGATGATGTCTTATTAAGTTCAAAAATTACCCTTTTGAAGATGATAGATGGATGCAAGGAATACAGCTTAAGGATAGTAAAAGAGAGAGGTAATGTCAAAAACTCTAATACCTAACCAACCCAAATGATTTTCTCATATTAAATTAATTACTTAATGTAGGAGAATAAACGGGAACAAGGATTAGAATATAGACATGTGCTTTTAGATCTATCTCAATACGGGGCCAATGGTAAAGGGGTCCAAATGAGAGATGGTATGTCAAAGAGCAAGGCTAGCTAATGGAGATAAAATACCATAGGGTTAGCTTCATTAAAGACCTCCAAAGGCTAGTGTCAACAAGTCCTTTGACCTTAGGTATGCTAAGGTTGAGCTTGAGGTGGGAACCCGGCCCAAGCCGCGTTCCCACCTCAAGGATCTTGTTGTGCTTGATGACTAAGGTGCTTGTCGTGCTTGATGACTAACGTGCTTGAGGTGCTTGTCATGCTTGATGACTAAGATGCTTGAGGTTCTTGTCGTGCTTGCTAACTGAGGTTCTTGGGGGTAAGGTGTGAAAAAGTCAACATCTATCCCTACAAGGAGGGGGCAAGCCCTACAAGAGGGGGTTAGAGAGAAAACACACACACCCTCACACAAGGCAAGCTTGGTACACAGAAAGCAAAAGGGACACTTGTCAAGCTCCTCCTCATGTTGCCCTCATGGTGTGCCTAAAGCCTATTGGTTGGACTCCCAAGGGGTCCAATGATAAATTAGATAATTTAACTAATTGTTTTTTGCATTTATCAAGACCTATCTCTCAAAGGGGAAAGGGGGACACTTGTCCCAACACTAGCATGCTTGCTTGATATGCTTCTTGTTTGTGATTGGCTAGGCCTGGAGGGGTCCAATGAGCTTCAAGCATGAGCTACAAGGGGGGGTTGACCTAAGCAAGATAGGGGGTTGATTGAGGGGTATACTCTCCCACACACACTCACACACACTCTCATTGTGTGAAGTGCAAAGTGCAAGAGCTCTATCTCCTTCTCCAAGCTAGTAGAGAAGTTGAGAGCCTACACCGACACTCTTGGCTATGAAATGCAAATCCAACCAAGAGCCATGCTTCAATGCTTAAGCTTTCCATCTTCTCCATCTTCATTACTATGCTATTATGTATTCTAGCAGGAAGAGTGATGATAAGTGAGGAACTAATTCTTTCTCCTATGAAGTGTTTCTTCTTCCTCTTTGCTACCCTCATTCCCTGCTAGCTTTCTCCATCTTCGAAGGTGTTTGAGGTCTTGGAACTGAGTCTTGGGATAGTTAATGCTTTCCACAAAGTTTATGTTATGCTTGTGATGCATGAAGCTTTCCATTTTCATTGCATCACCTAGGTCACAAGGAACACAAAGATTGTATTGTACCAAGTCTCTTTTCATGGGAGAAACTATAATATAAATGCCTATTGGAGGGGCGATCGGTTCCACATAAATATGGTCCTCAACTGTTGTCATGTTATCTAAACTCTTTATCTCTCTTGCAAAAGTATTGTTCATGCCAAGTTAACTAAATGTTATGTTTATGTTACTCCCATCAATTAAGTTCACCCTCTATGCTCACAAAGTAATTTCACAAAAGTACTTTCTCTAATTTCCGCTACTCTCAAAGTGAATAGGCCATTTCCATTACGTTGGTATCAGAGCATTTGGTTTCTCTTTTTTTGGTTTAAGAAGAGAGGTCCTTAAGTAGCCTATAAATGGTTGATTTTGTTTATTATATTAGGGTAAGTAGGTCTGGGATCTATTATCGATTTTGTTGAGCCCAATATGTGGGATATGGTGCACACCTTGGGAGCTTTGGACTTAATAATGGTGTTTTTTTAGACTTGCTTGTGGATTTACCATGATTGAGCCATAAGAAGTTTGAAAGGAGCTACTACTCTCTATAATTAACCACTTTGAGTCGTGGGTGTAGATACTTAAGTGTCAATTTTTAAAGGCTAAGAGGAGTAGCAACTAAGGTTTTGAATTGCCAAAGCATACACTAAGTACACAAATGTTGTTAACATTGCTGACAATAAGCAAGAGAGTAGAATGAGAATTGATAACTTTGATTTTACACATGAACGTGCTAATGATGATGCCACCATGTTTGTCAATTATCTTGTTACTAGGTTCAACAAGCTATGGGAAACCCTTCTTTGCAATCCAAAGTTACTCAGCAACTTCGCACTTATGGGATTTCCCTTCCTCTCCAAGAGGAGAGAGAGCTTAGGAGGCCTCTTTGTAAGACCTAGGGGACTAAGACATATGATCCTCCTCCCTACCGCCCTTTATATAGGCCTAGCTCCTAGCTCTTGCCCTAAGCGGATCCCCAGTCCACACTGGTCCAGTCCAGGCCCTTGGCCTAGGTCCCTGACCCCCTAGGTTGGGCCTTGCCCCGTAGGACCCTTGTCCTGACATTACTCCCCCCTTAAGGAATATTTTTCGTCCTTGAAAACACAAGTAGTAATATCTTGTTAAGGATACTGATGTTTTCTTTATTAACGTCCCATACGTAAGCGAGCTGTCCGTATGACCGATAATTGGTGTAGTGAGGAGGTTCAATGAAACCAAGAGCAACATCTTGATTTTCAACATTGTTGTCCTTTTGCAACCACTTGGGTCTAAATGGTAACTCCATTTATAACTCACTTGAGTACTGTAAAGGAGTAACCACAACTAAGAGTTGTCCAAAGGCATAACTAGTTTTTAGATCTTCTGAAGGTACTCGAATAATGCAAGGAAATCTTGGCGTAACTTTCCATGCAGTTGTGAGCCAGATTTCCTACTCGCATGAGTATCTTGAAAAGTTCATAGATAGGGAGTGTCCTCTTGTTAAAATTCTGAATAGTTTGGAACACAAAGAACTACATGTTCATCCGTAATGAAGGTTACTTGACAACATACTTTTTCAGCACACCTGGTAAGTCCTTGACATATGAAATTATTGAAACAATCTCCAACCCCACCACAACAGGTGTTCAAAGTTGAAAACCGTACTTAAGCAAATTCTAGAATAGGGAGAAAATCATCTATTCTGAAATGCGTTGTTCTAATGTATGCTCTTAGCAGATCCTTTAGCAAAAGAAATATTTGTAAGTTGCCCATCCAACACAAGATGAATAGTAGCAGTAAGAGTGAGGTGTTGTTCCCCAACCACTTACAGATAGTCTTCCCTGACTGTCAATAAACTAGGACTCAATCATTGAGTACCCAGCCATATATTTTATATGGAGTGAAGAAAACCAACTAGGTTGAAAGTGGGTGGACTGGAGTAAGCTCCTAGAGTTTAGACCATCCAACCATAGACACCCATCCTGAGCCAGTGCCTTGTATGGCAAGGTGTAAACTCATAATAAATATGCACGAGAGATTGCACCTGCAGTGCAAAAAGATGCAGAGAGAATAAAAGTCCATGAATTGGCATGCCGCTCCAAATAAATCAGTGTTAAACACTAGGGCCCATAACACCTAGTGTGCATGCATTTAACACAAATTTATTCAAACCGCAATTCCATGACGAGACTTTCCACAGTACTTAAGTGAAAGCCTTTTAACAAGAGTTGGACCATAACAGAATGTGAAAAATCAGTCACACCTAGGTACCAACCATGAGACATTCTCAGTAACTTAACATACTTGGCTATATGTTGAAATGACCCTCCGTTAAGATGGTTTCACAGCACTTGTCATCGCAACAAATCTGTACTGAGTACCCAACAATTTTTTGCCACTGAAATTGTTCCTGATACGGTGTGCTCCAAATGGTCTAATACACGGATGTGACCAGCACGTAGGGACTTCGTTGCGACACATCATTAAGAGTTAGGCACCAATGTCAGTCCCAGAGACTCATATTCACCACATGTGGAATATGTCTCAAATAAGGATGGCCAAAAAAACGACATCCATCAAGTATAAGATGTACTTGTGTGTGGAGGAACTGCATAACACTCCACGACAAGAGTGAGAGGGACCCTCATTATCTTGCTCACACTGGCTAAACCAAACTCCTTGAGTTCCTAGACCATTTTGTATCCCATGTGACAATATGTGCCAAATTGAACCCTTCAAGTAGGTTCGTAACAGCATAAGACAGAAAGATAGATTGGACACTTGGCCCAAAATACTTTGTGCCGACATACCCTTGGCATGGCTCTATAACATTCAAGCATACTTAGACGTCTTGAAAAACCAAACAAAGCATACTGAAAATGGAATAACACCAATTCAATAGATGCGTACCTGGAGATTTGAACGTAATGTACACTTACCTGTATTCAAATGGAGAGGAGCACGTCCCCTACCTGAAAAAACAAACAGCATTGCACTGGGAACCCTGGGTGTTGCCTTTGCAATCCAAGCCCTTGGATTAGAATGTACGTAGTCAAACCCCTTGGTAAGACTCTTTGTAGAAACTACTCAACTAGCAGATAACGGTAACCAACATAGTCAACCGTGTACAGAATGATTGGAATCAACTTGAAAAGTGTGTCCGTCTGCTACCGCGTTTGGTAGATTGCGAAATTATTTCCTTGAAAGTATAACTGGGAGAGATCAACTGTGATCTTCAATGAAAATCAAATTGTGATCCTTAATGCCTATGGGGTGATGTAACAATCACCCGCCGGGTCTTACCCCAAAATAGTATGTCCATAGACACACCGTAATGCTATAGAGAGAGCAAGATATCCACACAAGTGAACTGTCGAGCTCTTATGGACAGCCATGCTGTCACAATTGATTGCTGCATCTATACTCCGTGGTAGAGATCAACTGGAGTGAGTTTAAGATTATCAAAAACTCACTTGAGCGTCGCACTAAAAACATGTAGTGCAAAAATGACACCCTAAACATCCTTAATGACAAGACGCTTACTTGTCAATTAACGTCAATGTGTACTCCACTAGGTAGAGCTATTTGATCATGACAACCATCCAAGGAATACCAACAAGTGGATCTTACTCTAGATTTCACAATGGCTCTTAGCCAGCGTGTGTGGCTCATAGCCCTCATGGCAATTAGTGTTCAATCATCAAACCGATGAAGACTAATGTGGATGGCATCTTGCCTAATTTCTAGCTGAGAGTTAGAGCATCTTGGCTCACGAGGACTCACTAGTGAAACATGTAGCAAAAGCTTCTTAGAAGATTTTCACTATTTCCTTAAAGAGAAAGATAAAGAGAATAAGAGCATGCTGGGATGAGGAAATTTCCTTAAGGTTTTAGAGTGTGTACCCAAGCTATGTGCTCTTACGTATCTTATGCCTAAATTGCAGCTTATCGTATAAGAATTCCACAGTTTTTTGGTATGACTCTCTCATCGAGAGAGGTAATCAAAGAATAGAAAACTCATTGTGAGCCACCTACCGTACCGGGGCCGTGATTGTATGAGGACAACTTAGCATTGGCACTTTGCCTGCCTGTCCATCCTTAGTCCGTCCTTGACATCAACCGTGAAAAACAAAACCATAAGTGCCGTGCACAGTTTAGACCGGTAGGGATTCTGTGACTGATATTCCCTATTTTTCCAGTTCCTCGAAGCCTTGCTTCATAGAAAATTTCCAAAGCACTTTGCTTTGCACAATGACAGTAATTGCCAAGTAAGGTGTAAACAGGGAAAAACAAGAAAATCTTAAACTTGGCTAACCTAGTCGTTGTTGCTGCAACCAATTGTCATGAAATTTGGAAGAAAAAACTCTTTCCAAAACAGCCCATAGCCATATCTGCACAGATGCCCTCCTATATCCTATACACCGGTCTGGAACATAATGAAATAACCTGCAATATGAAAAAACCTGCAAACACATTGCCTATTCCTTCCCAATTTTGTATGCTCATAGCGTATGCCAAACGTGGCCAGCTTCAATACAAGATGTATAAATTGAAGCCTTGCTTCACATAATTATTTATGGAGTTCCTGAGAGCTCATAGCTAATAGATACTCCTACTAACATACCAATGTCGTGTAGCAAAAGAAAGTCGACCTTGTCGATCAATTTCAATTGTAATTAGCCAGTACTGTGGGGGAAAGCATCTTCTGTCAGCTTCTAGAAACAGTGACAAGGAGTCATCCATGCCCAAAAACTTGCCTCCTGTATCTAGTCAAGCAATAGGATGTGCCAATCTCCTTAAGATTCCAAAACATTGGAAATTTGCTATGCTTTTGCAGCAAAATTGAACTATCGAGGAGTCGTGCTTCGGAGCCAAGTGGTTGGGAGTCAACCCGTGCTTGATTCGAGTTTGCAAGCTTATCTTTGGGCTTTTACCCACAATGTATGCAACAAAATTGAATGCTTCAGATAACTGTCACAAGTCGTGCTTGTGCTTGGAGTGCAGAAGATGCACTTTCTCTGATGCATGTAGAGATAAGCAATAGAGATGCTCTGTCCTCTGATGCATGCGAGAGCTATGCAATAGAGATAATACTTCCTCTATCTGAAGAATATGCTTCCTAAGCAATGCACAGCCTTGCTGTTACAGAATCAAGTTGTACTTGCATAAGATAAAATGCTGCAACGAACATTAACCATTTAGAAACATCATAACCATGTCATATTCAAGCCATGCTTGATGCTGGTCGTCAACACAATCACTGGTCTCTAGGCAAACAAAGTTTGATAAACCCATACCTTGCTGGGTGTAGACGCCTTGGACAACCCATACATGCACGCCAGTATGATAACCACACGATTGGCACAAGCCGTACGTCGGACGGGATGCAACATGTGCTTGAGGAAAATAACAAAGAAAATTGAAATTTATTGCTTATTGCATAAATGCCCGAATGCAACTTGCCTTGGCGACCGCATGTCGGAGATATTCAAACTTGCGTGATCATGCGAGTCTCCAACATGACTGAAATTGTTTGCCGTTGCAGAAAAAAGTAGTGCAAACCCTCATCAACCAAACACAACCCGCCTAATTTCCAACACATGTGGTGCATGCCTGATCATGCTGATGATCGACCTGTTGGGCTTATCATGCTTGCGCATTTCGGAATGTCTTCATTAAGTATTTGCAATCCCTCCTCCATGCAATCGCCATGGCCCCTCCATGCTTGCCCATGAGAGTGAACATGCAGGCCTTCGATGGGAGGGGCAGCCATGGGATGGTCCTCTAGGGGGTGCCCATGGGCGCCCAAACGGTCGTGGCCAAATTATTTAAAAAAATAAAGAAACAAAAATTACCACAGCGATGGCGGCCGCTCTGTGCGCAGACGATGCAGTAGATGGAGCTCGAGCAAGTCCTCCTCTCAAGGCATCTCTATGAAGAAAATTGCCCCTTGGGCCATGGAAAACCCAGTGCAACAAAGAGGGACCAATTTCGTGCAGGTCGCCGAGTGTCGAACCTCATGCAAGCGGTTGCTCCCACGGCCCTGATGTGCGTGTCGACTTTCATCTTCTTTGGGCAAACAGCCGCTCCCACGGCCTTGCTGCTCGTGTCGACCTTCCTCCTCTTTTGCTTATGTCTTGAAGCGGCCACGCAGCTTCTCCCTTGCAAGAGGGCTTGCCCACGACCTGAGAAAGAGAGAGAGAGAGAGAGAGAGAGAGAGAGAGAGAGAGAGAGAGAGAGAGAGAGAGAGAGAGAGAGAGAGAGAGAGAGAGAGAGAGAGAGAGAGCACGAGTATGCATGCAACCTTTCTCCCCCCTCCTCCATGGCTCTGATACCAATGTAAGACCTAGGGGACTAAGACATAGGATCCTCCTCCCTTCCTCCCTTTATATAGGCCTAGCTCCTAGCTCTTTCCCTAAGCGGATCCCCAGACTGGTCCAGTCCAGGCCGTTGGCCTAGGTCCCTGACCCCCTAGGTTGGGCATTGCCCCATAGGACCCTTGTCCTGACACTCTTGAAGAGACCCCCAAAAGAAGACTCTCTCCCATACGAGAGGAAGAATCCAAAGATCAAGAAAGTAATGAAACTTTAATTTCCTCTGAAGATGTGCCTCCAAGAAGATGATGTTCTAAACAATCACCAACTCCTCCCAAGAGGAGTCATTCAACCACAGTCTTTCTCCTCGTCACTCCAGAAGGGAAGAGAGGATACAAAGGAAGAAAAGGGCAAGAAAGAGGTCACCCTCTTCTCCTTCTTCTTCACCTTCCTTCTCTTTCAATGAAAGATATGGCTATTCTCCTAGAGAACACAAGAGGGGAGGACATCACAAACCGTACCCTGCATGGCTAAGGTCACAACAGCTCAAGAAGTTCAAAGAGGGAGGAAAGAGTGTCTCTTTTCTCACCTATGATGGCACCTTTGGTGCTAGTGACAAAGTGTTGGCCTTCATCCATCAATTTGATGCGGCCTTTGGAGACGAGGTTTTCATGGAGTCGTCCAAGCTACACATGTAGCTATGCACTTTTAGAGATCAGATCATCAATGCTGGGCTAGCCTTCATGGCAATTACGAAGCCTCAAAGACATGGACAACTCTACGAGTTTCCATCATGAAGTAATCCTTGCAAGATGTAAAGGACAAAGTGCTCACCGAATGGTGCAGTTTGAAGCTTCTCTCTCATGAGTCTATCCACAAATACGTCTACAAGTTCTAGAATTACATATCAAGGCTACTATCTTCCAAAAGATAGACTTTGTCGAGCTAAAGCAACAATTTAGTGCGGCATTACCTGAAGAGATGGCCGAGTAAGTCAACTCTGAATGGCCTAGTTCTTTCACCAAAGTAATCCACCACACGATGGTTTCTTTGCACATCAATTTCCAACAAGGGGCTAGACGAAATGCCAAGCCCATGGAAAATAAAGATAAAAGTGATGTCAAGGGGAAAACCAATGCCCAAAATTCCTCCCAAGGTAATTCCAACAACAATAATCCGTCCAAGGAGAAGGGGGTTTACAAAGGTAAAAACAAACTCTCTCCTGAAGAGCTTGAAGATTTTTGCAAGGACCATAAGTGTTTTAAGTGTGGGGAGCAAGGACATGGCTATCATTCTTCCCCCAAGAAAAATGCTCGCAATGAGACTCCTAGAACTTCCACCATCAAAGCTCCAAAAGAGGTTGCTCATTGTAAAGGTGCACCTCTCTCCTATGCTTGGGGAAATCTAAGGAAGCATGATGCCTTCATCTTGTTTGACCCTGGCTCTACTCACAACTTCATATCAACGGAGTTGGCCACCAAGTTGGGCATTCAAGCTTTCAAGATGGGAGATGATGTAACGGCCGACACTGCTTTCAAGGCACCACGAACCTCCATTACTCCCTTGATTGGGAAGTTGAGGCTCTATGTCCAAAGCTATGTCGATAAAGAATACTTTTTCACTTCTCTCTCCAACATGAGGAAGCTATCCTAGGGGCACCATGGTTCAACCTCACGGCTTCCAATATGAAGTTCCGTGAAAGGAGAATCTACTTCACCTACATGGGAAAGAACATGTATATAGATGCTAGTGAGTTTGGCCGTACTATACCACTTGTAAATACTCTTTCTTTTGATAAATCAATGAAGAGCTTAGTTTTTGTGTACATGTTTTTTGTCAAAGAGTCTTAAAAGGTCTAATGTTTCATCAAATGTAAATGGTAGGAATCAAGAAGAGTTAGACTTGTCTAATTTTCTAAAAGGATTCCAAGATGTTTTCATTGATGATATCCCTATTGACTTACCTCCAAAATGAGGGGATGATGACCATCGAATTGAGATCCTACTAGGAAGCTCTCCACCTAACAAGCCTCCTTATCAAGTTTCTCAACCTCAACAAGAGGAGATCGTGAGGCAAGGACAAGAATTGGTTGACAAAGGGATGGTGAAGCCTAGCTCCTCTCCCTTTTGTTCTCCGGTCCTTTTAGTGCTAAAGAAAGATGGTACATACTGTATGTGTGTGGACTATCGAGCACTAAACCATATCACTATCAAAAACAGATTTCTCGTGCCTCGGATAGAAGATCTGTTTGATAAGCTACAAGGCTCTACCTACTTCAATAGGATTGACCTTAAAAGTGGCTATCATCAAATAAGGATAGTGGATTAAGATATCCTAAAGACCACGTTTTGTACAATGTTTGGTCTTTATGAATATCTACTCATGCGTTTTGACTTGACTAATACACCAGCCACATTCAATTGTCTAATGGAGAAAATTTTAAAACCCTACCGCAGATTCATTGGAGTGTCCTTTGATAATATTATCATCTACTCCAAGTCTTTGGAGGAACATAAGCAACATCTCCAAATGCTTTTTCAAGCATTGAGGGAGAACAAGCTTTTTCTCAACCAAAAGAAAAGCGAACTTTTCCTCTAAGAGATTCAATACTTAGGTCATATTATCTCTCAAGATGGTATTTATATGGATCCATCAATGTTAAAGGTAATAAAAGCATGGCCTAATTCAAGAAATCTGCATGAGCTAAGAAGCTTTATTGGTATGTCTACATACTATAGACGCTTCATAGAAAAATTTCCTCAAATAGTAGGACGATTACATGTCTTAACTAAGAAGAACGCTAAGTATTTATGGACTGCTAAGAAGCAAAATGCTTTTGACAAGCTCAAAGAGAAGCTTAGCTCCCAAGCAGTCCTAATGCTTTTGGATCTCTCAAAGCCATTTGAGGTCCAATGTGATGCTTGTGGTGATTTCCTTGGAGTATTCTTGCTTCAAGAAGGGGATGCCATAGCATATGAGAGTCGAAGGCTCAATACAGATGAACGTGTCTTAGGCATTTATGAGAAAGAGCTACTAGCTGTTCTACATGCCCTAGACACATGAAAGCACTATTTATTGGGCACTCCATTTATTCTACGAACCGACCACCAAAGTTTCAAGTACTTCATGACGCAAACCAAGCTTTCCGACAAACAAATGAGGTGGGAAAATTTTCTTTTGCAATTTAATTTTCATATTGCTTACATTGTTGGTAAGCACAATCAAGTGGCCGATGCACTTCACGATGACCAAAAGGTAATGAGGTGTCTATAGTAACTCACAATGATCTATCTTCTATGATAGATGACTATGCTACTAATCGTGACTTTAGAGACATAATGTCATCCCTTGCTTTGGGGAAGAAAGAGGAACCATTCACCTTGCAGGATGGTTATCTTCTCCACGGAAATAGGCTATGTGTTATCCACTCCCTTCGTGAGAAATTCATGTATGAATCCCATGCTCCTTCCCATGCGGGGCATAGAGGCATTCAACCTACTCTCCGAGGAGTAGAAACGTACTTCTATTGGCCTGCCATGAAAGTGGACATACAAGAGTATGTTTCAAAATGTGTAGTATGCCAAATGATCAAGTATGATAGAGGGAAGCAACTTAGATTACTCCAGCCATTGCCTATCCCAAATTCACCATGGGAGAGTATTTCCATGGATTTTATCTTTGGATTACCCAAGTCTATCCATGGGAATATGGACAATAATTGACAAGTTTAGCAAGAAAGCACATTTTATTCCTGTCAAAAAAACTATCAAGGCACACAAAATGGCAACTCTCTTCATATCACAGATTTTCAAACACCATAGATTGCCAGCATCCATCATGTCAGATAGAGATCCTAGAATGACTAGTAATTTCTCGAAACCCACTCAATTTGAGACAACCTCCTAAACATAGCGGCCTCTTAAGTATAGGTATCTCTAGATCAGAAAGAGTAGGTTGTGTTTGGTAGTCATCTCTAGATCAGAAAGAGTAGGTTGTGTTTGGTAGTCATCCCTTTACATCTTTACTATGATTTAGGGAAGCTGAGAACATATTAGATGTCCATTATTTTGGTCTTTAACAACCATGGTTCTCATTACGAGGTGTAGTGTAGGTATAATATTCACGGATTTTCAAAGTGTGAGTCCTCATGTATCAAGCACTGGTTAGTTTCATTATGGAAATCGAGATCCCAATTGTGCCAAGACACTGTCTTCAAGATAAGTGTGTGTGTGTGTGTGTGTGTGTGTGTGTGTGTGTGTGTGTGTGTGTGTGTGTGTGTGTGTGTGTGTGTGTGTGTGTGTGTGTGTGTGTGTGTGTGTGTGTGTGTGTGTGTGTGTGTGTGTGTGTGTGTTTCTTGTTGGAGTGATCCCTAAACATGAGGTGAGCATTTGTTACAAACCTCATAGGGAATGGCATTGAGTTTTTGAGTACTTGTCACCCCATGTCCCCCCTAAAACAAAAACTTCAATCTAGAAGGAGAAACATGCAAGGAAGCATACCTATTCAATTTTTTAAGGCTTTTAGAGGGAGAACCGAAGCTCTATAAATGAAATGTGAGCATGGGGGATAAGTTGAAGGAACCAAAAAAACATCAATAGTGGTGATGGTAGACATGATAACAGAAGTGTACGGAATAGTGGCCACAAGGACAAAAATCAAACAAGAGATGACGATGGAGATCCAAGTAGTCATAATCGACGTAATAAAATCTTTGATAGCATAGGAAACACACCCATTGTGCCAAACCACGAGGAAGAGAAATTTAGCATCATGGGAACCAATCCTAATCAAGCTCAGGAATCTATAGAGTGAGAAGAAGGTGGAAGAGGAATTTGAAAAATTCATGGGGAAAAAATCCCAAGAGTTATTACAATCATGGCCTTAAGTCAACCTTGAGCAAGCATACTAAGAAAAATCATGACCATTGAACTCTGAAATAACATAACTACCGTAGGCCACAATGATGTGGATCTAATGTATAGCATGCCAAGAATAACCAAAATATCCTATTGTGATGTCAGCAAAGATGTCATTAATTGTGATGGACACACTAGAAATCCCTATCATACATCAACACTCAAAGATGATGTAGTGCCTAACTATTGGGCTTGTCGACAATTGCAAGATATTGTTTACTCTTGTTCGTTGAGTAGTAGATGACGGAAATCTACCTATCATTGGACAAAAAGTTTGGAAAAACGTGTCTACAACATTAGATGCCACACTAGCGGCACTTTTCTTTGCATGCCAAAGATTGGTTGTACAACAATAGCAACATGCACATCAGAGGCAACAAATGGCACTTTTCCTTGGCATACATTGCCAATATTTCATCATGCCCACATGCATGAAAACTAGAAAAGCAAAACTAGTGCATTAGCCCCCATTTAGAGTGGACATCATTCCTCCAACCCACCAGCCCACCACCCACCGATGCAATTTTCTTCTTGTATGCCACCCTCAACTTTTTGATTGACCACCCTTACACTAGTTTAAAAATTATTAATATTGTTATTATTTTTTTTTATTTTGAAAATCTTAACAAGAATAATTATATAATCCGTCCTCTGTATCACTCAACAATGGTCCCCTCGTATGTGACTCTCTTTCTCTATGTCACTTAGTACAACCACCATCCAATCCTTTTCACAACCACTCTAATGTCCACCAACTAACAAGAAATTATTACCATTCATTTCTTGGCCGCCGATCTACATCACATAGGCATGTAGACTCATGTTCCTAGCTATCATGACATGTCAATGAAGGCCACCAAAAGCATGTGTGTGTGTGTGTGTGTGTGTGTGTGTGTGTGTGTGTGTGTGTTTCTTGTCGCAATGATCCCTAAGCACGAGGTGAGCATTTGTTACAGACCTCATTATAGTGGTATTGAGTTTTTGAAGTACTTTGGCACGCTCCTCCCCCCTAAAAACCAAACGTCAATCTAGAAGGAGAAACACGCAAGGAAGCATCCCTATCCAATTAATGCAATAGCCTTAGATGTGTGAGAGAGAGAGAGAGAGAGAGAGAGAGAGAGAGAGAGAGAGAGAGAGACTCAACTTACACTCTCCATACAGAGAGAGAGGGATGGAAGTCGGGACGGTTTCTTTGGAGATGAAGAGCATGAAATATCCACCAACTATAACCTAAGGTTTATGAAACATCTCTTATTTGCAAAAGACTGAATTTTGTTGGGCCTTTCATGCTCCAAGAACATGACACACTGAAGGAAATCTTAATTGGAAAGTGTTTGGACAATAGTAAAGAGTTCATGCTACTTTCATTTTTTTAGGCCTTCTAAGTTTTTGAAGCCATTAGGAATAACTTTTGATGTTTTTAAAGCCATTAGAAATTATATGTTTGTAGAGGAGAGGGCTCAACAAGAGAGAACAAAAGTGGTAGACCATTGTGGGTGGTGGAAACGTGTAGCAGTAGATATGAAGGAGCTCAAAATACTTATATGAATTGTTGTGTGTAAGGTTGTGGTCTACCGTTCCTTGCCACAATATAGTCGTTTGCTACTATGGTGCATGGGAGGCCCTTGGGAGAAGGTGACTCAAGTCCACCCTACACTAATGTAATGATTCTAGCTAGATATTTGTGGTGGTTGAGTGAGTCTAGCTTTTAGTCGCTCTTGCTATATTGATGGTTACCATTTCTTTATTGAACATGGGATGAGGGTTGGATGGCCAATGGTAGCACCACTAATGTTGTTTGCAGCTTTGTTTTATAGTATAGTTGTGGATTGTGGTGTCCTTAATAGGGAGCCCTAAGGGTTGGTTTTTATAGTATAATTAGGTCCTTGTTAGACGTGAGCATCAAATAAACCCTGAACAAAGCAATTTGGGCGCCTTTTGTCACACAAGATGCACATTAACTTAAGTCAAAATATATCATTTCTCAACCAGCATGGACAAATGTGTGTCACAGAGGCCCGATTAAAACAAGTGTTTCTAGATTTTTCATGGGCCATTGACAAGCACAAAAGTAGTAGGTCTATGCAATTTGTGGAAAAGTATAAAGCTATGTGAGACTCTATAAAAGTGCCTACCTATAGAGCCACTAGAACTATTTCTAAGTAGAGGGTCGTCTAAAGTGGACCGCTTCTCATTTGTCATGTTCTCTCACATGCTAGTTTGCAACCAGTAATTGGCGATCCTTGGAATTGGCTTACTATGCACACTACCCCATCATATTGTGGTTGCAAGGTCTACTTCATTATCTACACACAATTGATAGTGTAGCAATGGACAACGATACTCTCTCTCTCTCTCTCTCTCTCTCTCTCTCTCTCTCTCTCTCTCTCTCTCTCTCTCTCTCTCTCTCTCTCTCTCTCTCTCTCTCTCTCTCTCTCTCTCTCTCTCTCTCTCTCTCTCTCTCTCTCTCTCTCTCTCTCTAAAACGCAGCCTTTTTTTGACCTAGTAGACAACAGTTCACTCTTTTGATCATAATTTCTTCATCCGAACTCCGATTTGGGTGATCTATAGCCTCAATCGAAGAGCACGCCGCCCGCTACGCTTTGATGTAAAGATAGAAATTTTCAGAGTTATGGAAGGCATTTTTGTAGCAGCATTTCCAAAGTAAACAGGTTCAAGAAAGTTGACTCTCATCTCTTATTTTATATACAATGTCTTCCGGCACTCGCAAGGGTTCTTCTTCTTCAAGTCCACAACCATTGTGGAAAATGATCCAAAATCTCCTAAGTGTGGAGATAGCAACACAACCACCCAACCAACGACATCGAAAACCATGATCATGGCATACTTGGTATCGTTGCAAGAGACCGTAAACAAACAAGGCAAAGACTTACGAGCTTTTGCAATGGAGAATGGCACACTAAGGGTACTTGTGGTTGAGAATGAGAATCTCAAGAGGACACTTGAGATGCAAACAACACGTTTGATGCAACTTGAAGAGGAAGTCAAGGAATGTAAATGCTCTCTTGTGGACTTAAATGCTTTGAAGGAACACATGAGCATGTTACCATATACACGTGGTAGTGATGTGTGTGAACACACTAGGACCAGAGGGGCATTTTTCCCCTCTTAAGGAGGTTTTTTCCCCTATGCAGTATATATACGTCCATCACTCTAGGGCTATCTATCTTTCCATTGCACACTAAGTAACACACTCTCTATTGTGTGCCTTGAGCTTCCTTCGTCTTCTCCAAGCTGTGTGCATTTCTCTGCAACCCTAATTCCAACAATTGGTACCAAAGCAGGTTACGTCCTCCGGGGCTGAGTCGCCAACTGCTCCAATACACGCCTGCTCACTTTCTCGGATTACAGTGAGGTTTGGCAAGCGTTCGTAGGTCAAAAAAAGTTTTTGGATAGCTCGTAGAGCTAAGTTCTCTCAAATTTTTGATTCGGACTCATTTCGGCCTCCGTTTCCACTACAGGTAGGTCTGCACAGGCTATTTCGTCACTTTGTGCATAATTTTTGTCAGGTCCATTTTTTGCATGACAGGTGCCTTACAGTCTTCTACATTTTTTGCTATATAGCACGTGTTGTTCCCGCTTTGTTTCTCCTCTTTTTAGGCAATTTTCACATCAGGTGCAGCATTTACCATGGTTGACAACAACACAGATGTGTTCAAGATGTTTGCTGCTGAGGACAGGTTGGATGGGGACAATTACCCTATGTGGGCTTACATGATGCAACATGTTCTTGTGTCAAAGGGCCTCTATAATTTTGTGCAGGGCATTCATGTACGTCCTAGTTCTGAGGATGCAGGCGATGTTGAGGATGTTGCAGGTCTTGCTGCAAGGATTGCTGTTATTAGAGTTGTTTTGCCTACGGCAGAATAATCTCGTTGGGATGTAAAGGATGTGCAGGTTCATGCATTGATTGAGTTGTCTATGAAGTGCACCATTGTTCCTCGCATTCATTTAGCAAAATCTGCAAAACACGCTTGGGATATATTGGCCGGTCTTTATGCAAGTCGCAATGAGGCTAAAATTGCTTTGCTGCGTAAAGAGCTGGAGTCAAATATTATGCATGAGAAAGATGATATGGACACTTTCCTTGCTGGTGTCAAGGATATCAATGAGCAACTTATTTGTGCAGGTGAAGTCATTTCAGAGAGTTTCCTTGTGCAGACTGTTCTTGATGCCTTACTAGATTCCTAGCAGACTTTTGCTAGTACTTGGAGACTGATGACCCAAGGAAATCCTGAAGTTGTCAAGTTTGATGCATTATGCACATTGCTGTTGCAAGAGTCACTTTCCAGAAAAAAAAAAACTAGACAGTGTGGAGTTGTGTTGAAGATGATGAAACAGGAAACAGAAGGAAGACAGCAACTCAGAGTAGGAAGAAGATGGAGAAGGAGAAGACACGGAGCTTGCGTACGAGATCTCTGTAGTCTCTCTCTCTGTATTGGAATAATAGAGTATATACAA
Source organism: Adiantum capillus-veneris (assembly GCF_014529385.1). Taxonomy (NCBI): domain Eukaryota; kingdom Viridiplantae; phylum Streptophyta; class Polypodiopsida; order Polypodiales; family Pteridaceae; genus Adiantum; species Adiantum capillus-veneris. The sequence goes on from NC_140936.1 coordinate 75,417,822, forward strand.
ACTCAGAGCTACAAAGCTTATATGAAACCCTAAGAGATAAGGTGTCCTTTCACACCAGATGTCCAAGGGGAAAAACCCAGTGGGAGAAGGGTTTCATATAAGCTTTGTAGCTCTGAGTTTGTATATACTCTATTATTCCAATACAGAGAGAGAAGACACAGAGCTTGCGTACGAGATCTCTGTAGTCTCTCTCTCTGTATTGGAATAATAGAGTATATACAAACTCAGAGCTACAAAGCTTATATGAAACACTAAGAGATAAGGTGTCCTTTCACACCAGATGTCCAAGGGAAAAAACCCAGTGGGAGAAAAGTGCCCCTGGTGAAGCGCGTATACACACTAACACTACTACATGTCTACAAATCCCCCCTGTAGTGATAGTGTGAATCCGTACAAGGTAGCAAATCATCATGTGTATGATAGTAAGCCCAAAGCTTTTCGGAAAGCTTCAAACTTTTCTCGTGATAACGCCTTCGTAAATAGATCTGCAATGTTATCCTGTGTAGGACAGTAAGTTAGTGTGATTTCCCATGCATGTAGCCTTTCCCTAACATAGTGGTAGTGAACCTCTATGTGCTTTATTCTTGCATGAAATATTGGATTCCTTGCAACTGCCATAGCACTCTGACTGTCAGTGAAAATGGTAGTGGGTGCCTGTTGACACTCACAAAGATCTGCCAATAACCTGCGTATCCATACACAATCAATTGTTGCCGTGAAAGCTGCCCTGTACTCAGCTTCACAAGTTGATGTAGCCACTGTGGGTTGCTTCTTGCTTAGCCAAGATATACATGCATTTCCCAAGAAAAAACAATTTCCACTTGTGGAATGTCGTGTGTCAAAATCACCAGCCCAATCTGAATCGTTGTAACCAAGAAGCTGCATAGAACTATGCTTTCCATACATATCCCCCCTTGGAAAGAACATGGCAAGATTAGGGGTACCTGAAAGGTAACGAAGTATGCGCTTCACAGTCTGCCAATGATGCATACCTGAGCTGTGCATAAATCTGCTTGCTTGTGAAACCCCAAATTGAATGTCTGGACGAGTGTTGCCTGCCAAATATATCAAGCAACCAACCGCTGCTGCATAAGTATGTACATCAAAAGGTTCTCCAGCATCATGCATGCTCAACTTTGATCCAATTTCTACGGGTGTAGAGATTGATTTACAATTTTTCATACCAAACTTGTCCAAAATTTTATGCAAATATTTTGCCTGCAACATGTATATGCCATCCTCTGATTGCACAAACTGAATACCCAAGTAATAATGTAGCAAACCAAGATCAGACATCTCAAAGGTTTTTCTCAAAGCATCTTTAAACGCTTCAATTTCATTTGCATTATTTCCTGTAAGAAGCATATCATCCACATAAAGTGTTAGCATAATAAGAACTCCATCTCTCTTTTTGACATACAAAGTACTTTCTGTTGGACTTCTGAAATCCCTGGCCAATCAAATAAGTATGTATCTTCTCATACCATGCTCTTGGAGCCTGTTTGAGACCATACAAAGCTTTACGCAATCTAAATACCTTTTGCTCTTGACCTTTTAAAACAAAACCACTTGGTTGACTTACATAAACTTCTTCCTGCAAATCACCATTCAAAAAAGCAGTTTTGATATCCAACTGATGCACTTTCCAACCATGATGAGCAGCAATTGCAACTAGTGATCTAACTGTGGACGCACGAGAAGTAGGAGCAAAGGTTTCATCATAATCTATGCCTTTCTATTGCGCATAGCCTTTTGACACAAGCCTTGCTTTGTACCTGTCAACAGTACCATCTTGTTTCCTTTTTACCTTAAAAACCCACTTTGTACCAATAGGCTTTTTACCTGTAGGCAAGTCCATTAGATCCCATGAGATGATTCATATGAATCGAATCAATTTCTTGTTGCATAGCATCTTTCCACTGAACACACTCTAAAGTTTGTTCAAATGAATCAGGCTCATCTGCATCACAAAGAGTGCTAAAGCAAGCCAAATCTACTTGCTCTCTGCCAAACGTAGTACCAGCACGTGTTTTTTGTGGCAACGGTGCATCCAACTTGCTATCCTGCAAAGTTTTCTGAACCCATTTAGGCAAGGTTCTTTCTTCCCTGAGAACTTCTTGCTCTTCACGCACAATTTCCTCTGCATCATGAGGTGTCACATGCTGACCAAAAGATTGATCAAGATTATCAACCTGTTGTGATTCTTGATTCTCCACAAAAGAAGGAAGCAAACCTTCAAATACATCATGCGTCTGCATATGAGGTACATCAAAAGCAACCATAGGTTGAGCAGTAGTTTTTGCAAAAATTACATCACGAATTTCAAAAATCTTGTTTGTAGCAGGATTGTAAAGTCTATAACCTTTACTTCCACTACTGTACCCCACAAATATACATTTGATTGCCTTATCATCAAGCTTCCCACGTAACTGCTGAGGGATGTGAGCATAAGCAAGACAACCAAAAACACGAAGATAACTAACTGAAGGTTTTCTGTCATACCAAGCTTCATATGGAGTAATGGTCTTCAAGGCACGAGTAGGACGCCTGTTCAAAACATGTGCTGCACAAGTAACTGTCTCCATCCATAGCTTATGAGTCAAACTCTTAGCCTTGAGCATACATCGAGCCGTCTCCATTAAAGACCTGTTCTTCCTTTTTGCAACACCATTCTGTTGTGGTGTGTATGGCATAGTGCAGTGGTGTTTAATGCCTTTCTTTCTCAAAAAATCCTTAAATGCACCTGACATGTATTCACCTCCTCGATCGGTACGAAGAGTCTGTACTTTGCAACCTGTTTCATTTTCAACCATGGCGACATAATGTTGAAAAACTGCAAACACATTTGACTTTGCTTTGAGTGGATACACCCAACAAAACCTGGAAAAGTCATCAATGAAGGTCACAAAATAAAGGCTGTTTCCTATAGATGCCGTCCTCATAGGACCACATACATCATTGTGTACAAGTTGCAACTTTCGTGTCGCTCTAACTGAACCATCCTGCGAAAATGCAAATATGTGCATCTTTCCAAGAACGCAACCTTCACATACATGTCTTGGTGGCATCTCCAATAAAGAAAAATCATGCACCATATTATGACGTTGTAAAGTCATCAAACTGCCATAACTAACATGCCCAAATCTAGCATGCCACAACTCAGCATTCTGCATGGCCTGAGTCTTTGTTTCTGCAATACATACCTGAATCTTCTTTTCATAACGATCTAGCACAAATAGTCCATTTTCCAGCGTACCTCTAGTGATAAGAGAATAACCATTCTCTCGATCTCGTACAACACATCTGTCATCCTCAAAAATGACCCGAAGACCATTTTTTGCAAGAGAGGATACAGACAAAAAATTCTTCTTGATCCCTGGAACATATAAGACATCTGGCAAGCATAAATCTGAACCATCTGAAATGGTAATCAAAATCTTACCAACGCCTTTGATTGGATAAGAAACATTATTTGCACATGTCACCTTCTTTCCTGCTGGAGCTGCATCCAATGAACAAAACAAATCCTTCCTTGAAGTAATATGCCTGGATGCACCACTATCAAAGTACCAAATCATTTGTATCTTGTCAACACTATAAGCAGAAAAATCTGAACATACTACAAAAGCATAAGAATCCTGCACAAAGTTTGCAGACTCTTCTTTAGCTGTAGAAGAATCACCAGAAGCTGAAACAACAAAACTTGACTCTTTCTTCTTTTCTTTAGCAATTCGCTTTTTACACTCACTAATATAGTGACCAGGTTTCTTGCAGTAGTGACATTTACCTTTCTTCTTGGACTTGTCGGAATCACCTTTAGACTTCTCTGAAGACTGTCCTACACCAGACTTGGAGTGATGAGCACTCTCTTTACCCTTGTTTTTGTTATGTACAACAAGAGCATGATCCATACCATCCACCTGTAAAGACTTGTTCTTACGTTGATCCTCTTGCAATAGTAAAGCCACTAACTCTTCAAAATGAAGAGGCTCAGGATTAGCTCGCAAAGACAGAGTCAAAGAAGTCTGAAAAGTCAAATAAGATGGTGGTAGTCAATTGAGTGTTTTGGAAACCAAGTCCTTCTCTGGAATCACTTCATCAATGCTAAGCAATTGCTCTTTAAGATCCCTGATTTTTGTAAGATGCTCGACAATATCGTCACCTTCGTCCATCTGTATTTTGTCAAGTTGTTTCTTCAAAAACTCTATTCTGGCAGTGTTTCTTCCTCCAAACATAGCTTGCAGAGTGTTCCAAGCATCCTGAGAAGTTCTGCAAGATCTGATATGTGGTGTGATTGTCCTCTTTATGGTTAAGGCAATCACGGCCATAGCTTGTGCATCTTTAGTATCCCATCTCTTTTGCTCTGGAGTGACTTGTGAGGGTCCTGCACCAACAGCTGCACCACGACCAGGCGTGGCAAGTGCAATGATACCTGGACGAACTTCATCTCCAGATACATAATCCCACAATCCTTTACCAACCAAAACATTTTTGGCCATAAAAGACCAAAGAGAATAGTTGGTACCATCCAATTTGTCTTCGGAGGTAAACGCACCAAAAATCTCTTTCTCCATAGATTGAGTCATACTGTGGATGCACACAAGAGAGAAAAAGAACCTCCAAGAGATTCACAAATCTCCTCTCCAATGCAAGAAAAACTCTACACAAAATCTCAGCACAAAGCTAAGACAACCTGCTTCCCAAAAGAACTGTTTACCTGAAGAAAATATGTCAAAAAGCACACCCTCTTGATCTAAACGCCTCCGAAAAGTAACTTCTGCTACGCTGCTCAGAAGAAAATTATGAGGGCTCGAACGGCTTCGAAAGGGGGGTAAAACCTCAAGTCACCTATTCAGAATACTCCCGGAACGTCGAGGATGCTCCCACGAGCAAATTTTTCGAAAACTGCTTGAAAACTGCAATTGTGCGCGCGGACGCGAAAACGCAAGTAGAGACTCTGGAAATCACCTCGCTCTGATACCAATTGTTGAAGATGATGAAACAGGAAACAGAAGGAAGACAACAACTCAGAGTAGGAAGAAGATGGAGAAGGAGAAGACACAGAGCTTGCGTACGAGATCTCTGTAGTCTCTCTCTCTGTATTGGAATAATAGAGTATATACAAACTCAGAGCTACAAAGCTTATATGAAACCCTAAGAGATAAGGTGTCCTTTCACACCAGATGTCCAAGGGGAAAAACCCAGTGGGAGAAAAGTGCCCCTGGTGAAGCGCGTATACACACTAACACTACTACATGTCTACAAGTTGAACAGGCTTTTATTGCTTCTCAAAGAAAGGGTGGTAACAGCAATGCAGCCACTTCTTATGGTTCTGCTGTGAGTGGCAAAACTTCTTTTCCTAATGCTTCTGCTGGCAGAAATACGTCTGGAAATTCTAGTGATAAGGGAAAAAAGAAAATGCGTTGCCATTATTGTAAACCTAATGATCACTTGATCAAAAAGTGTCCTAAGTTGAAGGCGAAAGAGGCTAAGAAGAAAGAGGGTGACTCCACTACAAATGTTGGTTCCACTACAAATGCATCCATTGTTGAGTCTTCTGTAAAATGAGACTGTAATGGTGATGTTGATGCAGAATGGGCTTTTAGCGTAGAGTGCACTTATAATCCTACTGTCCATTATGCATGCTTGTCAGTTTCTGCAGATTCATATGTGTGGTATTTCGATAGTGGTGCTACAAAGCACATTACCTCACATCGTGAATTATTCACCTCTCTTGAGTTTTTCCCTCATGGGAATTTAGTCACTTGTGCCAACAATGCCTCTTATCCGGTTCAGAGAGTTGGAAAGATTGTGCTTACTACTACAAATGCCAGTTCTTTCACACTTGTTGATGCACTTTATGTACCTGGGATCAAGAAGAATCTTTTCTTTGTATCTGCACTTGCTAGACTTGGACTTGTAGTCAAATTTGTGGATGACAGATGTACAGCTCATGATCTCTGGTGATGAAATCGTTGCATCTTGGCTTTGGTGCCGTGGGTTGTATAAGCTCACTTTGTATGACAAGTGTGGATAAAATTTTGCAAATGTAGTTGCATATTCAAGGGCTATTTCAGATGCAAAACTTTGGCATGCACGTTTTGGTCATCTGAATTTTGCCAGTTTGCTGCGTTTGCAGAAATCTGATATGGTTGCTTCTTTGTTGCCTCTTGAAGCACCTATCAAACATGTTTGTGAAGGCTGTATTTTGGGTAAGATGCAGCGTTCTAAGTTTCCAAAGGATGGTTCAGTTTGGGCCACATGCAGATTGCAGCTTGTGCATAGTGATGTTTGTGGGCCCATGCAAACTCCGTCCTTGGGCAATTATCTTTATTTCATGACTTTCATTGATGATTACTCCAGGCATGCATGGGTAAGCGAAGTACGAAGTTTTTATGTGCTTCAAACAATTTCTGGCTATGGCTAAAAATGTCTCGAAATGTACTATGTGCACCCTCCGTTCCGATCGAGGGGGGGAGTATATGTCTCATGAATTCAATGCATTACTGGCTAGTCGTGGGATAAAACACCAATGTACAGTGCCTTATACACCTCAACAAAATGGTGTTGCTGAGAGGAAAAACAGGTCACTTACAGAAATGGCACGATGTATGGTCAAAAGACAAGCTTTGCCGCATTCTTTTTGGCTTGAGGCCATCATGTGTGCCACTTATGTACTAAACAGGTGTCCTACAAAATCTTTTCACTCTATTACTCCATATGAAGCATTGCATAATAGAAAGCCTTCCATTGAGCACATGTGTTTTGGCTGTCTGGCATATGCTTTAGTGCCACAAACACAGCGAATAAAATTGGATGATAAGGCTGTCAAATGTTTTTTTTTTGTTATAGTGCTGAAAGAAAAGGTTACAGGTTGTATCATCCGTAAACAAAATGAATTCTGGTTTCAGGGGATGTAGTGTTTGTGGAAGGTTTTGTTCAGCCCTTGCTGTCTTGTTCTAGAGACAGTAATGTAAGCTCACAAGACATTTATAACACTTTTTTGCTTCTTTTCACTGGTGGAAATATGAATCTTAGTTCCAATGCGGCAAATGTACAGCCTATGGGGGTTTTTGAAAATGTTACAGATCAGCCTATTACTGATGCAGATGTACATGATGTACTTGATGAGCAAAGGGTTGAAAATGAGCAGGCTAGAGGTATGCCAAAATGGCCGGTGCACACTTTGCATGACAGTAAATTGGATGCACCTTTGTCTAATCGTACTCGTTCAAGCTCTCGCCATGCATCTTATGCATCAGATTGTTATGCTTTGGCTGTGTCTAACTTACATGATGTTGAGGAGCCTCTATCTTTTGATGAAGCACAGAATTCAAAAAATTGGATGGCTTCCATGCAATCCGAATATGATGCACTTATAGAAAATGACACAATGGACTTTATGTGATTTGCCTCCTAGCAAAAAGTCCATTGGTACAAAGTGGGTTTACAAGTTGAAACGCAAGCTGGATGGTGAGAACGATCGCAATAAGGCTCAACTTGTTGCAAAGGGTTATGCACAACAAAAAGGAATAGATTATGAAGAGACCTTTGCTCCCACTTGTTGTATGACTATTGTGCATTTTCTATGTGCATTGGCAGCTCATTTTGGTTGGGATGTACATCAATCAGACATTGTTACTGCTTTCTTGAATGGTGACATATTTGAGGAAGTTTATGTAACGCAGCCTCACGGTTTTTTCAAGAAAGGACAAGAGGACAAAGTGTGCAAATGTAACAAGGCTTTGTATGGGTTGAAGCAATCTCCTCGTGCTTGGAATGAGAAAGCTGACACTCATTTGGTCAAACAAGGCTTTCGTAACAGTCCAAGAGAAAGCACATTATATGTAAAATGTGAGGGTGATGTATTCCTCATTGTGGTTCTTTACGTAGATGATTTGCTGATCACTAGACCAAATGAGAGACATATTGTTGAATTTAAGGCTGATTTGAATGCTACTTTCAAAATGAAATATTTGGGGTTGTTGCATCATAATTGGGGCATACAGTTGAAGTAGTGTGATGGTGGTATTGCCTTGTGTCAGAAAAGTTACATAGAGACATTGCTATGTAACTTTGGACTTGAGGATTGCAGACCTATTGCCATTCCCATGGAAACATGTTTGAAGTTGAGTCTACGTGATGTTGGCGATCCTACTGATGTCACTCTTTACCAAACTGTTGTTGGCTGCCTCATTTATGTATGCAAAACGAGGCCAGATATTCAGTTTGCAGTCTCATAGGTTGGCAGATTTATGCATAGCCCAGGTTCTAGGCATTGGTAGGCTAGCATGACAATTCCTTTACTCATGTGCCAGCTCTCATTCACCGCATCACTCCAGGGGGGATTTGTTACCATATACATGTGGTAGTGATGTGTGTAAACACACTAGGACCGCTGGGGAATTTTTCCCTCTTTAGGAGGTTTTTTCCCCAGCTATCCTAGTGTGTAAACACACTAGGACCGCTGGGGCATTTTTTCCCTCTTTAGGAGGTTTTTTCCCCCATGCATTGTATATACGCCCATCACCCTATGGCTATCTATATTTCCATTGCACACTAAGTAACACACTCTCTATTGTGTGCCTTGAGCTTCCTTCGTCTTTTCCAAGTTGTGTGCATTTCTCTGCAACCCTAATTCTAACAGAGCAAAGTAGAGCATGACCATGTATTGAAAGAGGAGAAATTTGACACCATGATCCGGGATGTATGAGACATGAAAAATGTATGCACAAACAAGTCTTGGGCTGATGTATGTGGTAACAATGTGGTTCCTAATTCCTCACTCATCCAAGCTATGGTTTAAACAAAGAATGTTGAGAATGTGGATATGGAGGAGTTGAAGGAACGAGAGCGATGTTCTAAGAACATTGTTATTCATGGAATTTTCAAAGAGAAGTTAGAGACACTTCCTTCTCTTGCCATTGTTATCAAAGATTTCTTTAAAACTCACTTTGGCATGTCTGAAGTTATGGTCTATGGAGCACATAGAGTAGGGAAGCAAGGAGCTTCTCCCTTGAGAGAACGGCCAATTGTATGCACCATGCCGGATGAGACCAACCGAAAGATTATTCTTGACAATATTTGGATCTATTTGAAGGATACAAAATGTTTTGTATGTGAAGATCGCACTATTAAGCAATAAAATATGCGTTGCAAGACATATGATGAAAAGAATAAGAAAAACAAGGAGATCTCTCACAAAGAAAATGTGCTCAAGGAGGAGGCAAGTCACGAGAAAATAGGGATGCATGACCTATAAGACTGAGTTACAATAATTGAAAATATGCTTTTGGAATTGTAATGGATACCCATGGAATGCAGGGGTTAGCATTGATGAACTAGCAATCAAAGACAATGTTGTACATCTTGTTGAAACTTGGGAGCATGATACACAAAGGATTAATGGCTTGGAGGATTACAATGTACATTCATTGATGTGGTCAAAGAATCTCAAGCAACGAAGAGGGCAAGGAGGGGTAGCATGTATGGCTAAGAAAGGATTGGAAGATTTTGTATCAATTGTGAAAGATGACAAGTACAAATGTTATGTATGGTTGAAAATTATGACACCAAAAAGAGCACCCATTTTTGTAGCCGGTTGCTACATTCCTCACCATGATTCCCCCTTTTATGCTTGCATAGATAGAGATCAGCCATTTTTTATTTAGAAGAGGACATTGCTTATTTCAAAGGAAAAGGTGATTTTATTGTATTTGGGGATATGAATGCTCACACAAGAACATTGCAACATGATGCTCAACAATTTGATATGTCATACATTTCAAGGAAGTTGAAGGAACTTCACTTGTATGATCATACTTCAATGGATGAGAAAGAGCCGGATCGCTATGGAAAGTTACTTTTACACATGTGTAATAGCACGGGTATGCTCATTACCAATGGTGTATCTTTATGGAATGGAACCAATGGATTTACATGTAGGAAACATAATGGGAACAGTGTGATTGACTATATGCTACTCTGTGAAGCCATCATCTATCCCACTGTAAAGAGTTTTATGTTTGGCCAATGGAGCCCGGAATCCAACCATCGAACCTTATGTATTGACCTTTTATGTGGAGAAGCAACTAAGCATGATAATCTCAGCCAAAGGAAAGAGAAACCACCACTATGTATGGATTTCAGACGGGCACCAATGTACATTGAAATGGTTGAGCAAAAGTTATGGATGACAAAGATTCAATATGACGCACCATTGAAAACTAAATGGGAAGATTTTAAGAAAGTTATTTGTTCTTATGCCGAAGAAACAACTTTGTCAAGTCCAAGAAAAAGCACATGCATGTGGAAGATTTTGGAGAAACTTGAGGGGCAAGCGGGTTGCGAATTTTCAAAACTTGAGTCTTATGGATATGTACACACGTTGTAGAAAATTATATGAGCAATCAAATGCTTAAAAAATACCATTTTATGGTTCACTCTCATGTATGCCCTCTTTTTCTTGTAACATTTAATGGCCTAAAATCTTATGTGTAGCAGAAATTAGCATGAACATAGTGAGCATTTCATTAGAGTTGATTCCTAATGAGAATTACAAGAGTGCTTGGGTGGAGAGAGCAACAAAAAGCATAACACCTAGTTAGATAGCATCGACAATACTTTCAAAAGAGAGAGCAATTAAGCTATTGACAACAGTTGAGGACCGGATTTGCATGGAGCCGGTCCCCCCTCCAAAAGGCTTTGTATTATGGTTTCTCCCATCAAGAGAGACATTGTACAATACAATTCTTTGTGTTCCTTCAAGACGAGCTAGTGCAATGAAGATGGAAGCTTCATACACCAAGCAAAACACTTAATCAAACACAACTTGAATTATCCCCGTTCTCAGACCCAAGACCTCACACACCTTCGAAGATGGTGAGAGCTAGCAGGGTATGAGAGTAGATTGAGAGGAAAAAGAAGTATCTTACGAGAAAGAAGTACATCTCCTCACATAATCACTCATATTAGCATAGCTTAGCTTAGTAATTAGCTTGGTAGAGAAGATGAGCATGCATTAAAGCTTGGCTCTTGGTTGGATTTGCATCCACATGCCAAGAGAGTGTTGATGTAGGCTTCTATCTCACAAGCTTGGAGTAGGTGATGAGCTCTCCATTAAAGCTTGGGAGGAGATAGAGTATTTTCCCTTCACACATGGTCAAGTGTGAGAGTGTGTGTGTCAATGCCAAGCAAAAATCAGCCCCCTCTCTCTCTTGGGTGAGCCCTAGCTGCTAAGTTAGTCTGGCTTTTGCCTCATTGGACCTCCCCAGGTCAAGCCAATAGGGATTAAGCAGCATAAGTGATAGCCTTCTGACATGTGTCCCCCTTTCCCCTTTTGTGAGAGCTTTAGATAATTAAATAATTAAACTAAACTCTCATTGGACCCCTTTGCCTCCTGGCCAATAGGAATCAGGCAAGCCATGGGGCTCCTGAATGCTCATTGGACCCCTTGGGAGACTGCCCAATAGTCTTCTAGGACACTTAATTCTTATTGGTTTATTTTATTAAATGTTTTTAAATTAATTAAACTAGATTTACTCTAGCCTAATTCTCATTGGTCCACTTCAAGGGTCTTCCAATAGGAATTGGGCATACCTTGTGGGCATCTGGCCTAGGGAGCTGACATGTGTCCCTCATTCCCTTTGTGTAAAGGGAGCCTGTGTGTGTATGTGTGGCTTTCTCTCTCATCCCCTAGCTTTGGGGCTCGCCCCCTCCCATGTAGGGATGTAGAAAGACTTTTTGGGCACACACTAAGCATCCAATTTTCCCTAAGGTTGACCTTTGGACACAACCTTTGAATTTTGGAACCTTAGCATTTTGGAAGTCTTAATGGGCTGAACCTTAGGGTCTTTTTAGCCCGTTGTTTCACATGGCTCTTTTGCACATGGCCCCCCCTTTGGATCCCTATTTTCCCTCCTTTGGATCCCTACTGTGGCCGGTCTGCTAACTTAACCAATATTCTAGCTTTTTCTCCCTTGGCACTTCCCCACATTAAATGATCAGTTTAATATGAGAAAATCATTTAGGAGAATTAAATATTGATTATTATGACATTACCTCTCTCTTGAAATCATAGTCGTCCTCGACTATGGTGTAGAGAAGATAAAGCATATGCATGAGTCCTTTTCTTAGCGGGTAGAGGATCCCTATGTTACCCTACGACATCATTCCATAATGGATGACTAGTCCATTTGGCGCTTGAGAGCCTGAGGCTGCCGCAAGCATGTCTGCACATTAGTCCTATCAATCTTCCATAGTAGAGTGACAAGCTCTACTTGGTGTTCGGGAGACGTCGTCTCCGCAAACTTGATCTAAGCATGCATACTACTTCATTTTTGTGCACAAATAAAGAAAAAGAGAGTCTTATAAGACAAAAATTTTTGTTGATTTTTAACATTTTGTACATTTGCTTACTCTTGGGAAGCATTGTAAGCATTGAAAAGGTTTAGGTTATCCTTTAATTGTATGCCTTGCATCCATCTAGCATCTTCAAAAGGATAATTCTTAAACTTAATAAGATATCGTCGGATAGTCTTACCGCCTCTTAATACCTTGTCTTCATGTCGGAGAATGGACTCGGGCTGCAGCACCTCCTCGTGGTCCTCGATCTCCGGTGGGTCTTCAATAGTTGGTTCTTGAGGTGGCTCTCCTTTGTAAGGCTTTAAGAGGCTCACATGAAAAGCATTGTGTATGAGCCAATGATTGGGCAACTTAAGTTGATAGGCCATCTCATTGATTGGCCTAAGAATCTGGAAGGGACCATAGTACCTTTTTGCTAGTTTAGCATAGTACTTTTGGTGGCCCGTAGGATTCTTGCCCGTCGTGTGCCTTAATCGAGCCTTGGGAAACTTTAACAAGACCCAATCGTTTTCTTTAAAGGCTTGGGCTCTTCTGTGCTTGTCAGCAGCAGCCTTTTGCCTTTGCTGTGAGATAGAGATAGCATCCTTAATCTTTTGGAAAGATTCTTGTAGGTCTCGGCTATCCTCATCTGCAGCGAAGATCTTCCCATGTACCTTAAGTAGCAAGGGACTTTTTGATCTTCCCTCAATTACCTCGAAAGGTGCTTTTCCTGTAGAAGTATGTACAGTGTTATTGTAAGCATACTCTACTAAGGGTAAGTACTTCTCCCATTGGGATCTTTGATCTACTTCCGTTACATAGGCTTTTAGTAGATCGAGAATAGTTAGGTTAGCTATTTCACTTTGGCCATCAGTTTGTGGATGATAGGCCGAAGAGAAGTTTAGCCTTGTTCCTAAATTCTCAAAGAGACCCTTCCAGAAATTACTGGTCATTCTAGGATCTCTATCCGACACTATGGACATTGGCAAGCCATGGTACTTGAAAATTTGCGAAATGAAGAGGGTTGCCATTTGATGGGCTTTGATAGTCTTTTTGACAGGTATAAAATGAGCTTGTTTACTGAACCTGTCTACTATCGTCCATATTCCCGTATTCCCATGGATAGACTTAGGCAATCCAAAGATAAAATCCATGGATATGCTCTCCCATGGTGAATTAGGGATTGGCAAGGGTTGAAGCAATCCAAGTTGCTTCCCTCTATCAAATTTTGTCTTTTGACATACCACACATTTGGAAACATACTCATGTATGTTCACTTTCATGGTAGGCCAATAGAAATATGTTTCAATTCCCTTTAGGGTAGACTGAATCCCTCTATGCCCCGCATATGGGGGAGCATGAGATTCATACATTACTTTCTCACGTAGTGAGTTAGTAACGCATAGTCTATTGCCATAGAGAAGATAGCCATCTTGTAAAGTAAATGGTTCTTCTTTCTTCCCTAAGGCAAGGGCTGAAATCACATCTCTAAAATCGGGATCAATAGCATACTCATCTATCATTAAAGATAGATCATTGTGAGTTGCTATGGAAACCGCATTCACTCTCGGTCGTCTTGAGAGTGCATCGGCTACTTGATTATGCTTGCCAGCAATGTGAGCAATATGAAAATGAAATTGCGAAAGGAAATTTGCCCACCTCATTTGTTTGTCGGAGAGCTTGGTCTGCGTCATGAAGTACTTAAGACTTTGGTGATCCGTTCGCAGAATGAAAGGAGTCCCCAATAAATAGTGCTTCCATGAGTCTAAGGCATGTAGAACTGCAAGGAGTTCTTTTTCGTATATGCCTAGAGCTTGCTCAACAGGGTCGAGCCTTCGACTCTCATAGCCTATGGCGTGCCCTTCTTGGAGCAAAACAGCCCCAAGGCAATCACCACAAGCATCACATTGGACCTCAAATGGTTTTGAGAGATCTGGTAGTGTAAGCACAGGTTGAGAGATAAGCTTTTCTTTAAGCTTTTTGAAAGCATTGTTCTCCTTAGCAGACCACGTATACCTAACATTTTTCTTTGTTAGGTCATGTAATGGTCCCGCAATTTGTGAGAACTTTTCTATGAAGTGTCTATAGTATGCACACATACCTATAAAGCTTCTTAGTTCATGAAGATTCCTTGGTTTAGGCCATCCTTTTATTACCTCTAACTTGGATGGATCCATTTGGATTCCATCTTGAGAGATAATGTGACCTAAATATTGAATCTCTTGCAAGAAAAATTCACTTTTCTTTCGATTAACATAAAGTTTATTCTCTCTTAAAACTTGAAATATTACCTGGAGGTGTTGCTTATGTTCCTCTAATGAATTAGAGTAGATGATAATATCATCAAAGAACACTCCAGTGAAGGTTCGATGAGGTCTGAACAGCTTCTCCATCAAGCGGTTAAATGTGGCTGGTGCATTAGTCAAGCCAAAAGGCATGACAATGTATTCGTAAAGACCAAATGTAGTACGAAATGCGGTCTTTACAATGTCTTGATCAACTATCCTTATTTGATGATAGCCACTTTTTAGGTCAATCCTACTGAAGTAGGTCGATCCTTGTAGCTTATCAAATAGGTCTTCTACCCGTGGAACGGGAAACCTATTCTTGATAGTGATCCTATTTAGTGCTCTATAGTCGACACACATACGATATGTGCCGTCTTTCTTTTGCACTAATAGCACAGGTGAGCAAAATGGAGATGAGCTAGGCCTAACCATGCCCTTCTCAATTAACTCATGCACTTGCCGCATAATCTCCTCTTGTTGAGCTTGAGAAACTCTATAAGGAGGTTTGTTAGGCGGTGAACTTCCTGGAAGAAGTTCAATTGCATGGTCGTCATTACCTCGTTTAGGAGGTAGCTCAGAAGGGATGTCGTCAATAAAGACATCTTGAAACCCCTTGAGAAAATTGGATAACTCTAATTCCTTTTGGTTGCTTTTATTTTCTTTTGCTAAAGCATTAGGTTCATTTTGAGAATCTTTAACAAAAATCATGTACACGGAAATAGAGCTCTTTATTGACTTGTTGAAAGCTGGTGTATGTACAATGGGGATGGTGTTACCCATCTCCCTAGCATCTATATACATGTCCTTTTCCCTGAACTTAAAGGAGATTCTCCTTTCAGGAAATTTAACATGGGCAGCCAGACGGTCAAACCATGGTGCCCCTAGGATTACATCCTCATGCTTGAGAGAAGAGATAAAGAAATCCTCTTTGTCCACATAGCCTTGGACATGAAGCCTCAATTTCCCGATTAAGGGAGTGACTGAAGCTTCTTGCCCCTTGAAGGCACTGTCTGCGGGTAGGATATCTCCCATCTCGTAGGATTGTATGCCTAGCTTGGTGGCTAACTCCATAGATATGAAATTTGAGTAGAACCAGGGTCAAAGAGAATAAAAGCATCATGTTCTCTTACCTTTCCCCAAGCATGGCATAGAGGAGATCCTTTGTGGTGAGTTTGGTGAATCTCCTCCTCTTGGATTTCAACCAAAGAAGCTCTAGGAGGATCTTGGCGGTTGTTCTTTTGGGGACAAGCGCGGTACGCATGCCCTTGTTCGCCGCACTTGAAACACCGGTTATCTTTACGATAACGCTCAAGCTCTTCAGGAGAGAGTTTATTCTTTCCTTTGTAAACTCCCTTCTCTTTAGCTTTGTTGGAATTGCCCTTAGGAGACTTTTGGACATTGTCCTTCCCCTTAGGCTCATTGGAACCTTTGTTTTCCGGGGGCTTATTATTTCTTTTACCCCCCGTTTGGAAATTGATTCGCGAGGCCACCATAGTATGGTGTATTACCGCCGATATGGTACGTGGCCTTTGGGAGTTGACATACTCCGCCATTTCTTCGGTTAAGCCCGCACAAAATTGTTGCTTTTGCTCTCCAAAATCCAACTTTTTGAAGACAGTGGCTTTGAGTTGTAGGTCCCAAAACTTGTCTACATATTTGTGGATGGATTCATTGGGAGAGAGCTTTAAGCTTCGCCATTCGGTGAGTACTTTGTCTTTGGCATCGGTGGCCAAAAACTGCTTCATAATGGAAGCTCTTAAAGCCTTCCATGTTCGTGGAGCTTCACCGTTGGCTCGTAGGCTAGACCACCATTGTCTGGCGGACTTTTGAAAGTGCATAGCTACATGGCGTAGCTTAGAGGACTCCGTGAAGCCCTCATCTCCAAACGCCGCATCGAATTGCTGGATAAAGGCCAAAACTTTGTCTGTAGCACCGAAGGTGCCATCATAGGTAAGGAAAGAGATGCTCTTCCCTCCCTCTTTGAATTTCTTCAGCTTGGACGACCTCTTCCATGCGGCATAGGATTTCCTATGGCCTCTTCTTTTTGATGGTTCAAAAGTTCCACCATCACTTTCTTCAGAAGATGAAGAATTTGAAGAAGGTGGAGAAGAGGGTGACCTCTTTCTCGCCTTTTTCTTGTCTTGATCTTTGTCGTCTTCACCATAGCTTTCATAAGAGGAAGAGGATAAAGAAGATGGAGAAGAGGGTGTCCTCTTTCTCGCCTTTTTCTTCTCTTGCTTTTTATCATCCCTCTTTGAATTATGGCGTGGAGAAGAGTGTGATGGTCTTCTCCGCTTTGGTGGTGATGGAGAGCGTTTAGCCCGCCGTCTTCGTGGAGCCATCTCCGCCGAGGTGGCGGGAGACTCGCTTCTTTCTCGTTCCTTCGGTGGAGGCTCTTGAGTTCTCCTTTGGGAAGGAGATGCATCATCAAGAAGTAAGTTCTTGAGCCCTTCATATGGATTCTCTTCTTCTTCCCGAATCGGAGAGAGACCTCTTTTGGTAGTCTCACAAGGAGGCTTCCTAGGTGTTCTCTCGTCATGGTGATGAGCTTGGAGAATCCCGTGAGCACGGAGCTGCCGTTGCACTTCACTTTGGAGAGATGGATTGCCCATGGCTTGTTGAAGCCTAGAAACAAGATAATTAACAAGCATTGAAGCATCATTAGTAGCTTGCTCATGAGCAAAATCAAAGTTATCAACATTAATTTCACTCTCTTTAATATTGTCAGCCATTCTAACAACTTTTAGGTGTAAACTTTTTAGGTGTACTTTGGCACTTCAAGCCCTAGTTGCTACTCCTCTTTACCCCTTTAGAAAAAGCACTCAAGCTACTGTACCCGCGGCTCGAATACCATTAATTGCAAGGAATAGAAGAGAGGGTCTTTCGACACCAAAACAGCACCGGCTCCTGTCAAGCTTCTAATAGCTCAATAGTGGTTAAGCCGTAGGCAAGCCCCGTAGGACTCCACTATTAAGACCATAGCTCTCGACGGTGATGCCCCGTTAACTGCACAAAGGCAGGCGCACTGCAAGGCTGAAAAATCCCTATTCTACTTACTCACAGGCAATTAATAATACCAACCATTTGTAGCTAGCTTGAGGACCTCCCTTCTTGAGCAAGAAAAGAGAAACCTTGAGCTCTGATACCAATGTAACATTTAATGGCCTAAAATCTTATGTGTAGCGGAAATTAGCATGAACATAGTGAGCATTTCATTAGAGTTGATTCCTAATGAGAATTACAAGAGTGCTTGGGTGGAGAGAGCAACAAAAAGCATAACACCTAGTTAGATAGCATCGACAATACTTTCAAAAGAGAGAGCAATTAAGCTATTGACAACAGTTGAGGACCGGATTTGCATGGAGCCGGTCCCCCCTCCAAAAGGCTTTGTATTATGGTTTCTCCCATCAAGAGAGACATTGTACAATACAATTCTTTGTGTTCCTTCAAGACGAGCTAGTGCAATGAAGATCGAAGCTTCATACACCAAGCAAAACACTTAATCAAACACAACTTGAATTATCCCCGTTCTCAGACCCAAGACCTCACACACCTTCGAAGATGGTGAGAGCTAGCAGGGTATGAGAGTAGATTGAGAGGAAAAAGAAGTATCTTACGAGAAAGAAGTACATCTCCTCACATAATCACTCATATTAGCATAGCTTAGCTTAGTAATTAGCTTGGTAGAGAAGATGAGCATGCATTGAAGCTTGGCTCTTGGTTGGATTTGCATCCACATGCCAAGAGAGTGTTGATGTAGGCTTCTATCTCACAAGCTTGGAGTAGGTGATGAGCTCTCCATTAAAGCTTGGGAGGAGATAGAGTATTTTCCCTTCACACATGGTCAAGTGTGAGAGTGTGTGTGTCAATGCCAAGCAAAAATCAGCCCCCTCTCTCTCTTGGGCGAGCCCTAGCTGCTAAGTTAGTCTGGCTTTTGCCTCATTGGACCTCCCCAGGTCAAGCCAATAGGGATTAAGCAGCATAAGTGATAGCCTTCTGACATGTGTCCCCCTTTCCCCTTTTGTGAGAGCTTTAGATAATTAAATAATTAAACTAAACTCTCATTGGACCCCTTTGCCTCCTGGCCAATAGGAATCAGGCAAGCCATGGGGCTCCTGAATGCTCATTGGACCCCTTGGGAGACTGCCCAATAGTCTTCTAGGACACTTAATTCTTATTGGTTTCTTTTATTAAATGTTTTTAAATTAATTAAACTAGATTTACTCTAGCCTAATTCTCATTGGTCCACTTCAAGGGTCTTCCAATAGGAATTGGGCACACCTTGTGGGCATCTGGCCTAGGGAGCTGACATGTGTCCCTCATTCCCTTTGTGTAAAGGGAGCCTGTGTGTGTGTGTGTGGCTTTCTCTCTCATCCCCTAGCTTTGGGGCTCGCCCCCTCCCATGTAGGGATGTAGAAAGACTTTTTGGGCACACACTAAGCATCCAATTTTCCCTAAGGTTGACCTTTGGACACAACCTTTGAATTTTGGAACCTTAGCATTTTGGAAGTCTTAATGGGCTGAACCTTAGGGTCTTTTTAGCCCGTTGTTTCACATGGCTCTTTTGCATGGCCCCCCCTTTGGATCCCTATTTTCCCTCCTTTGGATCCCTACTGTGGCCGGTCTGCTAACTTAACCAATATTCTAGCTTTTTCTCCCTTGGCACTTCCCCACATTAAATGATCAGTTTAATATGAGAAAATCATTTAGGAGAATTAGATATTGATTATTATGACATTACCTCTCTCTTGAAATCATAGTCGTCCTCGACTATGGTGTAGAGAAGATAAAGCATATGCATGAGTCCTTTTCTTAGCGGGTAGAGGATCCCTATGTTACCCTACGACATCATTCCATAATGGATGACTAGTCCATTTGGCGCTTGAGAGCCTGAGGCTGCCGCAAGCATGTCTGCACATTAGTCCTATCAATCTTCCATAGTAGAGTGACAAGCTCTACTTGGTGTTCGGGAGACGTCGTCTCCGCAAACTTGATCTAAGCATGCATACTACTTCATTTTTGTGCACAAATAAAGAAAAAGAGAGTCTTATAAGACAAAAATTTTTGTTGATTTTTAACATTTTGTACATTTGCTTACTCTTGGGAAGCATTGTAAGCATTGACAAGGTTTAGGTTATCCTTTAATTGTATGCCTTGCATCCATCTAGCATCTTCAAAAGGATAATTCTTAAACTTAATAAGATATCGTCGGATAGTCTTACCGCCTCTTAATACCTTGTCTTCATGTCGGAGAATGGACTCGGGCTGCAGCACCGGCTGCAGCACCTCCTCGTGGTCCTCGATCTCCGGTGGGTCTTCAATAGTTGGTTCTTGAGGTGGCTCTCCTTTGTAAGGCTTTAAGAGGCTCACATGAAAAGCATTGTGTATGAGCCAATGATTGGGCAACTTAAGTTGATAGGCCATCTCATTGATTGGCCTAAGAATCTGGAAGGGACCATAGTACCTTTTTGCTAGTTTAGCATAGTACTTTTGGTGGCCCGTAGGATTCTTGCCCGTCATGTGCCTTAATCGAGCCTTGGGAAACTTTAACAAGACCCAATCGTTTTCTTTAAAGGCTTGGGCTCTTCTGTGCTTGTCAGCAGCAGCCTTTTGCCTTTGCTGTGAGATAGAGATAGCATCCTTAATCTTTTGGAAAGATTCTTGTAGGTCTCGGCTATCCTCATCTGCAGCGAAGATCTTCCCATGTACCTTAAGTAGCAAGGGACTTTTTGATCTTCCCTCAATTACCTCGAAAGGTGCTTTTCCTGTAGAAGTATGTACAGTGTTATTGTAAGCATACTCTACTAAGGGTAAGTACTTCTCCCATTGGGATCTTTGATCTACTTCCGTTACATAGGCTTTTAGTAGATCGAGAATAGTTAGGTTAGCTATTTCACTTTGGCCATCAGTTTGTGGATGATAGGCCGAAGAGAAGTTTAGCCTTGTTCCTAAATTCTCAAAGAGACCCTTCCAGAAATTACTGGTCATTCTAGGATCTCTATCCGACACTATGGACATTGGCAAGCCATGGTACTTGAAAATTTGCGAAATGAAGAGGGTTGCCATTTGATGGGCTTTGATAGTCTTTTTGACAGATATAAAATGAGCTTGTTTACTGAACCTGTCTACTATCGTCCATATTCCCGTATTCCCATGGATAGACTTAGGCAATCCAAAGATAAAATCCATGGATATGCTCTCCCATGGTGAATTAGGGATTGGCAAGGGTTGAAGCAATCCAAGTTGCTTCCCTCTATCAAATTTTGTCTTTTGACATACCACACATTTGGAAACATACTCATGTATGTTCACTTTCATGGTAGGCCAATAGAAATATGTTTCAATTCCCTTTAGGGTAGACTGAATCCCTCTATGCCCCGCATATGGGGGAGCATGAGATTCATACATTACTTTCTCACGTAGTGAGTTAGTAACGCATAGTCTATTGCCATAGAGAAGATAGCCATCTTGTAAAGTAAATGGTTCTTCTTTCTTCCCTAAGGCAAGGGCTGAAATCACATCTCTAAAATCGGGATCAATAGCATACTCATCTATCATTAAAGATAGATCATTGTGAGTTGCTATGGAAACCGCATTCACTCTCGGTCGTCTTGAGAGTGCATCGGCTACTTGATTATGCTTGCCAGCAATGTGAGCAATATGAAAATGAAATTGCGAAAGGAAATTTGCCCACCTCATTTGTTTGTCGGAGAGCTTGGTCTGCGTCATGAAGTACTTAAGACTTTGGTGATCCGTTCGCAGAATGAAAGGAGTCCCCAATAAATAGTGCTTCCATGAGTCTAAGGCATGTAGAACTGCAAGGAGTTCTTTTTCGTATATGCCTAGAGCTTGCTCAACAGGGTCGAGCCTTCGACTCTCATAGCCTATGGCGTGCCCTTCTTGGAGCAAAACAGCCCCAAGGCAATCACCACAAGCATCACATTGGACCTCAAATGGTTTTGAGAGATCTGGTAGTGTAAGCACAGGTTGAGAGATAATCTTTTCTTTAAGCTTTTCGAAAGCATTGTTCTCCTTAGCAGACCACGTATACCTAACATTTTTCTTTGTTAGGTCATGTAATGGTCCCGCAATTTGTGAGAACTTTTCTATGAAGCGTCTATAGTATGCACACATACCTATAAAGCTTCTTAGTTCATGAAGATTCCTTGGTTTAGGCCATCCTTTTATTACCTCTAACTTGGATGGATCCATTTGGATTCCATCTTGAGAGATAATGTGACCTAAATATTGAATCTCTTGCAAGAAAAATTCACTTTTCTTTCGATTAACATAAAGTTTATTCTCTCTTAAAACTTGAAATATTACCTGGAGGTGTTGCTTATGTTCCTCTAATGAATTAGAGTAGATGATAATATCATCAAAGAACACTCCAGTGAAGGTTCGATGAGGTCTGAACAGCTTCTCCATCAAGCGGTTAAATGTGGCTGGTGCATTAGTCAAGCCAAAAGGCATGACAATGTATTCGTAAAGACCAAATGTAGTACGAAATGCGGTCTTTACAATGTCTTGATCAACTATCCTTATTTGATGATAGCCACTTTTTAGGTCAATCCTACTGAAGTAGGTCGATCCTTGTAGCTTATCAAATAGGTCTTCTACCCGTGGAACGGGAAACCTATTCTTGATAGTGATCCTATTTAGTGCTCTATAGTCGACACACATACGATATGTGCCGTCTTTCTTTTGCACTAATAGCACAGGTGAGCAAAATGGAGATGAGCTAGGCCTAACCATGCCCTTCTCAATTAACTCATGCACTTGCCGCATAATCTCCTCTTGTTGAGCTTGAGAAACTCTATAAGGAGGTTTGTTAGGCGGTGAACTTCCTGGAAGAAGTTCAATTGCATGGTCGTCATTACCTCGTTTAGGAGGTAGCTCAGAAGGGATGTCGTCAATAAAGACATCTTGAAACCCCTTGAGAAAATTGGATAACTCTAATTCCTTTTGGTTGCTTTTATTTTCTTTTGCTAAAGCATTAGGTTCATTTTGAGAATCTTTAACAAAAATCATGTACACGGAAATAGAGCTCTTTATTGACTTGTTGAAAGCTGGTGTATGTACAATGGGGATGGTGTTACCCATCTCCCTAGCATCTATATACATGTCCTTTTCCCTGAACTTAAAGGAGATTCTCCTTTCAGGAAATTTAACATGGGCAGCCAGACGGTCAAACCATGGTGCCCCTAGGATTACATCCTCATGCTTGAGAGGAGAGATAAAGAAATCCTCTTTGTCCACATAGCCTTGGACATGAAGCCTCAATTTCCCGATTAAGGGAGTGACTGAAGCTTCTTGCCCCTTGAAGGCACTGTCTGCGGGTAGGATATCTCCCATCTCGTAGGATTGTATGCCTAGCTTGGTGGCTAACTCCATAGATATGAAATTGTGAGTAGAACCAGGGTCAAAGAGAATAAAAGCATCATGTTCTCTTACCTTTCCCCAAGCATGGCATAGAGGAGATCCTTTGTGGTGAGTTTGGTGAATCTCCTCCTCTTGGATTTCAACCAAAGAAGCTCTAGGAGGATCTTGGCGGTTGTTCTTTTGGGGACAAGCGCGGTACGCATGCCCTTGTTCGCCGCACTTGAAACACCGGTTATCTTTACGATAACGCTCAAGCTCTTCAGGAGAGAGTTTATTCTTTCCTTTGTAAACTCCCTTCTCTTTAGCTTTGTTGGAATTGCCCTTAGGAGACTTTTGGACATTGTCCTTCCCCTTAGGCTCATTGGAACCTTTGTTTTCCGGGGGCTTATTATTTCTTTTACCCCCCGTTTGGAAATTGATTCGCGAGGCCACCATAGTATGGTGTATTACCGCCGATATGGTACGTGGCCTTTGGGAGTTGACATACTCCGCCATTTCTTCGGTTAAGCCCGCACAAAATTGTTGCTTTTGCTCTCCAAAATCCAACTTTTTGAAGACAGTGGCTTTGAGTTGTAGGTCCCAAAACTTGTCTACATATTTGTGGATGGATTCATTGGGAGAGAGCTTTAAGCTTCGCCATTCGGTGAGTACTTTGTCTTTGGCATCGGTGGCCAAAAACTGCTTCATAATGGAAGCTCTTAAAGCCTTCCATGTTCGTGGAGCTTCACCGTTGGCTCGTAGGCTAGACCACCATTGTCTGGCGGACTTTTGAAAGTGCATAGCTACATGGCGTAGCTTAGAGGACTCCGTGAAGCCCTCATCTCCAAACGCCGCATCGAATTGCTGGATAAAGGCCAAAACTTTGTCTGTAGCACCGAAGGTGCCATCATAGGTAAGGAAAGAGATGCTCTTCCCTCCCTCTTTGAATTTCTTCAGCTTGGACGACCTCTTCCATGCGGCATAGGATTTCCTATGGCCTCTTCTTTTTGATGGTTCAAAAGTTCCACCATCACTTTCTTCAGAAGATGAAGAATTTGAAGAAGGTGGAGAAGAGGGTGACCTCTTTCTCGCCTTTTTCTTGTCTTGATCTTTGTCGTCTTCACCATAGCTTTCATAAGAGGAAGAGGATAAAGAAGATGGAGAAGAGGGTGTCCTCTTTCTCGCCTTTTTCTTCTCTTGCTTTTTATCATCCCTCTTTGAATTATGGCGTGGAGAAGAGTGTGATGGTCTTCTCCGCTTTGGTGGTGATGGAGAGCGTTTAGCCCGCCATCTTCGTGGAGCCATCTCCGCCGAGGTGGCGGGAGACTCGCTTCTTTCTCGTTCCTTCGGTGGAGGCTCTTGAGTTCTCCTTTGGGAAGGAGATGCATCATCAAGAAGTAAGTTCTTGAGCCCTTCATATGGATTCTCTTCTTCTTCCCGAATCGGAGAGAGACCTCTTTTGGTAGTCTCACAAGGAGGCTTCCTAGGTGTTCTCTCGTCATGGTGATGAGCTTGGAGAATCCCGTGAGCACGGAGCTGCCGTTGCACTTCACTTTGGAGAGATGGATTGCCCATGGCTTGTTGAAGCCTAGAAACAAGATAATTAACAAGCATTGAAGCATCATTAGTAGCTTGCTCATGAGCAAAATCAAAGTTATCAACATTAATTTCACTCTCTTTAATATTGTCAGCCATTCTAACAACTTTTAGGTGTAAACTTTTTAGGTGTACTTTGGCACTTCAAGCCCTAGTTGCTACTCCTCTTTACCCCTTTAGAAAAAGCACTCAAGCTACTGTACCCGCGGCTCGAATACCATTAATTGCAAGGAATAGAAGAGAGGGTCTTTCGACACCAAAACAGCACCGGCTCCTGTCAAGCTTCTAATAGCTCAATAGTGGTTAAGCCGTAGGCAAGCCCCGTAGGACTCCACTATTAAGACCATAGCTCTCGACGGTGATGCCCCGTTAACTGCACAAAGGCAGGCGCACTGCAAGGCTGAAAAATCCCTATTCTACTTACTCACAGGCAATTAATAATACCAACCATTTGTAGCTAGCTTGAGGACCTCCCTTCTTGAGCAAGAAAAGAGAAACCTTGAGCTCTGATACCAATGTAACATTTAATGGCCTAAAATCTTATGTGTAGCGGAAATTAGCATGAACATAGTGAGCATTTCATTAGAGTTGATTCCTAATGAGAATTACAAGAGTGCTTGGGTGGAGAGAGCAACAAAAAGCATAACACCTAGTTAGATAGCATCGACAATACTTTCAAAAGAGAGAGCAATTAAGCTATTGACAACAGTTGAGGACCGGATTTGCATGGAGCCGGTCCCCCCTCCAAAAGGCTTTGTATTATGGTTTCTCCCATCAAGAGAGACATTGTACAATACAATTCTTTGTGTTCCTTCAAGACGAGCTAGTGCAATGAAGATGGAAGCTTCATACACCAAGCAAAACACTTAATCAAACACAACTTGAATTATCCCCGTTCTCAGACCCAAGACCTCACACACCTTCGAAGATGGTGAGAGCTAGCAGGGTATGAGAGTAGATTGAGAGGAAAAAGAAGTATCTTACGAGAAAGAAGTACATCTCCTCACATAATCACTCATATTAGCATAGCTTAGCTTAGTAATTAGCTTGGTAGAGAAGATGAGCATGCATTGAAGCTTGGCTCTTGGTTGGATTTGCATCCACATACCAAGAGAGTGTTGATGTAGGCTTCTATCTCACAAGCTTGGAGTAGGTGATGAGCTCTCCATTAAAGCTTGGGAGGAGATAGAGTATTTTCCCTTCACACATGGTCAAGTGTGAGACTGTGTGTGTCAATGCCAAGCAAAAATCAGCCCCCTCTCTCTCTTGGGCGAGCCCTAGCTGCTAAGTTAGTCTGGCTTTTGCCTCATTGGACCTCCCCAGGTCAAGCCAATAGGGATTAAGCAGCATAAGTGATAGCCTTCTGACATGTGTCCCCCTTTCCCCTTTTGTGAGAGCTTTAGATAATTAAATAATTAAACTAAACTCTCATTGGACCCCTTTGCCTCCTGGCCAATAGGAATCAGGCAAGCCATGGGGCTCCTGAATGCTCATTGGACCCCTTGGGAGACTGCCCAATAGTCTTCTAGGACACTTAATTCTTATTGGTTTCTTTTATTAAATGTTTTTAAATTAATTAAACTAGATTTACTCTAGCCTAATTCTCATTGGTCCACTTCAAGGGTCTTCAATAGGAATTGGGCATACCTTGTGGGCATCTGGCCTAGGGAGCTGACATGTGTCCCTCATTCCCTTTGTGTAAAGGGAGCCTGTGTGTGTGTGTGTGGCTTTCTCTCTCATCCCCTAGCTTTGGGGCTCGCCCCCTCCCATGTAGGGATGTAGAAAGACTTTTTGGGCACACACTAAGCATCCAATTTTCCTTAAGGTTGACCTTTGGACACAACCTTTGAATTTTGGAACCTTAGCATTTTGGAAGTCTTAATGGGCTGAACCTTAGGGTCTTTTTAGCCCGTTGTTTCACATGGCTCTTTTGCACATGGCCCCCCCTTTGGATCCCTATTTTCCCTCCTTTGGATCCCTACTGTGGCCGGTCTGCTAACTTAACCAATATTCTAGCTTTTTCTCCCTTGGCACTTCCCCACATTAAATGATCAGTTTAATATGAGAAAATCATTTAGGAGAATTAGATATTGATTATTATGACATTTTCTACTATTGAGGATGTATGTGGTGGGCTTGAAAAGTTGACTACTCGCAAAGAGGGAGATCTTCAAGGTATCAAGCCAGAGATGATCAAATGGACGGGAGATTTTACCCATGAGTGGATGTCTGATATGGTCAACCTTGCACTGCAACATGTATGCCTTATGATTGAAGTACTAATTGGGTTAATCCTTTAAAGGAGGAGATGTAAAGAATGTAAACAACTACCGGACTATAATGATTGGGTCTCTTATGGAAAAGTTGTTTGGGTGAATAATGGAGATAAAATTGAGTGATTGGGCTGAAGAGAATGACAAACGTGCAAAAGGACAAGCGGGGTTTTGTCAATGCCATAGCACCATTGATCATCTTGTCACTCTTCGTGTTCTCATGGAGGAAAGTCGGTTGAAAGACAAGCGATTGTGTTGTTGTTTTGTGGACTTGAAGAAAGCCTTTGATATGATTCCATGTAATAATTTGTCAAGAAGGATGGAAGAAATCCAAGTGCCAAGTGAGTTTATGCTTGCGGTTTCTCGAATCTATGAGAAGGTGATTTGTCAATTGCGCATGGAAAGAGAAATTTCAAAAAAATTTGTAAGCACTATTGGGGTTAAACAAGGATGTCCGTTGTCACCAACTCTCTTTGGTATATGCATCGATCAATTGGAACAAATGGTACTTGACTTTATGCAAGAAAAAGGCATTGAAGAGGTCACTATTTACAATGCGGTAATCATGCTTTTGTTGTATGCGGATGATGTAGTGCTTCTAGCACACACTTTAGAAGATGCACAAAAGCTTATGGTTGTCCTTGAGAACTTTTGCTTGCATAGTGGGCTGATTGTGAATGACTCCAAAACAAATGTTATGCTTGTGAAAACCAATTATAAGGATAAGCTATGCATTGTGTACAACAATGAAACACTTGAAGTTGTTGACCCGGGGGATTCACTGTGCTTTTCCGTACGGCCACGTGAGTGTACAATAGGGGGGGTTTTGGATTTTGTACATAAGCGTATACAATAGGGGTAGCCCCTCATTATTTCATACTCATACTGTATACATAAGGGAGGGGGGAGGGAGGGGGGGGGGGGGGGGGGGGGGGGGGGGGGGGGGGGGGGGGGGGGTAACATTGGGGCTACATTTAAGTACCTGAGCCACCTTAAATACATTAGTAAGTCTCTCTCTCTCTCTCTCTCTCTCTTCTCTCTCT
This sequence comes from Adiantum capillus-veneris, assembly GCF_014529385.1. Lineage (NCBI taxonomy): Eukaryota > Viridiplantae > Streptophyta > Polypodiopsida > Polypodiales > Pteridaceae > Adiantum > Adiantum capillus-veneris. The sequence goes on from NC_140936.1 coordinate 75,445,725, forward strand.
CTCTCTCTCTCTCTCTCTCTCTCTCTCTCTCTCTCTCTCTCTCTCTCTCTCTTCTCTCTCTCTCTGTTCTCTCTGTCTGTGTTGTGTGTGTGTGTGTGTGTGTGTGTGTGTGTGTGTGTGTGTGTGTGTGTGTGTGTGTGTGTGTGTGTGTGTGTGTGTGTGTGTGGTGCATCAATGAATACTTTCATGGCATGGTGAAAGCAAGGGCAAACTTGAAATTCTCTCGTTTTTTGGGTCAAAATTAGAAGCTTTTGTCGATAATTACACTAAAACTTATGTAAATTTTCTCGTTTTCTTAAAGCCAAGCTCAAACCCCTCTAATTTGCCAAAATTCCCAAAATAACCTTCAAATTTTTAAAATTCCCAAAGTACCTATGTATCTATTTTGGTCGGATTGATCAAGCTTTTCTAATTTTTATTTCTTTTTGACAATTGAGATGCATTTTTGAGTGGTTAGCATGTAATTTGTCACATATTACCTCACAAAACAGGCGATTATATCCACAAAGATAGCACATAAGCGTAGTCATCAACAAAATTTCAATCATTGAAGAACAAGAATACATCCTAATTCCTCTCTGTCCTATCACACATTGGGTAGAGAGAGAGAGAGAGAGAGAGAGAGAGAGAGAGAGAGAGAGAGAGAGAGAGAGAGAGAGAGAGAGAGAGAGAGAGAGAGAGAGAAGAAGAAGAAGAAGAAGAGAGTTTTAACGTCGTAGGAAACTATCCCAAGATACCTTAAAGATCTAGCCGACGAGGAGAGTTGAACTCAAGACTTGTTATTCAAGAGAAAGAGGGAGAGAGGGATGGAGAATGTTAAAGCTAGTATTTATTATGCTAGTTCAAATGTAGAAATGACACATCATGAGAACATAGATTTTCACTCTATATTTGCTTCACAACCTTTCATGGCAACATGATGGTGTTCAAGCATCATCTACCTGCACTATTTGAACATAGGGGATGCACGAGATTGATCTTTTCTATCACCACCGTTTGAATATGGAGGCAGCACAAGATTAATCCAAGCATCTCTCAAGTGCACGGTGTGAACATAGAGAAGGTTGAAGTCACCTCTAGCCCTCTTCTTTCGTTGCATCGTGTGAATTCAGCCTACGTCTCACCCTACGTCTAGAAATCTTCATGCAAATTTGACTCAGCAACAAATTTTTTTCCCAACTTTTGAGCATTTCCAAAGGTTGGTCCTTCATTGCAGACAGTGAAGAGGCTTTGTACGAGTAGAGAGCCGAGGTTTCCAAGGTTTTCTCTTCGTCCTCACTCTCTCCCCCTCGCGAGTCGCAGATGAGCTTCCAAACTCCATAGCTAGTCCTACAAGGCATCTCTCCCCTCCCTTAGAGACTTCAATTTGACAAGATACTGTGCTTTACCTCCTTTTCTGTGCATGCTTCCAATCTATCATTTTTCCACCTCAGGGCTTGCTGCTTCAGCATGATCTACTTCAGCAATGCTATCACAAGTGCTTGCCAACATGGGTGCCTTTTCGTATCACATGCGAGGATCGAGGTGGCACTTGCGATGCTAGGATCGACATGAGAGATGCAGACCAGCATGCAGAAAACGCGCGGCGGGGGGCACTCCAGGTGGTGCAAGGAAGCCAGAGCAGGTTGACAAAGACCATTAAAAACATATTATATAGACAAAACTATCAGTATAGCATCGAGTTGCTTGAGGCGATCTGGCTTAGGCCAAATACTTCTTCCATCATGAGATCGCGAGTTGGAATCTGTCGTCTGTACCGAAACGGAGTTAACATTTTAACTGGTGGTGAATTGGAGGTAGCTCCTAGAGGAAAATTCCGTCGTCCATGTGTGTGTGTGTGTTGGGGTGGGGGACGGGAGGAGGGGCGGGGGGGGGGGGGGTGTTTTACTTGTGTGTATCATGTATGTAATGTGTTGCGCAGCTTGTGTTATAAGTTATAACGTATCTAAATATTGCACTCAATATAGGATCATTAAAGGGTGCTTATAATGTTGCATGCAACATGTGTCAAGAGTCTCATCACTCGCAGGAGAGTCTCATCACTCGCAGCTCCCGATTCCCTCCTCTTCTTCCTATCCAAATCCATCCGGATTCTGAAGTGCATCATCTTTCAAGTTTCTCAACAGCTCAAGCTTCAGTGTTTAGGTCGACAATCAACAACTCATGAGGCGTTGGCCCCTTGCTGGCGCATTTGAAGCTATCTGCTCAAACGCAGGCTGAAACCCATCAATGTCGAGCTCAATTCCTTAGTCCTACCTCTGTGGAAATTCAGTGAATCTTTTGCTCAGGTTGGCGCTCATGGATCTATCTGTTTGTCCCAATAACCAGTTTAATATTTAAGTTAAAACTTGAATGCCTTGATGCAATCATGGAGTCTTGTATGGTCTTGTGCCTGGCAGAGAGAGAGAGATTTATGTTGTACGATCCTGCACTCACTCAGCGAGATGGCGCACAGAGAGAGAGGGGGGGGGGGGGGGGGGGGGGGGGGGGGCTGATGTAGAACAGAGACTGGCCCTACTGCCTGGTGTATGCAACACAAAACGAGAGAGAGAGAGAGAGATGGAAACTATGCCCCCGTGCTCAGCATGTCCTCCTTTTTCTCGGATGGAAACTTGCAGAGCACAGTGAGTACCTTGCCCCTACGCACAAGATAGAGAGAGACCCTCTCTTCTGCTCCAAAGTTTCTCAAATGCGCCTCCTTGCCTTGTTTCTGCTGCTAAATCTCTTTGTCCATCTGTTGCCCACGCCCCCCCCCCCTCCCCCAACACACACACACACACACACACAATCAAGCCAGCCTAATCACGACAGCTACTTCTCCTAGTAGCTCGTATGGATTTGGGCCCTTGTTCCCTGCGCGTTGTGGGTTGCCCTGTAGTCCCGATCAGCCTTCTACTCACGCATAGAGCTACTGTGGGTTTCTGGGATTGAATCCCTATTGAAAGTGTAACTTGGGATCATGATTTGGTTTCCAGATTTGCACGGTGAGACCTGCTGTCTGTATAAGGAGTCCTTGAATTGCTTGAAATGGAGTGTTCATCTAGTGTGTTATTGGATGCTCTGACAACAGTTTTTGAGGCCACGAAAGGTGGGGATGCTATGAGAAACTCAGAAAATGGGTTGGGAAAAGTGCCTCTATGATATTCTATGCTTAGTGCCACGACTGCACGATCTGGAAAGCATTGTTTGGACATTGGAATTGTGTGGTTATTACTGAAAGATTTAGTTTCAGGTCAGTTCATGGCTGATTCAGTATGAAGTTCACAACCGATTCTTAACTCAAAGAGAGAGAGAGAGAGAGAGAGAGAGAGAGAGAGAAGAAGAAGAAGAAGAAGAATAAGAGAGTTTTAACGTCGTAGGATACGCATACCCAGTATATGACTTGCCTCACCCATGTCTTTCATGTCAAAAACCTTTGCCATTTTTGGCTTAAGAACAAAAATTTCTACCATTTTTCTACCAGCAAGTAACATGTCATCCACATACAAGATGAGGATTATCAAGCTACCATCCTTAGCTTGTCGAGTATATAGGCAATGATATGTCTCACTCCTCTTGTATCCTTGAGAAAGCATAAATTGGTGAAACTTCTCGTACCATTCTCCATAGAGACTCTTTCGCAAACGACATACCAATTTCTCTTTGCCTTTCTCAACATACCCTTCTGGCTGCTGCATATAAACCTCCTCATGCAAATATCCATGAAGAAATGCCATTTTCACATCCATCTAATGTAAATGCAGATCATGTTTGGCAACCAAAGCAAGTACACTTCTCAACGTTGTCATCTTGACAACTGGTGAAAAGACTTCATCAAAATCTATTTTGTGTTCTTGCTTAAAACCTTCCAGCGAGATAGGTCAAAGAAGATGCTTTACTTATCTCAGGAAGAGTATATTGACAAGATGTTGCAACGTTTCCTTATGGACAGGGGAAAGGCATTGATGACACCATTGCCGTCATATGTGAAACTAAGCAACCAAGATTGCCCACAGTCTGAGGTGGAAAATGTTGAAATGGATACGGTGCCGTATGCATGTGGGAGTTTGATATATGCAATGATTGCTACACGTCCGGATATTTCATTTGCAGTGGGAGTGGTTAGGAGATATATGTCAAATCCCGGCAAGAAACATTGGGAGGCAGTGAAATGTATCATGAGATACTTAGAACATACAAAGAGTATGCGCATATGCTATGGTAGTCAGGATTTGAATGTCAGAGGATACATTGACTCAGATTATGCAAGAGACTTGGATAAGAGGAGATTTACATCAGCCCACAGTGTGCGGTGGAAAAGGTTGAAACGGATACGGTGTCGTATGCGTCTGCATGTAGGAGTTTGATGTATGCAATGATTGCTACACGTTTGGATATTGCATTTGCAGTGGGAGTGGTTAGCAGATATATGTCAATTCTCGATAAGAAACATTGGGAGGCAGTGAAAGGTATCATGAGATACTTAAAACATACTAAGAGTATGCACATATGCTATGGTAGTCAGGATTTGAGTGTCAGAGGATACATTGACTCAAATTATGCAGGAGACTTGGATAAGAGGAGATCTACATCAGGCTATGTCTTTACATTGGCTGGAGGTTCCATATCATGACGATCTCGATTACAAGATTTTATCATGCAGTCTACTATAGAAGCTGAGTATGTTGCAGCAAATAAAGCATGCAAAGAAGCTATTTGGCTTGGTAGATTGGTAGCAGACTTGGGAATTAAAGTAGATATGCTAGAGTTATATTGTGATAGTCAAAGTGCTATACAATTGGCAAAGAATCCAGTGTTCCATTCGAAGACTAAGAATATTGATGTGAAATGCCACTTCATTAGGGAAGTACTTGAAGACAAGCAGATACAATTGTTGAAGATCCACACCAAGGACAATCTTGCTGATCTACTCACAAAGGGACTTCCAGGAGAGGGCTTTGTGCATTGTCGTGAGTTATTGGGCATTGGATAGATGGAAGCCATGTAAATATTTGTACATTTATGTTCATAGATTTTTACAGTTATTTAAAGTGCCACATTAGACTTTAAGTCGGAGGTTGTTGGGATTAATGCCCAAGTGGCTTCTTATACGGATATGGCCGCCCGCCCGCCTAACTCGCTTATCACTAACTCTTTGTATATACTCACTTATACTTTTGTGAATAATAAGATTTTGGGAGATAACCCTTCAAACAATTCTATGTGTACTGTGTAAGCTCTCTGTATGTGTATCTGTGTGTGTGTGTGTGTGTGTGTGTGTGTGTGTGTGAGTCGATCTAAGCTCCGCTGCGTGACTTCAGCTTTTTGGGAAGCCAACTGCAGATGTAAGAAACTAGGCAAGTAGGCTCTCCTGGATCCTCCTCCCAACCTCCCTTTATAGGTGGGCTCCTAGCCCCTTGCCCTAGATGGATCCCCTGTCCACACTACCTAGCCCGGCCCTTGGCCGTAGTCCTTGCCTAGCCTAGTTCTTAGGGTACAGGACCCTTGTCCTGACATTACTTCCCCCTTCACTACAAGAGGTTGTGTGCTCTTGTGACGCTTATAGCGACGAAAATACACTGGGTTTTCTAAACCCCCGGCGTTGCTAAAAGCGTCGCTATTAGCGTCGATAAGAGAACGTCTCTATAGTAGTCGCTATTGCATTCGCTATATGCGTCACTATATAGCGACGCTTATAGCGACGTTGCAGGGCCATAGATAGCGACGCTTATAGCGACGTTGTAGAGCCTAATATAGCGACGCGCATAGCGACGCCCGAGATTAAAAAATTTTGGTGCAGGGCATCACCCATCAACCATATTGAATGTTTCATTGGTCTATTTACCTTTGAAAAAAAGTGCAAAGGTAGACCCAAAATAGTCACCCACAAGACAATATAATCATTAACTCCAACATCCATAGTACGTATTGTTTGCAAAATAAAGATACAAAAATGACAAGCGTGAATTGATGGAAGTAAATAAATGACAATTGTACACAGCAGCAAAATCACTTGATTGTTAATCATTGCAAATGTAATAGTTACAAACTATTGTCATTATTTAAAAAATATACATGGTTTTCAAAAATACATAGTTACATGGTCTCATGATACATAAGCTAGGACAAAAAGAAACTAATTCTATCTAGCTATGGCTAAACTGACGTCGTCTAATCAGACGTCGCATCGCGTCCAAGCGGCGTATCTGTCGGATTCTGCAAAAAAAAACAATAAGATAGCCCATTGTAAGTATAAACATTGAGGCGGTCCGGGGCGGGCAACAAGAAGAGCAACCTCTAGACACCCTTCAAGGCTCCCGTGCTACTCAATGGGGCTGGGGCACAACACAACACAAACCAAAACAACAAACCCCCAGCCAAATCCCAACTACACAAGGGGCACCACCTAGTTTAAGAGCGAACTAGGACGCAAAAGAGGAGAATCGTTAGAGCAACCCACAAACAAGCAAGGAATTTACACTAACCCTAACACCAATGGAACACTCTCACACACTAAAACACGAGAGAGAGAGAGAGAGAGAGAGAGAGAGATATGGTGCTCGGGCTGCTTTGAAGTGTATCGTTAATGATCAAGCAAACATAAATATATATATGTTGAGGCGGTCCGGGGCAGGCAACAAGAAGAGCAACCTCTAGACACCCTTCAAGGCTCCCGTGCTGCTCAATGGGGCTGGGGCACAACACAACACAAACCAAAACAACAAACCCACAGCCAAATCCCAACTACACAAGGGGCACCACCTAGTTTAAGAGCGAACTAGGATGCAAAAGAGGAGAATCGTTAGAGCAACCCACAAACAAGCAAGGAATTTACACTAACCCTAACACCAATGGAACACTCTCACACACTAAAACACGAGAGAGAGAGAGAGAGAGAGAAAGGGGGAGAGAGAGAGAGAGAGAGAGAGAGAGAGAGATAGTGCTCGGGCTGCTTTGAAACGTATCGACAATGATCAAGCAAACACAACTATATATTTAAGAAAGAGAGAGAAAGGGGGAGGGGGTGCTTGTTGCATTAATACCTTCTTACAAATCTGTCATGACAAATCAAAGTGAAATTAGTATTTGTTCAACATAGCTTGCGTAAATTTCACCACAACACATCACAAGAAAAGCCACCCCAATCACTGTCTTAAAGCCAGGGGAGTCCTCTCCACCCTGTTGCCCTCTTACAGTATGTGGGATTTATGGCTAGGTTGATGACAACACCAGAGAACAAGCTATCAAGAACTTAACAAAAAACACCAAGACACTTACGCATCATTGTTGTCCATTACTTCACGTTGGAAGGGAGACAAAATATCCAAGCTTAGTCCAAATCCACCCTCCTTGATTCAGCAAATGTTGGGCTTACACTAGTAGGAGAAATGATAGATTTCCTACTCTCAATTGAATGATCACTCTCTCTCTTACAATGGCATAGAGTTCCCTTGCTAATCCCCTATTACAACACATGCACATGCATAAGACAATGAGCTTCCACTTAAGAGCTCCTTCTAGAGAGGTTGAGCTTGGCTTCTCAAGCTATAGCATAGTGCTCTTGCTTATGGCTCCCCTTTTTGTGCTAGCTACACCCTCCTTTTATAGCAATTTTGAAGGCTAGGGTTACTCCTCTAACCATGGTTGGGTTAGATTTTCAGCAATTTATCTAATTTCTTTTGCTTGGAATTATCAAGAAGTTGGTGAGGAAAGAGAGAGGAGAGAAATGGAGGTGATAGGACTTTTCATAGTGGGTTAGTGTTAGTAGAGTTAGTATTAATTTACAAATGGAATTGGATATTTACAATGGGAGTATCCATGTAGGATACAAATAAGGAAGAAAAAACTCTTAAGAGGTAAGAAAAGGTGGCTTTCTTACAAGGTTGATGCTCCAAGTGTCTTGAGTAGGGCCGATTTTGACGCCTTGTTGACGGTCCACTAGCTTTGACGGTACATTTTTTCTCCACTCTTGACCTTCCTTGAGAGACAAGGTAATTGAAGCTGAGTAATCAACCACCATGATGCTGTCTTTTAAGAGAAGGACTGAATTTTGTGGTTTTTTTTATAGATATGGGTAAATTGGAGGAGGAAAAATGAGACTAGGTGGTCAATTTTGGAATGGAATTGTGTGTGGGAGGTATGAGTTCACCATGGTTTCTCTTATTCTTCAAGGTTGAGGAGAAGGTGAGTAGGGTGTAGAGAGGAGTGGTGAGAGAGATGGGGATGATGAGTGGAGAAGTGTGTGTGAAAGAGGAAAATGATAAAGTGGAAGAGAGAGTGTGGCTGCATAGCATGGGAAAACTGGGGTCCACTAAAAAAATCATAGCTCACAGCTCGTAGCTCAAAAAAATATGAAAAAAATTTGAGGCAAAAGTTCAGCCCACGAGCTACAACTTTTGTTTGTATCACCTTTTCAAATTCGGAGAGCAAGTGAACTTTAAAAATTCAGCAACATCGACCGTTTTTTTTCACTGCAAGGTCCTTGTGGGGTCCTTCTTTGGATGATTCTTTTGAATATCTCCAAGAGTGAGCCCTCCATAGTGCATGTATGCATGCCACCTACCCTTGACCTTATTTGGTAGGTCTATAATTGAAGATATTGTTGAGATTAGGATATAAGTGAATAGTACAACTAAGAAAATCAAATATTGAGGGGTCTATGTCAAATATAAATAATATAAGTGGAAAAAATATAAAGGGGTCAAAAGAAATCTCTCTCATTATGAGGCTACCATAAAAAGATAAATATTTTTGGTGTTCTAATTTTTTAGAAAAAAACAAAATAGATGTAGGAAGGGAAAAATCAAAATAGTGAAAAAATATACACATAAATAAAACTAGTTTTTTTGGATTTTTGTTGGGGTGGAGTTACACCAAATATAAGAGAAGCTTACATGAAAATATTTCTATATGGAATAAAGAGTATGAAAAATGGTAAGAAAAAATTGTGGTAATGGTGAGGCAATGTACAGAGCATAAATAACACACACCTAGGTAGAAATATTTAAATAAATACCAAAATAATTATGAAAAAATCTTTTATTTAGGCCCTATATATAAAGAAATATTTACATACGCATGGGCCATAATATACTTATATATATATATATATTTTAATTTTTTTTTGGCTCAACTAGCCCAATGACTAGCTAATTAAGGGTTTTGTAAGAAGATATGGGAAAAGTCCCGTGACTCACGCACGCCTATGTACAGTGAAATGGTAGGGATAGCCACAGTGTTTGGGTGATTTTGGTAGGGTGAGGTAACTCACTGTGGTAATTACAAAGAGCCGAAAAAACGGCTATCATTAGCCCTCCCCCTGGATGATGGTATATTCATGTACCATCATAGAGCATCTTTTCCAAAGAGAGTGCTTCAGAGTCCTTGACAAGATCTTCATTGTTTGGCCCCTCGGAATTTTGGCTAGAGTTACACTCATGCTTCATGTAACAATACTTACATGAGACAGTGGCCTTTTGACAGATCTTTGGTAGATCCTTTGGTAGAAGGCGACTCAAATAGGGCTTCAAGCGATACCCTTTTACTTTCCTGGAGTGCTCTTTACCATTCAAGTCCATAAGCTTATAGTAACTTGAATTGAAAGCCTTCTTGACTATGTATGGCCCTTGCCATCTAGTTTCAAACTTGGCATCAAAACGATTATCGAGTCGATTGTCATACCTTAGCACCAGATCTCCTTCATTGATGCCTTTGTCCTTTAGTTTCTTGTCAAGCTTCTCCTTCGCCTGCGTAGCTTTCCTCTTGTAGCACTCGTATGCTGCTTCTCTTTTCCACTCAAGCTCAACTAAGGTAAGAAGTCGATCCATCCATGCTTCTTGATCATCTTGTGCTGATTTGCCATGAAGTCGCATTGTTGGAATATTTAGTTCAATTGGCTGTAAAGCCTCTTGACCATAGACCAAGTGAAATGGTGTGAACTCCGTGGCTTCCCTATATGTGGTTCGATACGCCCACAAGGCACCATCCAAGAAGTCATCCCACAACTTTGTCTTGTTTTTCACCATCTTTCTAATGATGCCTGCAATGACACCATTAGCTTTTTCTACCAAACCATTTGATTGGGGATAGTAGGGTGTACTGTGACGATGTAGAATGTGAAGTACTTCACAGACTTTTGTGAGCAAGCCCTTCCTAAACCCTGGACCATTATCAGAAACAATCTCCAAAGGTGTGCCAAATCTGCAACAAATGTGATTGTACACAAACTTGCTAACTGTCCTCTCATTCACTCTTGCCACACTTTGACCTTCCACCCACCTAGTCATATAGTCTACAGCCACTAGAATGTAGAGTTTACCATTTTTTGTCCTAGGCAGAGGACCCATGGCATCAATGCCCCACTTTTCAAAGGGTCCATTTGCAATCACTATTTGCCTCGGGCCATGCACCAACCTTCTATTTCCATTTATCTGACAATTGTGACAGCTTTTACACCAATGTTGAACATCCACATGCAAGCTTGGCCAAACATACCCCGCAAGCAAAATCTTCTTCACAGTTAATTCTTGGGCAAAATGACCACCACATGCTTCTTCGTGCAAACCTTTTAGAATGGCTGGAATTTCCTCAATAGTTGGTACTCTTCTGCACACTTGATCCTTCCCTCTTTGATAGAGGGAGCCTTCTAGGAAGAGATACATGCTTGCCTTCTTCATGAGTCTCCTCTTCTGAGCTTTTGTGAAGTCTGGTGGAAACTCACCCTCCAAAATGTAGCCAATGATGGGAGCCAATGACTCCAATCCCTGGTACCTCGGTTGCTTCACAGCAGCCGCCACCATGATGACCTGCACTTCTTTATTTACACATGCAACGGCTTGTTGTGCAAGTAAATCAGCATCTTCATTTTGTTTCCTAGGAATATGATATAATTGCACCTCCTCAAATTGATTAAATAGCCTACGAATGGCATGAACTTTTGTCCTTAAGCTTTCATTCTTGCATGCCCAAATGCCTAAAATCTGTTTAACAATGAGAAGTGAATCTCCTTTTACCATGAGACGTTGTATACCATGGCCAATGCATATTTTTAAACCATGAAGTAGTGTGTCATATTCTGCTTCATTGTTGCTAGCTGAACTTGGTAGATTGAACTTCTCTTTCATGACCACCTCTCCACTTGGGTTGAGCAACACTAGCCCTCCCCCTGCTTTTCCTGTGGCTTGACGAAAAGCTCCATCAAAGAACAAGGTAAAAGCATTAGGAATACTTTTTGGTGGTGGCAATGGTAGGGTCTTTACTTCAGGCACCTTAATCTCCTTTTCGTGCACCCTATAAGTGAGAATCCCTGCCAATTGTGCACGCACACTATCTTCTACCTTGAAAGAGTATTGAAACTCTTGCAACTCCATAATCCACTTTGAGATCCTAGTACTAAGATTCATTTGAGATGACACCCAAGGGAACAAATTTTCTGCAGTGAGAATTACAAAAGGTTTTGGTAGCAGGTAGGATCTAAACTTTCTCACCGCAAACATGAGAGAAAGCATCATGAGTTCTGCTTCTGTGTAGTCTCTCTCCAAAGCATTCATGACCCTACTAGCAAAGTAGATGGGTCGCATCCTTGTACTGTGGGGATCTTGTTGTAGCAACACAGCACCAATTGTTTCTTTCCCAGCACTAGAGCTAACAAAGAATGTGTACTCCCAACAAGGAGGCATGAGTGTTGGTAGCTCTGACAAAATGACTTTAATGTTACAAAAGTACTCTTCAAGCTCATCAGACCATGCAAATTCTACTTGTTGTGTCAACTTTTGCAAAGGGTGAAGTAACTCCGAGGCTAAGTGAATGAAGCGTGACATATACTTCACCTTTTGAATGAATGAGATGACCTCCTTAAGACTCTTGGGTGATGGTAGCTCAATAAGAGCCTTCGCCTTTGAAGGATCCACTTCAATGCCTTTGTAAGAAACTTTATGACCAAGCAAGATTACTTCATCCTCACCTATATGGCACTTGTCGGGGTTGAGTTGACCTCCCATGTCGTAGAGCTTCTTTAAACCTTCTTCTACCCTTTGTAGATGCAATGATTTTGAGCTATAAATACAGAAATCATCAATGAACACCCTAATTGACTTTCCAAAGAATGCTTGAAACACCATATTCATGAAACGTTGGAATGTTGCAGGAGCATTTGTCAGACCAAATGGCATGACTCTAAAAGCATAACAACCCCAAGGAGTGATAAAGGTTGTTTTCAATTGATCCTCCAGTGCAATCCCTATTTGAAAGTAACCTCAGTAACCATCGCAGACAGTGTACTTCTCATGACCAGCTACCTCATTTAGTATCTCATCCTGGAATGGGAGGGGAAAGTGATCTCTCTTTGTTGCCTCATTGAGGGGACGGTAATCCACACACACCCTCCACTTGCCATTCTTCTTAGGAGTGACAACAACAGGAGAGACCCACTCCGAATTCTCCACTGGATAAATGAACCCTGCTGCTAGAAGCTTTCTTACCTCCTTGAGTAGAGCCTGCTCCTTTATAACTCCTAGCCTTCGTAGCTTCTGAGCTTTAGGTGTGGCCTCAGGCTTTAACTCAATCTTGTGTTGAACAACATCTACCCCACGCACGTCGGTGTAGTCTTTAGCGAAAAGCCTAGGAAACTTCCTTAGCACACATTTGAACTCCTCTCTTTCATCCTTTGTAAGTGTTGTTGATAGCATACCTTGTAGCATCCCTTCATCTTGAACACCTTCGTTCTCTTGAGGACCTACCTCCTCCAAGCCTTGACAAGAGGTCTCTTGGTTGCTTGGCTTAAACCTTACCCCCATGACTTCGATGGAAGACTCCTCTTCAGTAATGTTGCCGCTACTTTCTTCTTCTGAAGTGCTATCGGTCCAAACTTCTTCCGTCTCACTTTGAGATGATTCTTCATGGAGCTCCTCTTGGCGTTGCTCCTTCATGTCAAAGACAACCTTCTTATGATTGTCATTCCTGCAAATTAATTTCCCACTCTCCCAATCCTGCAAAGCTCTCATTTTCATTAGCCATGGTCTTCCTAGGATAAATGGATAACCACTTCCCTTGGTCGACATAACATAAAACTCCACCGCTTTCTTAATGCCAAAGGCCTCTACAAAGACATTTTTACAAATGCCTACACACCTAGCCTTGCTATTGTTTGCCATCTTGACCTTAATTTCAGGTGTCTCATGGATGTGCACGCCTAGTTTTTGCATGAGTCCCTCGGTCATGATGCAAATTTGTGCACCCCCATCCACTAGACCTTTCCTAACCAATCTCCCTTTTATGTAACAATCTAGCACAGGTGTAATGTCCTCATTCATTTCATCTTGTGCAATTTTTACAACAGGCACACTCTCTTTTACCTTTCTCCTAGTGCTAACTGCCCTTGTTAAATCCCTCCTAACTTGTGGACATCATGCAAGAAATTGAGGCCATGAAATATAAGGACCCTTACCTCTCATGTCTTCCAACAAGTTGCACAGAGCCATACCATGTCCAAGAGGGAAGTCTTGGAGGTTGATACGACGTCGATTCCTCTTGGTTTCCTTGGTTTCCTTTGCCTTCTTGCCTTGTCCATGGTCACTCTGTGATGTGACTCCTTCTTTCTCTTTACCTTTTCCTCGGCCACGCTTAATTCCATTGGCTTCCATGTCAACCTCATTTGAATTTGTCACCTCTACCACATGCACATTTGGATCTGGCAAAGGTGGAACTCCTTCTACCCCTTGTGGAGGTGGTCTTGGTCCATTTGGCCTTTGTAGAAGCCTTGGTTGTTGACCAGTTCCTTCACCTGCATTCATCACTGGGTAATTCAAGTTAGGTCTACCTGGCTCCCCACGGGGCCAAGGACAATTATACATCCCATGTCCAGACTCTCCGCAATTCCAACATTGCAAGAGTCTCCTAGGTCGTGGATCTCGCTCTTCAGACTTCTTTGCTTGTCCCTTTGGACCTACAGCTTGTGCAAGGTGAATTGACAGGCTGCTTAAAGATTCGTTTAACTTCTCAATTACTTCCGCCGTTACCTCAGGAAGCTCCCTCGATGTTGATGCTTGTGACTTACCTTTGGGTCTAAGACCTTCTATTGGAACCTCTCCCCTTAAGCACTTGAGTTTCCTATATTTCTCAGCAGCCCTAGTTTCAGCTGCATCAAAGGTAGCAGGTGCACCCGCCTCAACTTTTACCTTAAGGTCAGGAAAGAGTCCGGCTATGAACCTCTCCTTCTTTAAAAATTCTGCACCATCACCAGGGTTAGCAACATTTCGTATCCATAGAGCCCAAAGACGTAGAAACTCTTGCTTGTACAAGTAGTAGTCATCTAAGTCTTTTTGCTTATGAGAAACAATGTCTTGCCATAATTTTTGAGTGTTTTGGGGATCAAAGAAGTATTTCTTGAAACGATTCAAAACTTCTGTGTAATTCCCCTTAACTTCCTCAGGCAAAGAGTCAAACCAAGTGCTAGCATCTTTCCTAAGGACCACCTCAAACATTTCTACACGTTCTTGATCAGTTATTATCCTCTTGATACGGCAAGACATCTTGAAATTCGCTAAAAATAATTCAGCATCCTCTCCAGGCTCTCCAAAGAAAAGAGGATACCCAGACATTTGGCGTTGGCTTTCTATTGAATTGATTTCAAAGTGACACCCGTTTTTGTTTTTCTTTCTTAAAAAGATTTACACAATAATGTATCTAGCTTGCAATCTATTCTACAACAAAATAAAGATATTCACATCAAACGACCTATGATAATCAATAAGAGGTAGGATGACAGGGTTTGGTGATGCGAGAATTTCTCCTACTCTTTGGGCACCAAACATGAACACCATACGTTGTTGAAAATGGATTTTCCTACTAATTGCAATGTTTATTCTAATGTGTGGAGTGAAATGGAAGGGGAAAACCTCTATTCCTGGGCCATTATCCATGGTCTATGCATGACTTGATGCTTAAAACAAAACAAAAATATAGACGTCCAAACTAAGGTCGTACCTAATGAGAGGCAAAATAAAAGGATTTACTGAAGCGTTTATCCTGGCCAACCTAAGAGGACCTAAAATTCTACGAATGACACGTTGAAATTGCAACTTAGTACTAACAATTATGTGTACCTTTTGCCTTGCAATGGGAATGAAGGGATCATACAAATTTTCGTGATTCATGCAAACTACTTGACTATGCGAAAGGTTGATTCTACACAAAAATACACAAGCCGTCCTCCGTGGGGGCACCAATTTGAGGCGGTCCGGGGCGGGCAACAAGAAGAGCAACCTCTAGACACCCTTCAAGGCTCCCGTGCTGCTCAATGGGGCTGGGGCACAACACAACACAAACCAAAACAACAAACCCACAGCCAAATCCCAACTACGCAAGGGGCACCACCTAGTTTAAGAGCGAACTAGGACGCAAAAGAGGAGAATCGTTAGAGCAACCCACAAACAAGCAAGGAATTTACACTAACCCTAACACCAATGGAACACTCTCACACACTAAAACACGAGAGAGAGAGAGAGAGAGAGAGAGAGAGAGAGAGAGAGAGAGGGAGAGAGAGAGAGAGAGAGAGAGAGAGAGATAGTGCTCGGACTGCTTTGAAACGTATCGACAATGATTCGTTAGTTTAAAATGACCAGCCAAAGGTGTAGAAACTGGTTTTGCATTTTGCATTGCAAACCTTTCTAGTACCTTCTTGATATAATCTTCTTGAGATAGCTTTATTGTCTTCTTCGTCCTGTCCCTTGATATTTTCATACCAAGTATCCTCTTTGCAGCACCTAAATCTTTCATTGAAAAAGATTTGGACAACTCCTCTTTTAGGTCTTTGATGTCCTGCATGTTAGCACTTGCAATCAACATGTCATCAACATACAACATTAGGATGATGAATTTCCCATCTCCCAAATTCTCCGTGTAGATGCAGTGTTCCGAGTTGCATCTTGTGAATCCATGATCCAACATCCATTGATCAAACTTCAAGTACCATTGTCTTGATGCTTGCTTTAAACCATACAAGCTCTTCTTTAATCTGCAAACCATTTTCTCCTTACCTTTTACTTCATACCCCTTTGGTTGAAGCATGTAGATTTCCCCCTCTAAGTCACCGTGAGGGAATGCCGTATTTACATCCATTTTCTCGAGATTTAGATCATGAGTAGCCACAAGGCTTAAGACAAGCATAATTGAGTTCATTTTTACAACAGGAGAAAATATTTCATTGAAGTCAATACCTTTCTTTTGAGAAAAACCTTTTACCACAAGCCTAGACTTGTACCTTTTCTTCCCACCTTCTTCTTCCTTTAGCTTGTACACCCATTTGTTTTGAAGTGCCCGCTTACCTTTAGGCAACTCAACCAACTCCCATGTTTGGTTGTGATGTAGTGAGTCCATCTCCACTTGCATGCTCTTCGTCCATTCTTCTTTGGATTCATGTTGCATAGCTTCTTCATATGATTCCGGCTCTCCAGAATCTGAGATCAAGAGATGGTTGAAGGAAGGAACAAACATTTCTGGAGGTCTACTTGCTCTTGTATATCTTCGGGGAATAGGTTGTGGCTCCTCATTTGGTTGACGTTGTTGCACATTGTCACCGTTTGCAGTCCTTGAGTCTTCACCGTCCTCAAGCTCCATGTACTCATCACCTGTTTCTTTTGTTTGTTTTCTTTCCAAGTAATCTTTGTACATATTTTGTTCGTTAAAAATTACATCCCTACTCCTTAAGATTTTACCATCTTCAGGATT
Organism: Adiantum capillus-veneris; assembly: GCF_014529385.1. Lineage (NCBI taxonomy): Eukaryota > Viridiplantae > Streptophyta > Polypodiopsida > Polypodiales > Pteridaceae > Adiantum > Adiantum capillus-veneris. The sequence goes on from NC_140936.1 coordinate 75,462,429, forward strand.
CCATAGGCGATACCCAAAGTCTCCTTCTCCATAGCCAATGAAGAAACACTTTTTGGACTTTGCATCTAACTTTGATCTTAGGCTTCTATCTATGTGCATGAAAGCCTCACACCCAAACACTTTGAGAAATTCATAATTCACCGGTTTACCTCTCCATGCCTCTTCTGGAACTCCCCCATCCAATGCCGTTGAGGGTGACCGATTGATTAAGTACACAGACGTACTTACAGCTTCCGCCCAAATCTCAAGCGGTAGGCCTGCATGTAGCCGCATGCTTCGTGCTCGTTCCATGATTGTCCTGTTCATCCTTTCTGAAATCCCATTTTGTTGAGGTGTCTTTGGGGTTGTCCTTTGCCTCCGAATACCATTGCTAGCACAAAAGCTTTCAAAAGCTTGGCTGCAATATTCGCCTCCATTGTCGGATCTGAGGCATTTAACCTTGGTACCTGTTTCATTCTCCACAAAGGCTTTCCACCTTTGAAATATGGAAAATACATCGGATTTATTCTTCATGACATAAACCCATGTTTTTCTAGTCACATCGTCTATGAATGTTACATAGTACAATGAGCCACCAAGTGATGGTGTACTTGCAGGACCCCAAACATCAGAATGAACCAACTCAAGTTTTTTATTTTTTCTTTCATTTCCTAATTTTTGAAATTTTACCCTCTTTTGTTTACCATAAACACAATCTTCACAGAACTCTAAGTCCACTTCTTTCAAACCTGGTAGAAGCTTCTTTGTTTGAAGGATTTGCATTCCTTTGGCACTCATATGCCCAAGTCGGTAGTGCCACACCGCACTGTCAACTTCTGTAGTTGCTGCACAAGCTGAAGGTTGCGTGTTAACAGTACACAAGTAAAGTGTACCGACTTTTTCACCCTTGGCAACCACCAAAGATTCCTTTGAGATCTTCCACCGTTTGTTTCCGAATGCAATGTTGTGACCTTCATCGTCCAATTGTCCTGTAGAGATCAAATTTTTGCGAAGAGAAGGAACATGCCTAACATCTTTAAGCTTCCATTCATTTCCGTTAGCAGTTTTGACAGAAACTGTACCTTTGCCGACAATCTCACAAGCTTCATCATCTCCCAAGTATACATACCCAAAATTACCTTTGGTGTAGTCTTGGAAATGTTGCTTGTGTGGTGTCGCATGGAATGAAGCCCCGGAATCTACTATCCAAGAATTAGACACATTGTCTAATGAGAGAATTAGAGCATCTTGCTCTACTTTACCTGCCACATTGGCCTCCGATGTTGGCTTGTTGTCTTGAGACTCTGTCTCCTTCTTCTTCTTGGACCAGCAATCCTTCTTGACGTGGCCCTTCTTGCCGCAATTCCAACATTCAAGAACTGACTTTGTGCGTGACTTGCTCCGCCTTGAGCAATCACGACCCTTTTGGTTTTTGAACCTCTCCTTAAGCCTTCCTCTTGTTTCCACTGATAGTGCAGCACTTGATGATTCTCCTGTGCTTCTCCTTCGCATTTCCTCGCTTAGGAGAACACCCACAACATCATCAAACTTAAGAGTATTTGTGCCAGAGATAGAATTACTTACAGCCATCACAAGGCTGTCCCAACTATCCGGTAGAGATGATAGTATAAGGAGAGCTCGCACTTCGTCATCGAAATTGATTTTCACTGATCGAAGTTGACTTATGTTTGTGTTAAAGTCATTTAGGTGTTCTGCAACTGAACCATTCTCTGCCATCTTTAGATTGAACAAGCGCTTCATAAGAAATACCTTATTGGATGCCGATGGTTTCTCGTAGAAGTCGTCAAGTGACTTCATCAAGTCCTCCGTGGTCTTCATCTCCGAAACATTGAAGTCCACCGTTGACGCCAAGCTTAACCGGATTGTTCCCAGTGCCTTTCGATCAAGGACAATCCATGCTTCATCTGCCATTGTTGCGGGCTTCTTCGCAAGACCACCTAGTGGCAAATAGAGGTCCTTCTGGTAGAGATAGTCTTCAATCTGCATCTTCCAATGTTGGTAGTTTTTGCCGTTGAACTTCTCAATCTTGAGCTTCCCTTCCTCCGCCATAACTCCCACTCAATTCAAGGAATCCTTTCCTTGAGATAATTTAGCTACGAGCAAACCTTGCTCTGATACCAGTTGTTAGGAAATAAGACATAGCTAAATAGATAATTGAGTAGATTACTTAATGGAGAGAGACAGATTTATATACACGAGATTATAGAGTAGAGAGAGAGAGAGAGAGAGTACACACAATATACGTGGTTCACCCAATGTGGGCTACGTCCACGGGAAAGCAGCCACTCAATGGCTTTAGTACTTCAAAACAAGAAGTAGTTTACAAAGGGATTATACCCTTAATGGAGCTCTCGCCTTGCTTCACTCTCACCACCTCACACTCACCTTGTTGCATCAACTTCACACTATGAAATGTGTGTAGAAATGGCCTCCTTTTATAGGCCAAAAGGGCTGCCTTCTCTTATGAGAGACAGCCATGTGTAGTTGCCCTTGTGCGAATAAGTCCAAATCTGACCCTCCAATCCGCCCATGTGTGGCCGCCCTTGAGAAGACAAGTCCGCTTTTGAATTCGGCCACCAGCCATTGAATTCGGCCACCGGCCACCGGCCATTGACTTCCGACCACCGGCCATCGGCCATTGACTTTCGACCACTGGCCATCGGCCATTGACTACCGGCCACCGGCCAACCGACCGGTTGTTTTTCGACCACTTTTCGGCCGCTGTCCGGCCATAATATTCCGGCGAAAAAGAATATTTCGACGAAAAAAAAGTCTCGGGGGCCTCCGCCCCCGAGGCCTTTAAAGTTGCCCCTGATTCTTGTCCGTGAAAATTTTGGTTTCCGGTGAGTGATTTTTCTTCACGCACGATGGCTTCTCCTCATAATGGGGGCCTTACAAATGTGCGCTTTTACCACAGAAAATTACAAGGGTAAATCAGGCTCCATACTTAACAAAAGCTCTGGAGACCTGCCGCATGAAGAGCTTGCTGGGACATTGGTCACGTCCTCAAGAGGCATTGTAGGATGGAGAGATGGAGCTTGAAGGATGGAGAGATAGAGCTTGTAGGATGGAGAGATGGAGCTTGAAGGATGGACAGATAGACCTTGTAGGATGGAGAGATGGAGCTTGAAGGATGGAGAGATGGGTGCGTAGGTGCATCAGCAGGTGTAGGTGCAAGGGGGATGGGTGTAGGAGAGGAGCTTAGATTAGGAGAGAGAGTTTTCAATTTTGGGGGGAATTTTTTAAAAGTTTGGAGGGAGTCAAAAAATGTTGAATTTTGAGTAATTTAACTTTAAAAACTTTTTTTTATTATGTGTATATGTTGGGGGTACTTTTTAGGAGGGAATAGAGTTTTTTTGAAAGTTTTTGAAAAAAGTCATTTTTTGACCTCTTTGACCCACGGATTTGTTTAGGTGGCATGGGAGAGTTAAGAGGCCACTTACAAGTTGGCCAAAAAGGTAGAGAGAGAAGACCCCCTACTTTTCAAATGGTTTACCCCCCCCTTCCCTACTTTTTAAATGGTTACACACCCCCCCCCCCCCCCCCCTTCCCCCTACCTTTTTAGGGGTCAAAGGTGGAGGAGACCCTACCAAAATAGCCCCATTCAAAGCCTTTGTCCCCCTTAATCTTGGCAGGCTTCCTTTAAATTAGGGATTCTTACAGGGCCCATGGAGAGTCCATTTTTTTCCTAATGCTGGAGTGGATGCAAAGACCATTAAATAAAATGACGCAATGACGCATATAAATACAATGACGCAAATACTTAATGAGCCGGAGAATCGTACAAGAACTTGAATGTGCATGTAGCAGCAAAGGCTAGCAGCAATAGAAAGCGTTCTTCTTCTATTCAACTTGAGTGATGAAAGAGGCAAGTGCATAACTCTGAATTTACAAAACGGAGCCATCTTGTTTAAATACAATATTTATGGCTTTAAGAGATCTCTCTCTCATCCTCGCATAGCTCGTACCATAGAGATAGTCTCTTCATCCCTGGGGGCAATCCGTCATCACACATCTCCTTCTGCTCTAACCATGCTTGTGCAGACATCCTCAGTGGCTCTCTTCCCAAAAAGCCGTCGCGTAACACATGATTCTCTGGAAGATACACTTGATGACCTTCGTAGATTTGCTTCTTCAGTGAGGGCGCCCTACGTGCATTCAGTTTAGGTCCACATGTGACACATGCTCTGTATCCGCTTGTTTGAAGCCCTACATGTATACACATGATAATAGATCAACTTGAGAAAAAGCAAGATTTACAGTGTCTGAGTGAGCAATGTAAATAGATCACCTGAGCATTCTGTTAGTCCGGGATAGTCATGCATGGTCCACATTAGAATGCCTCTGATCAAAGCATTCCGTCGACCTGTGTGTCGGCTCATATCCACCACCTCTATGCCAATCCACAATTGTTGTAGCTCTTCCAATAGTGGACGAAGATACACATCCATATTCTTCACTTTATATCGCCCCGGCACAATCAAGCTTAGCCATAGGTGCCCCTTCTTCGTAGTCAACCACGAGGGAATGTTGTAGTTGACGATGACAACGGGCCATACACTGTAAGATGTTGATCTTTGACCAAATGGATTTACACCATCCATAGCCAAGCCTAAGCGCAAATTTCGAGCTTCCCTGGCAAAATCCGTCCATGTTCCATCTATATGTTTCTAGGCTGCACAATCTGCAGGAATCCGTAGCACACCATCCGAAGATTTATTCTCCTCATGCCATGATGCTAGGGCGGCCATGGACTTACATTCGAAGAAATGCTTGATGTGAGGAAGCAGAGAAAAATGTCACAAAACCTTTTGCGGAATTTTTCTTCCGTGGAGATCTACTCGATATCTTTCGGAATCACATTTCGGACACTTCTCCATGTCTATGTATTCCCCTCTGAAAAGAATGTAGTCATTAGGACAAGCGTGGATCAAATTGTAATCCATCCCCAAGTTTCCCAAAATCTTTCTTGCTTCCTCTCGAGAATCTGGCATCACATTATCAACTGGTAGTATGTGCTCTTTGAGCAATCTACACAACATAAAAATACGGTACAATTGTGTAAAAATCTATCAGATCATTATCCATTTAGAATTTTATTAAAGTAAACTAATTGTAATAGATCACCTGAAAAGCATTGTGACTCTAGTGTCACTCCCTCCAAACTTTTTATGCATGTTGAGAAGAACCAGGAGCGCTTTCAATCTAGACACACGTGCTCCATTATACAATGGCGTATCGGCTTCACTTTTCATATCATCATAGACAAGCCTTTCTGAATCCATGATTGTCTCGATCATTTGATCAATTTCGGGCTCAAACATTACCTCGTCGGGAATGTGGTCTGCATGATCATCCCCCGAGATGTCAGAGGCGACATCTTGTGGCCTCACATATGCTGCTTGACCAAAGCGCCTGCGAACACGTCTATTGGGTTGCACGATTGTTGCTTGTTGGCCAGCGTTAGAGTCCGACGAGTTATAATTGGCAAAAACTCGATCTATAATAGATGGATCGAACTCGCCAATTTCACGAACGTGCTACAAAGAAACGCGTCTTGTCCGTCGCACAGCATGCTTGCAATGGTTACAAGGACATAAGATCCTCGTTGAGAGATAGGTGTTTCGGTTGGACGGCCCCACATCCTCGTCACTAATCCTAATGAGGGCAAAAATCTTATAACGTGGACAACAAATTTAATCTTCTATTGACATTTAGAATATTTTATCTCTCTCTCTCTCTCTCTCTCTCTCTCTCTCTCTCTCTCTCTCTCTCTCTCTCTCTTTGTTCACACTTTAACTACCTCACATTCTCTAGTCATGTCCAATCCCCATACACCTCGGTCTAGAGGTGCACGGAGATCAGAACCACCGGGTTATAATCTCGTCTTTATTGGTCACTGTCTATATTTGTGGGTACAAGAAATCTACACACCCATGTCTACATGATACTGCATGTAGTGGACAAAACCCCTTTGCCTCTTCTCTAGCTGTAGCATTTCACAACATCTTAACATCTTTTCATAGTAGATCTTTGTTTGTAGCATGCAGGTACGTCATTCTTGCAATGTAGCTAATGTCTGCTCAAGGCAATTAATTCTTATTCTAGATTTGACGGGATGTGCGTGGTGTGTGTGTGTGTGTGTGTGTGTGTGTGACCCTTGAAATCGTCATCTTGCATCACTGATTTCTGTGTATGCTCAATTTGCTCTTCCATTAGCTGAACATGACGGCTTATTGTATGGTAGCAACAGTCGAACATGTAGGTGGAATTGCTGGTCCGCATGGACTATCGAGGCTGTGAGCGCAGGAAATTTTCTCGCCATTTCTTCTAACCTTATCTTAAACGATTTCCTCGCCATTTCTCCTAACCTTAATTAAATAACCTAAATCTAATTTAATATAACAACCCTTGACCTAAATTGATAAACCTAAATCTAATCTAATATAACGTAAATCTAAATCTAACGTAAATAAACCCTAAACTCTCTTCTTCTTGTGTGTGTGTGTGTGTGGGTGTGTGTGTGCCAATAAAAATAGAAAAATGGTATAACCTTTCTATCACCCAAGTGTGGTAGATTGGTTATGCCATTTTCCTCTTGAATAACAAGTCTTGGTTTCAACTCCTCGTCGGCTAGATTTTTAGGTCTCTTTAATTAGTTTCCTACGACGTTAAATTAAACTCTTTTCTTCTTGGGTGTGTGTGCACACCAATAAAAAAAGGAGAAAAATGGTATAACTTTTCTATCACCGAAGTGTGATAGATTGGTTATGCCATTGCTCTTATGAATAACATGTCTTGAGTTCAACTCCTGTCGACTAGATCTTTAAGGTCTCTTGGGATACTTTCTTACGATGTTAAGACTCTCTTCTTCTTCTTCTTCTTCTTCTTCTTCTCTCTCTCTCTCTCTTTGTTTTATATATATATATCTCTCTCTCTTTTCCTCTCTCAATGTGTGTGCATTTTTTTATTATTCATGTATGTGTGCATTTTTTTTGTTTATGCATGCTCTCTCTCTCTTTTCCTCTCTCAATGTGTGTGTGCTTTCTTTGATTATACATGTGTGTGTGCGCATTTTTGGTTTATGCATGCTCTCTCTCTTTTCCTCTCTCAATGTGTGTGTGCTTTCTTTGTGTATGCATGTGTGTGCATTTTTTGTTTATGCTTGTGCTCTCTCTCTCGTTCTATCTCTCTCTCTCTCAAAAACACAATGTGTGTGTGTGTGTGTGTGAAAGAGAGGGAGAGAGAAAGAGGGGAAGCGATATGAGAGTGAGGAGAGGGAAGGAGCATACCTGGCTCTCCTTCCTCTCCTCGTGTGTGTGTGTGTGTGTGTGTGTGTGTGTGTGTGTGTGTGTGTGTGTGTGAGAGAGAGAGAGAGAAGGAGAGAGAGAAAGAGGGAAAGGGAACATGAGAGTGAGGAGAGGGAAGGAGCATACCTGGCTCTCCTTCCTCTCCTCGTGTGTGTGTGTGTGTGTGTGTGTGTGTGTGTGTGTGTGTGTGTGTGTGTGTGTGTGTGTGTGTGTGTGTAGAAGAAAGAGAGAGAGAGAGAGGGAGAACGTTACCTTGCTTGCTTGAGTGCACGTCAAAAACTCAGATCTGAGATCTGAGTTTTCAGACGCTCTCGGTTTTTTTTTAGCCCTGTCGGCGTCGCTATATACGTCGCTATGGGCGTCGCTATGTTACTTGTAACATAGCGACGCACATAGCGACGCATATAGCGACGCCATGCATTTTCATGTTTAAGCTTCGCAGTATGAGCGTCGCTAATGTTAAGCATAGCTTGTAGTGCTTAAGGAAGAGTTTTCGTCCTCAAAAACACAAGTAGTAATATCTTCTTAAGAATATTGATGTTCTTGTTATTGACATCCCATAAGTGAGCCAGTTGTCTGTATGACCGATGATTGGTGCAGTGAGGAGGTTCAATGAAACCAAGAGGAATATCTTGATTTTCAACATTGTTGTCCGTTTGCAACCACTTGGGTCTAAATGGTAACTCCATATATAACTCACTTGAGTGTTGTAAAGGAGTAACCACAACTAAGAGTCACTTGGGTTTAAATGGTAACTCCATTTATAACTCACTTGAGTACTGTAAAGGAGTAACCACAACTAAGAGTTGTCCAAAGGCATATAACCACTGTTCAGATCTTTTGAAGGTACTGGAATAATGCAAGGAAACCTTGGCGTAACTTTCCATGCAAGTGTGAGCCAGATTTCCTACTCGCCTGAGTATCTTGAAAAGTCCATGGCATGTTCATCCCTAATGAAGGTTATGTGCCAACGTACTCTGTCAGCACACCTGGTAAGTCCTTGACGTATGAAAGTATTGACACAATCTCCAACCCCACCACAAGAGGTGTTCAAAGTCAAAAATCGTACTGCAGCAAATTCTAGAATAGGGAGAAAATCATCTATCTAGAAATGCGTTGTGCTAACGTATGCTTTTAGCAGATCCTTTAGCACAAGATTGCTCTTGGTAATCTTTGTAATCTGCCTATCCCCCTGGATAACTGACAGTACTGAGGTGTGTTTTCCTCACGGTTTACAGACAGTTGTCCCAGATGACTGGTAAACGGGAAATCACAGTAGTGTTTAACATTGGTGAAGAATCAACAATGTCCGAAATAACCATCATGGTTAACTTGAAAAACATCCAGCAACGCCCAAACCGAGCCATGACCTCTATTGGTGATTAGTGGATCTAAAAGGAATCTCATAGAGATAGTGCACATAGAGTGCAAAATGCTTCATAAGCAACAATCTATGGAATATGCATGCCGTTCCAAATCAGCCATTGCTAAACACTAGGGCCCATAACACCTAGTGTGCATGCATTTAGCAAAAACTAACCGAACCTGTATATCCATAATGATGCATGCCAATACTTATGGCAAATGTGATGCGCCTAGCACGCAATAAAAGGAATGGAAATAGTTCTGAAAAGAAACTAAATACTTTAGTTTGCAATCTTTTGCAAACCTTGCTGAAACGTCCGAATCAATAAAAGGTGAAACATTGATCACTTCTAGATACAGACAATGAAACTTTTTCATTAACAGCTTATAGCCTCGCTATATGTATAAACAACCATCTGTAATGTTGTTTAGCAGTAGTTGTACCTTAACAAGTCATTCTAAGTATCCGACAATTTCTGGCCACAAAATTGCTCCTGATACGTCGTGTTTAAAATGTTCTAGAAAACAGATGTGACCAGCACCTAGGGACTTTGTCGTGACACATAATTGACATAATGGCGCCAGTGTCAGTCTAGGGACTCATATTCTCCACATGTGGAATATGTCTCATATAAGGATGTGTGAAAAGGAACATCCTTCAAGTACAAGACGTACTTGTGTGCGGAGGTAACTACAGACACTCTACGACGGGAGTGAGAGGGACCCTCATTCATTGCTCCACACTGGCTAAACCGAACTCCTTGAGTTCCTAGATCATGTTGTATCCCATGTGACAACATGTGCCATATTGAATCCTACAAGTGGATTCATAACAGCATAAGGCAGAAAGATAGATTGGACACTTGGCCCAAAATACTGTGTGCCGACATGCCCTTGGCATGGCTCTATAACATTCAAGCGTATTTATACTTCTTGAAAAATCAAGCAAAGCATACTAAAAATGGAATAACACCAAATCAATAGATGCGTACCTGTAGATTTGAACGTAATGTTCACTTACCCGTACACAAATGGAGAGGAGCACGTCCCCTACCTGAAAAACAAACAGTATTGCACTCGAAACCCTGTTTGTTGCCTTTGCAACCTAAGCCCATGAATTAGAATCTACGTAGTCAAATCCCTTGATAAGACTTCTTTGTAGAAACTGCTCAACTAGGAGATAACGGTAACCAACATAGTTAACCGTGTACAGATTGAGTGGAATCAACTTAAAGAGTGTGTTCGTCTGCTACCGCGTGGTAGATTGCGGAATTCTTTCCTTGAAAGTAGAACTGGGAGAGATCGACTGTGATCCTCAATGCAAATCAAAATGTGATCCGTAATGCCTATGGGGTGATGTAGCAATTTCTCGCTGGGTCTTACCCCAAAACCGTATGTCCATAGATACTTTGTAGTGCTATAGAGAGAGTAGGAGACGCACACGAGTGAACTACCGATTCCTTACAACCATGTTGTCACCCCTGATGGTTGCGTCTATACTCTGTGGTAGAGATCAGCCTATGTGAGGTTAAGATTATCAAAAAACACACATGAGAGTTTGTATTGAAAACATGTAGTGAAAAAAATGACACCCTAAATATCCGTAATGATATCTGTAATGACAAGACTCTTGCTTGTCAATTAACTTCAATGTGTGCACCACTGGGTAGAGCTGTTCGATCTTGAGAACAATCATCCAAGGAATACCAACAAGTGGATCTTATCCTAGATTTAGCAATGGCCCGTAGCTAGCGTGCGTGGTTCATAGCCCGTATGGCAATGAGTGTTCAATCGATAAACCGATGAAATAAATGTGAATGGCACCTTGCCCAATTTGTAGCTGATAATTGTAGAGCATCGTGGCTCAGGAGAAAACATGAAACAAACTTCTTAGACATGCACAAAACTAGATTTCTTGGTATCCTATGCAGTCATAATTTAAAATCCTTCCAAAGCTTTGTCCAATAAGCCTATAAGCTTTGGGTCCATCACTTCAAAAGAATCATCTATTTTGTACAATGCAAGCTCAAAACTAGGTTTTCATATGTGACTTGCATACTAGCCTCATTTATTGTAGATTGCTCTTCATTTTCCTCCCCATCATCCAAGTATCTATGAACTCTTGTAACACAAACCTCATCATGAAAGCATCAAAATCAGGATCAATCTACCACATTGTGACCTGTGCATCACCAAAGCTTGATAAAAAAGGAGTCTCCACCCCCTCTAAATAACCTTGCAGATTTTCAAGAACATTTTCTTGGTCATTCAAGCCCTAAAAATCTAATGTATCCAAACCCTGTAGATGCTCATGTACATCCACACCCTATGAACCCTCATGTGTGGACAGACCCTGTGAGTCCTGATGCCTTTCTCGACCTTGTAAGTCTTCAACTTCAACGGGGCATAGTGATCATATGTGCATTCGCAAACACAAACACACACACACCCCACATAGATGGCACACAACTAGGACTAATGTGGATGTGCCCATGGTGGAAATCACAATGGCAGCATGTAGGCTACCTTCGTAGTTCTTGCTTTGTAGAAGCCCAACAAATTGCATAGTGACAATTCCAAGTTCCATACCTTGTGACTTCTTGGATTTGAAATTTTGCGAGGACTCCTACTCTAAACGTTTTGTCCCTCATGTTTTAATAAGGCCTTTCTTCTATGAGCTACATTATACACAATTATTCCTTTTATCTACATCTTGACATGAGAAAAATCAACCACATTATTGCTAAAGAGCTGTTCCTAATGGTTCATTTGTGAAATATTTTTTCTCCTTTGCAATGTAATATCACCGTCCATTTTCAACTTAATGTCCTCTAATAACCACCACCTCTATCTTGGCTTGAATAGAGTATAGGAACTAAATGTGTGAATGATTATGAAATTAAGTAGAAGTATCTTGACTAGTTTGGGCTTTTTAAAATTGTATATTGATAATTTTTGCTCAGTATACTGATTGCTCAAGAACATTTGCTCAAGATTTGGGATTCCTCCTAGATGTCACAGGAGATTCTAGATATAGATGGCTAAGAGTTTATATATAGTGTTCTAGGGCAGAGAATCCTCAAGATAGTTCCCCTAGGTTTCACACTAACAACCAACCCCTAGCCTGGGTTGGTGACTCCCCTGGATTTTCCCTTGGCCTTATAAATACCATGATTCTTGGTTACATTACTATTTTTGAATCCACAAATTGATCAAGTTCATAGGGCTCTTTGCCCTCAAACCATATATAGGATTGAGCATGGTATTACAACACAATAAGTCACCCCAAGATCATCAAAGCATGAATTATTTAGGGACTTAAAAATAAAGATATAAAGCATGATTTGAAAATTGATTGCAAATTAATTCCACCTGATGCTTGGTCACAAGACTGTGCTAACATTAAGGAATCAATATCAAGATGCTTCATTGGTGCAAATCCTCATCGCAAAACCACTTCAATACCATATCTAAATGTGAGAGTGTTGATTGTCTATACTATATCTAAATACATGAAAGTAAGCTTAATCATGGGATCACTATACCCAAATTCACTATAGTGATCTTGGTCCAAAGACCATCCTTGTAGTATAAGCTATTCAAGAGAATATTTGATCATGGGGCTATGTTACCATGCTTGGGCACATGACCATGCCTAGACTCACAAAATGAGCATGGTCTCAAGACCATCCTTGTAGTAGTGATTGTCAAAAAACATGATTATTTACAAAAAAACATGTCCAAATTCATAAAGTGGGCATGGTACTAAGACCATCCTTGAAGTAGTAGTGGTTCAAAAGCATGCTTGGTCAGTGGATTATGTTAGCATGCTTGGTCACATGACCATGTCCAAATTTTTGAAAAGGATGTTTGGTTATCTGACTCATACTCATTACTTTAGATAGTCTTAACATCTAATCCCTTCCAATAATGCTTGTAGCCAAGAGCTTGATTATGTTAAAAGAGATACCATGCTACCTCATAAGGATCACATGGTTGACATGTTCATATAACCATGCTATCATGTTAGGTTTGAGGAAAACACTAGCATAGTTGGTGGACCATGCAAGCATGTTAAGTGTCAAGACAATGCTTGACTGTAAAGAGTGCTTTTGGTCCTTGAACCACGCTAATATGCTTGGTCATGGGACCATGTTGGGATTTTTCATTTCACAAATGGTCCTATCATGATTGGTTTGAATAAATCTAGAAGAAGAGGTCTTTGGACCATGCAAGCATGTTCAGTGTCAAGACAACAATTGATCCAAGCTTGTAGTTGATTCCAAACAGTGCTCTTGGTCCATGCTAGGATGCTTGGTCATGGGACCATGTTGGAAATTTTCTTTTTCACAATGTTCCTACATCCTTTCCGAATGGTGCAAATAACATGCTTTGAATTTTAAAACAATGAACATTTTCAGAAGACACCAGCTTGATGCTTGAATGATGGGTTTAAAGAGTCTAAAAGGAGACAAGTTAATGTGCTTGCAAGACCAAGCTACCATGCAAGGGATCAATACCTAGCTTATTCTAGGTCCTAAGGTGATGTTGAAGTTTTGAAATGGTCCTAAATGGTTAGAACCTCAATCTCAAGATGTTATTTGAACTAGAGAATAGATCAAACACCCATTCTAGAATGTATTGGAAACGGTTTTTATCATGATTTTCATATACCCTCTAAAAGGTTGTTGTGAGATTAAACCCTTAATGTACACAAGCATAGGAGTATATAAACATCAAAAAATAATCATGGGGTTTACATGTATGGAGTATATTTGATCTTTTTTTAAAAATTCTTTAGCCAAAATTTACCACCAAAACAAAAAAATCTTCAAGTCTCTTTAAAGTAGGAGGCACAAATAGCTAAAAATATTCTTCAAGTCTCCTTAGAGTAGTATGCACTTGGAAAAACAAAAGTGATAGTTCTTCATGCCCCATTCAGATTAGAATGCACTTGAGATCAAGCCACTTGACATTGGCACAAAGGTTACACAAATATGGAATTCATTAAGTACAATGAAATTTACAAGAAGTGTTCTCTTTTGAAAAACACATGATGGAAAGGTTATATTTTTGGATGATTCTCCAAATAAAAAATAAAATCAAAGACAAAGCCTTCTTCTTAGCCTACTTCACAAATCCATAGTGAAATTTTGACACTCCATTCTTGAGATAGCATGATCTTGAGAGGCCTTCTTTTTCACATACTTCAAAAATCCAAAGGAAAATCTTGCCATTATTTTGATTGTAGATTATATAATATATACTTCATGTGTCCACAAGAAAGGGATTCTTGTAAATTTATTATGATCTATACATAATCTGCATCAAAAAGAGTAATATTTAGAAAGCATGCATCCATATAAATAGATGTGTAAAAAGTATAAAGAGAAATAGAAATTTTGATTTATTTTTTGTAATGGAGAAGTCCATGTCATTAATAATCTTGTTTAGGAATTCTTTTGTAGATTTGGACTTTGTATTAGTTCCCTTACAACCTAATCTCTTGGCAAGAGCAATGAATTTTATAGGCTTCATGCTCCGTACATGTGTGCCTTCGATCCTTAGAATTTCCTATATTGAAGCTTCCTCTCTAAGGGACCCAAACCTACATTCTTTAGGTTTCTTCTAGTTTTCAATGCCCTTTTCTTGAGAGTCATTGCTATACATTGAAATTTTTTTGTGACCATTTTTTATTTTTTTCTTTTCAATAATCCACAACATCACAAACAAGGAAAAACAAAGAATGACCTTTAATCACTAGGGGGTGACCAAAACACTCACAATCAATGATCATGCGTACATCATCAACATCATCAAGGTGCATCAATTACGAGAATAGTTCTTCCAAGAGTACACAATCATCCTTTATATCTACATCAAATGTGTATGGAAACATGCAATTCTTGACAGGAGTAACACAACATTTATAAGGAGAGTCATCAATCAACACTTTCCTCCTTGGATCACACCCAAAGCATTTAGATAATTTTGCTAAGAGCTTAGATATTGCCTCCACACTTGGATTGTCTATCCAAGACAATTTCTTCTTACCATAAGTTTAGCGACCTTCTTGTCCCCAAGCAATACAAAAGGGAATAGGTGCTCTTGCTTCTTTGACCAAACATGTCACTATTTGCTCATATTGTAATCCCTTTCATTTGACCAAATTTCAACCTTACACTCACAATCAATGATCATGCGTACATCATCAACATCATCAAGGTGCATCAAGTACAAGAATAGTTCTTCCAAGAGTACACAATCATCCTTTATATCTACATCAAATGTGTATGGAAACATGCAATTCTTGACAGGAGTAACACAACATTTATAAGGAGAGTCATCAATCAACACTTTCCTCCTTGGATCACACCCAAAGCATTTAGATAATTTTGCTAAGAGCTTAGATATTGCCTCCACACTTGGATTGTCTATCCAAGACAATTTCTTCTTACCATAAGTTTAGCGACCTTCTTGTCCCCAAGCAATACAAAAGGGAATAGGTGCTCCTGCTTTTTTGACCAAACATGTCACTGTTTGCTCATATTGTAATCCCTTTCATTTGACCAAATTTCAACCTTAAATTTTTCAACAAGAGCTTTTAAGAATCTTATGCATCCAGGATGCAAAATTAAGTACTTATTTTTAGCGTCAATAGTTGACTAATTCAAGGGAGATAGTTGAAAACTACGCTTCAACAAAGATCCATTTATATCAAAATCACAGTCACCATTTATCGTGTAGATGTAGGTTGGTTTGTATAACTCATTTCATCGCCCACAAAATTCTCTTCAGGAACTCTAATTGTGCAATTATCCTCAACTAGCTCCATATTGTAAACTTTTGGCCAAAATATTCACAATGTTTCACCAGCAAGTTGGAAACTAGTAAACATAGTGAATTTTGATGCATTCTCTAATTTCTCAACCAAAACAACCTAGAAGATTGAAAAAATTTGGTCTAGGATGTTCTTAGAACCATAGTCCTAGGACCATCCTTGCAACCCTTGCTAGCATAGACCCCTCATAAATAAGAGCAATGACACAACTATTCTTTGATTCACAAGCAATAAAACTTTAGACTGTGAAAAAAAAGGTGTAATAAAATTGGACAATGACTAGTTTTTTTTATTTCAACAAGAATCAACCTATGATAATGCTTGCATGGTTTATCCCAATAACATGATCTGATGATAATCCCAAGAACACAATTTAATTATTCATATTATGGATGAAAGGCCTAAATAGTAAGCATGGTCCAAATATTATGCTAAAATGGTAGATGTCAACATTCTTCTTGTACTCTTGGTCTCTTGAGCAAGAACACACTCCAATACTTGGTCTCAAGATAACACTAGGATAATAGCCCTTAATACTATGATTTGATTCTTGTTTTTTATTTCACTCTGCTAATATATAAAAAAATCAACGACTCTCAAACCATACAAGGATTCTAGGATGCTTGGCATGCTTGGTCTCATGCCCATACCTAAATTCACAAAGTGAGCTTATAGTAATTGTTGTTTAAAAGCATTCTTGGTCATAAGAATCTACTAGCATGGTTGATCACATGACCATGCCCAAATTCACAAAATGAGCCATGCTTGGTCTCATGCCCATACCTAAATTCACAAAGTGAGCTTATAGTAGTTGTTGTTTAAAATCATTCTTGGTCATAAGAATCTACTAGCATGGTTGATCACATGACCATGCCCAAATTCACAAAATGAGCCAGGTTTGAAGATCATTCTTGTAATAGTTGTTGTTCAAAAGCATGCTTGGTCACATGAACATGCCAAAATTTACAAAGTGAGCATGGTCCCAATACCATCCTTGTAGTAGTTGTTGTTCAAAGGCATGCTTAGACACATGATCATGCTCAAGTTCACAAGGTGAGCATGATCTCAAGATGATCTCTGCAATAGTAATTGTTTAAAATATACTTGAGTAAGACAGAAGAGATCCATTATGAAATGATGGTTCTATGAGCATCCTTTTTATAAATTATAATCCATGAAGAGAGATTGTGCATTATAAGAAATATGGTTTGATCATCCTTCTTATAATCATTGAGCAATTATTATGCACTAGAACAAATAAACAAGATACATTATTAGCTTTTAGTCTATTTTCACTGACATTTATCACATGTATAAGCTGCAAGCAATTCATCATTTATTGTTAATGTGGTCATACTTTCAATGGATGCAATTGAATCTTCTCTTGTGTAATCCACCTCAATGAGTGAATTGTCTGACTCTCATAGATCAAGACCTTGCACTTAAAGAAAGAAAGCATTTCATGATGTATAGAAGAGACAAAAGTGACAATACCAAAATGAAAACTAACCACTAAATTTCACTCAAATCATCAAACATTGACACTTGACAATGAAAAAAATATGTTGTGGCACAATTAACTACCTTTTGATAATGGTTCTAGTCTAAACTTATTTGTTTTGGAGTCTTTTGACTTAATTAATTCTCTAGCACCACAAAAACATTGATGTTGCATACTTTATATCTTCAACTATTTGAAAAAATTGTCAAATACTGTACATTAAGAAGAGAATGGGGTCTAGGAGGGCCTCTTTATTTGGCAGTTTAAGGGAGTCAAACCTCTCCTATTAAGAAAGCAATCAAAGGACAAATTTTGAATTCAAACAGACAAAACGGCTAGTTTATTTGAATTCAAAGTTTCCCCCCAGAATGAAATTTTAAATCTAGCGGGCAAAACCATATAATGTAATATATCATGGAAAGAGCTCACCACGTAGATTACAGATCTATAATCTCCGTTCAAATCGAAGATCATATGCAGGAGTTATGGAGGGTCCAAAAACATAAAGTTGTCCAACCCATTTTTTTTGGGGGGGAAAGTGCATCCTTTGACCACTCTTACCCCTCTCTGATACACCCACCATTCTTGCACACATGGCATGCCTCTATTTGTCAAAATGTTAATCACCTCCATAATCTCATGGCAAATAAAGAGGCCCTCCTAGACCCCATCCTCTTCCTAATGTCTAAAAGACTCAAGGCACAAGAAATGTATGTCATATCTTGATGTTCGTGGTTGAGTACTCCATATTCCTCCAGCAAAAATTCATCTTTACCACTTTGAGATAGTTGGACATACTCTGCAAGAAAGCATGGTCCTTGGACCATGCTTTTGTACATGTTTTCTTGAAACTTTCATGTTTTAATAAAATAATATTCTAATAATTAAGAAACATCTATTCAATCATTCATTCTATTCTCTTGGTTGTACAAGTAAAACGCACAAATGTAAATCTTTGCCTCTTATGTAAGGCTCCATTGACTCATTAAACGATTTACATTGCTAAAATGTTTCTAGAAGAGCATGTCATGAGCAATGAATTCTTATCAAGAACATAAACAAGAATATAAAAGTAAAAGGTAGTACATACTATCTTTAAAAAAATATGAGCTATTGATTTGAAACTATCATACAAAATATATTGTAACTCATATTGAGAAAATAGCTCTTCATTTGTGTAACTCTCTCTAATGTAGCATGCAACACATGAGTTCAACGAATGATTATATCTTTTGGAGACTGAATGATTATATCTTTTGGAGACTGCAAAGGGAAAAACAAAGTTCGCTTTTAGATGCATAAAAACATTCTCATCAATGTTGATGAAGGAAGACTTTTATAGTATACAAATCACTAACATATGGACAATAACACATATAGATCGTACTAATGGATAAACAATTTTTTTTAATTAATTTCTTTCATAAATTTGGAGAAAAACTATGTAAATTGTAAATACTTATGTTGAATATAGTACTTAGTACATGAAGGTTGGTCATAGGACCATGCTTAACATTAGGGATGTGTGAGCATGAGCCACTTTTGTGGCTATAAGCAACCTTTTTGTAAATTCTTGCTCTCATGTACCAAAAAAAACCACATCAAAACCTTTCAAGGATTTGTTCTTAAGGCATGTAGGTAGTTGAAAAAAATAGAAAAAAATAATTTCATGTAAAATTAGTATTTTTGAAGAGCTTTTTTTTCTACAATTGAACAAAAAACACTCAAAAGTTTTGATATCCCATGTAGACCTTTTAAAAACCTTCAAAGCACATTGAAACGTTTTTGAAAAATACATGGATATGTATACAATGAGAATCTATGCATATACTATTTTTAGAAAAAAAAAATTGCTACCTTGTTTTAGGCCTCAAATACATGTATGCTTTTAAATTCAAAAGCCACTTTTGTGGCTCTTTACTATCATTAGAAAATTAAGAATTTTAATTTTACACTTTTTTGGGATAAATGGTATACTAGTATTTTTCTCTATGTCATAGGATCTCAATGGTATCCTATGATCATGGTTTCTTGAAACATAGACAATGATAGAGCCAATTTTATAGAATGAGGTGCCAAGCCACTATTGTGGCTCAAGGCACTAAAGTGGCTCAAACACAAAACTAGGGTTGAAGTGTTTTACTCTTCCTATTTTCATTGGTGTAGTGCACAACTATCCTAGTAAAGGCCTTGGAGTATAATTCTATGTATACATAAAGAACAAATTCACTCGAGAGTATAAGTAAACCACTCTGAATGCGCTTGAGAAATTAAAAACTTCTAACAAATCTCTTGTATGAATTGAAAGCATAAAGTCTTGAAGTACCCAAATAAATCCTAAATATTTCAAAACCAAACAAAAGAAGCCTATGCTATCATAAACAAAATATAATTACATTTCGTATGGAGAATAAGGTCCTCCCATGTCTTTTGAAAAACATCCACAAACATCAACTATAAATTTGCTCTCCTCAGCAAAGAATCTTTCCATCAAACCTTTTGGATCAAATGTCTTTAAATCTCCTTGTATATCAATTGAAGTAGTTCTCTACTTGTTGAGTGTTGAAGCATCAATAACTCCATATGTATGCTCTTCAACTTGTTCTGGGTCTGCAACTTCAAGTGTCTCTTTAGGAAAATTTGCTCATTTTTTTATTTCTTGGTCTGATCTAGCAAATAAAAATATCTATGAATGTAATTGCTTTTTCTCTTCAACACTATGGATAAGGCATATAATCTCTCTAATTGCACACAATCCATACTTTACTATAAAGCTAGTAGTATACGCATCAATTACCATTCCTCCTTGCAAACAATAGAGCTTGATGTATCTTCTTATGATTATCCCCTTCTTCTCTAGGAGATAAGCTAAGGGTTCCATTGTCTTTGCTTTGTCATATTCATTACCTAAATGACTTGTATGTAATATCGGACCATTTGTACCAATAAAGCTATCAAACCCTTTGAAATGTGCTTGTGTCACTTATGTGTACAAGCACACTAAAGAGCTGTATTTCTCCAATGTGCATGGTGCATTATTGACAAAATGAACACTGTATATGAACATTTTATACCACCTGATGGATGTAGCCTTCAAAGCATCTTGTAGCCGAACAACTTCTGCAAACTTTAAGAAGGAAAGAAATATATACTTAGGTAATGTTGTTTTACCAGTGATTGCTAAAACACCTCCTATGAGTTGAGAAAATCTATCAACAGTCCACTACAAGTCTTGTGCATAACCCTCTATTCTATCCAAGACACATAATCCCACAAGAAGCCCATTACTAAGTAAACAAGATAAAAAATGTTCACCTTCCATCTCTAGAGTGATGGTTGGAAATTTTCAAGGAACGTCATCTAGTTCTTTTTCCTCTTGTCTACTTTTGACAATCCATCTTATGTATTCTTGTACATCTAAGAGAAACTCAATCGTGCAAATTTCAATCTAGAGCTGTGTCTTTTACCCATGGAATAGAGTTCCTCAATATCTTTTGATAAATATAATTGGTAATGTTATAGATGGTAGCAATCTCCTTCCAATCTGTAATCTTTTTGGAATTGTTAGCTTCATTAAACTCACCGACTATTTTTTCTTGTAACACTATGTCTTGCTTTCTCTGTGTCACCCACTCCTCCACATCTATGGTAGCTACATCACTTAAGTCGTTAGAAAGCACTAAGGAGCCATACTTGAGCTTTTGTTGAAGAATTCAATCATCATTAAAATATAAACCACGCAAAGGTTTGAAATGTGAAGGGTTTGTTTTCTTTCCTTGCAGTTATCCTCTCTCAATATAAGCTTTAATAATAGCCAACCATGTATCCAAGATATCCTTTCGACTAGCAATCATGTGTGATTGATTCTGTGCAAAAGCACTCCCCATGGATGTATCTGCAGTTGTAATGATTTCTATAGAAATAAAGAGAAGACAAACTATCATCAATTAAGATTTGACAATCATCATCAAAAAATGAAAAAAACAATATTAGTAGAAAAATCAAATGAGAACGCACATCCCAATATGCTCAAGATGGATGTCCCCTTAGCTATCTAGAAGGTGGTCATTATAGCTTATTACAATGCTTGTATTGGGCCCTATAATGCCTGAGCAAGTTGGTGTAGGGTTGCTTTGTAAGTAATGATTGAGCTTTAAGACAATCCATTCTAGAGGCCACTATAGCCTCTATAAGAGCATCAACAAGGATCCGATCCTTACAATGTTTAAAGATAGCTTTCAAGTGGATCAAATCTCAACTCAACTCTTCTATTACAGTAACCTTTGCAGTGATGATTTATAGTTGACCATCAATAATCTAGTAGTCATACTCTTGAAAATTTGTCCTCTTCAATTTTTGTATGTTCCAATGAAATTGCTTTATCTTTACCCCCTTCATCCTTGACAAAATTGATAGGCATCAAGTATGTACAAGGATTGTAATGTCTCTATATTTTGAGTTTAGTGACTACAAAAGGATAGGCTAAAGGATCAAAATAATAAGTTTCTTTGACCCTTGAAAGCTACGAGATACACATATGGGTCGAATCCTACCACCATGGATAACTTTTGTAACTTGGTTATAGACCCATTGAGTCTGAGATATCTTTTCTCCTCCCAAGGTAATGGTAGCATCCGGATTCTTAGTACCAAGGAAAAGATAAACTTCGATGACTTTTAACTACTCTGCCCAACGAAGTTTTAGCCCAGCTGGATACTGCAGTTTTGTTTTGCCGTGGCGTGAGGATGACGCCCAGATTGGCACCGTTGTTGCTGTGGAGAGAGTACGTCCAGATTAGCACAACGAGTACTTGTCGAGCGGTATGGGACGCTCATGAGGACAAGGGTTTTTATAAATAATGTATATACCGATTGGACATAATAGCGCCAGTAGAGATTCTTGAGTGAACCTAATTCAAGGATTGTTGGTTTAAAACTGGACGACTTCTTGTTTGACTATTGTTTGTAATACTGTTTGAAGGGCTGTTTTAACGAACCAGTATCATAAATAAAGTAAAGGAACATGTATGTTTAAACAGTGTGGTAGTAATTAGATAACAAAAGAAGGGTGAGTGTGGTGTGGAAAGTGGGAGAATGATACCCTGACGGTATCATTCTATGGACGGGTGGACCCGATGAGTCGGGTAACTTTCCAACGCTAGAAATTGTTTTTTTTAAAGTCATAAATCTTAAAAGAGACAAACCTTGGCGGTTGTGCTTCTGAAACATGGGGAAAAAAGTGCATAGGTTGGTCACTCTAAGATTTATACTTTTAGGTATAATTGATAATAGATAGTTTTTAGATAGGGTTATGGTGGTCACGCTCCGCCATAGCAAGCTAGGACCAATCCTTCACTAACAGTTCATGCCCGTGGCTACGTAGTAGCTAAGGCAATGTCTGTTGGTTTTTCTTTTTCAGGATTGGAGACCTATCAAAGGTACTTCGCTCCTCTCAAAAAGGGGCAGGGACCTCACACTGGTATCAAAGCCTAGGTTAAAGCTTGGGGAGATTTTTAGATTGATGTTTGTATATTGAAGGATGCGAATGTTTGAAATAATAGAAGAACCTAGAAAAATTGATTTGAATTTTAGCGGTGCCATCCTGGGCGTCATCTCACGCCTCGACAACTGCCACATAATATCAGCGCTAATAGGTACAGAGACTTGAGAGAAACCATACTGAAGGTTTTGGACAAACATTCTTTCCTATAGCAACCAGTTTAACCAGACAATCTTTCCTACTTTTCAAACATATGACGAGTTTCTTGGGGTTAAGCCCCGTGGTTTCGGTCCGTGTTTTCTTTTCATAAGGTAAGTAATATATTCCTATGGTCTCGTATATGCAATGATGCATAACTTGAAATTGCAATACTAACCTGTACCATAGCTGCGATTGATCCGATTGGTGGAGACATAGCATGTTTCGCACGGGTTCCACCGTTACTTGTACCAGCTTCATGATCATTAGCGCCTTGGGTTCGAGCACGCTTTGGAGCCATTTTTTTGTACTACACTTATGTTATACACTTAGAACTTTAAATTGGTCAATTTCCCTAGTAATCTCTTGTTTCCAAAGAGAGTCTATAATTTGAACCCTCGCCAACTCGAATTCACACTTATTGTTGTTGTTCTACATCTAATTTCTATACATCAAATATTTGCTAAACGTAATTAATCAAAAATTAAGTGTGTAAACTACGAGTGAAAGTTTAGGACTGCATTACTTTTATGCATGACATTTCTAATCCAATTCTAACTTCCATTTCTATACTTCAACTAAATCAATTTTTAGCATTATTCAAAATTCTATTTAATCTAATTGACAATAAAATTGGTGAATGAGAATTTCATCATGTATAATAAGAATATGATGAGTTCTCTTATGTATTAACTTTCAATTAACTATGCATAAGTTAATAGTGAAGATGTACTAACTAGAGAGAGTAGGTATACTTAGAGAGATTAGAGTAAGAGAAAACATATACACACATCTTTTCTAAAGTTAATTGAATCTTACTAATCCATTAGAAAGATTAGAGTAAAAGAGAACACACACACATCCTTTTCTAAAGCTAATTGAATCTCACCAATCTATTAGAGAGATTAGAGTAAGAGATAGCACACATACATACATATCCTTCTTAAAACTAATTGAATATTACTAATCTAGTAGAGAGATTAGAGTAAGAGATAAAGACACACACACATAGCTAATTGAATCTTACTAATCTATTAGAGAGATTAGAGTAATAGATAGCACGCACACACATAGCTAATTGATTCTTACTAATCTATTAGAGAGATTAGAGTAAGAGATAGCACACACACACACATAGCTAATTGAATCTTACTAATCTATTAGAGAGATTAGAGCAAGAGATAGCACACATACATACATATGCTTCTTAAAACTAATTGAATCTTACTAATCTAGTAGAGATATTAGAGTAAGAGATAAACACACACACACACATAGCTAATTGAATCTTACTAATTTATTAAAGAGATTAGAGTAAGAGATAGCACACACACACATAGCTAATTGATTCTTACTAATCTATTAGAGAGATTAGAGTAAGAGATAGCACACACACACACACACATAGCAAATTGAATCTTACTAATCTATTAGAGAGATTAGAGTAAGAGATAGAACACATACATCATTCCTAAAGTTAATTGAATGCTTGAATAATACGCACCTTATTAATCCACTAGAGTTTTTGCTCTCTTAGTGGTTTGTGGACGTCTTCTCTCTAAGAGAAGTGACAGCACTTCATGAGCGCTATAGAGGCAATTTCTATGTCTAAAGTGTGAGCATGGATGCTCTATTTATAGCAGAAAAGAAAACGTCCAACTTTTTTTTTCCAAAAAAAATTATTATTTTTTTTTTTAATTTTTAATTTTAATTTTTTTTTCTCAAAAATCATACACGCGTTTTTGGTACCCTTATGGTACCCATCAGCTTGACCACTTTGTCATTATCATCAAAAGATAAGGCCACACAGGCCCCCCTCATTAAGATTAGTCAAGACTAGCCTCTCCTTTTCATGTGACAGTGTGTCCCACTTTGTCCCCTCCTATGTGAGTCCAGGTGAGTCCATGTGCCTTCATTTGTCATCCCTATGTATTCTTTTGTCTTTATAATTATTTTATTTATTTCCTTAATGATAATTTACTTTACATTTTTAAGTTAAACTTTACAGTCTTATATTAACTTTACAGTAGTAAAAGAAAATTCTACAATCAGTAACTAAGTCTTGCAATAAGTTAATTAGTGATTCATATAGCTAATCATATCAAAATTTTGTAGCGTAAATTTTAAATTCTAGGTTTTCTCAACCTACGATTCATAATTTGAACTTGAATATCTTAAATAATGAGTGATGGTTAAAAAATTCAAATGCGTAATAGAATTTGTGTGAGATTTGAAAGTAGAGACCTTACGATCTCCCCAACTTAGAATTTGAGATGCCCTCATCTCAAGAACAGTGAAGGGTAATCCTTAAGAAGGGATGTCTCATCTTCCCAAGTAGCATCTTCTATAGGGAAATCCTTCCATAAGACAATATGTTCTTTGATGGATCTATTCCTAAGCTTTCTCTCCCAAGTTTCTAGGATAGTATGAGGTTGGAGTTGTAGAACATCTTGAGCAGGTAAAATGATTTGCTCATCATCAAGGACATGGTCAGGGTTATATACATAAGGTTTTAACAAACTTGCATGAAATACATCATGCACTTTGAGATGAGAAGGGAGTTTTAGTCTATGAGCTTGATCACTTACAACCTTGATTATTTCGTAAGGTCCACAATATCGGTAGCTAAGCTTCTTATACCTTCCGAGAGATAGATTGCTCTTTTTGGGTTTTACTCGTAAGAAAACTTTGTCACCTTCTTTGAAAATCTGATCAGATCTTTTTAAGTCGGCGTACTTCTTTTGTCGATCTTTAGCCGCTTGAATATCCCTTCGAATAGCTTTGGTTTGAGTTGTTGGGGTATAAAGCCCAATGTGGTCGCCCAGGTAAGTGGGTGGGCCGCCAGGTATGTACACATATTATTTTGTAAAAACCTGATAAGAACTCACTATGCTCTTAACATTACAGTAGAGCGAGTTCAGCATATCGTCGTGCTCTTCTTCTCGCACACTCTCTCTCGCGTCGCACTTCCGCTCGTACTCCTTCAACTGGTATCAGAGCTCAGATCGAGGCTCAGGGCAGCACTGCAGGAGGCTAGAGTCACCAGCTCAGATTGGAGTGAAATTCGACTGGCAAAGACACAGCCCCAAATCTTGTGGGAAAGCCCGTGGGGCTTGGTGTGCTCAGAATTTCATTCTGAGGTCATCTCGGCCACCGTTTGGCTTCGACAAAGTTCTGCGCAGGCCATTTTCGACTACATGGTCTCAGCGGGTGCAGATCCGACTCTACAAATTTGGGGTTTTCGGCCTATGACTACAGGTGCTGAGGATATCGACACTCCCAAAGTGTTGATTTGTGGCTGTCTACACATCGAAGGACGGCTCACAGTTCTTGGAGGTGTGTCACATACGACACAGGCGCATCTACACACAGACTATAGGCGACATCCACTAGTTCATCAGGTAGCTTGTGTTTGCTGCTTGATATTCCAGATTTCATCATGACATTGCAGGTACTTCCACATGGGATGTATTGTCAGAGATGATGTATGTCTGTTGAGGGTTTGCTGGCTGTGAGTCACGCAGCAAACAACCGCCACAGCGGTTACAGTATACAGTGGGAAATTTGTGGATGTATGACTTTGTAGGAAGTCTATGTACTGTCAGATATACTGTAGCCTTTGTTGAGGGTCGAGTGAGGTTTTATTGAGCTGGGGGATTCTCGAATGTTGAGATCCTTTCGGTGATACAGGTCTTGGAGCGATCCCTCGAGCACCCTTAGATAGGCAGCTAGGATGTATTGACTGTGAGTTAGACATTTGGGATTGCATCTTTGCTTTACTGCCATTGAGGCATTGTCGCACTCTATGCTTACAGAACAGTGACAGGACAATCAGAGACAGTACAGGTGCAGGACAGGTTTACCCACAGCTTACAGTGTTAGAGAGAAAGTGGTTTTTTGAGCTGTTTTTTGGTCTGTTTTTAGTACACTAGAGCCATTTTACAAAGAAGACTCTACCAAAATTTTTGCAGAATCTGAAGCTTTCTTGGTTCATTTGACAGGTTGATATTGGTTCAGAGGTCAGTTTACAGGGGAAACTCTGCCGAATTTTTCCCAGGAAAGTAAACTATTGTGAAGCGTAGCTATGGCTGGATCACAGGACACTGCTCTTTACAATATCAAGAAGCTGGATGGAACCAATTTCCCATTGTGGAAGAAGCAGATTTGGCACGTGTTGGTACAAAAGAAGCAGATAAAACCTATAAAGCTCAAGGGGATAAAACCAGAAGATATGGACAAAGATGAATGGAGCGAAATGGATGAATTGGCACTTTCTACCATTATGCTGACTTTGGCAGAAAGCGTTTACTTCAATGTAGCAGACGAGATGTCGGCTTATCAAGCATGGTTAAAGTTGAGTGATCTTTATGAGAAGCAGAGTGCAGCTTCACACGTATACTGGCTTAAGAAGCTTGTTGACTTGAAGATGAAAGAAGGGACACCTATGTCCAATCATCTGAATGAATTCAACACAATCTATAGTCAGTTGTCAGCTCAAGGTGTCAAGTTTGATGAACCTATTAGAGCTATGTTCTTGTTGATCACATTGCTGAAAAGTTGGGACACTTTTCGCACAGCTTTGAGTAATTCTGCACCGCCAGATGGTTTGAACATAGCAGGTGTAGAAGGAAGTCTGCTTACTAAAGAAACCAATAGAAAGACAATGGACAAAGGCAAAGGAACAGCCTTAGTTGTCAGGGGAAGGACCAAAGAAAAGTACAAAGGTGGAAAGAGGAATCAGTCTCGTAGCAAGTCCCGCAGTGCTAAAGGCAAGAGTGACATAGAATGCTACCATTGTGGCAAGAAGGGTCACATGAAAAGAGACTGCAAAGAATGGAAAGCAGAAAAAGGCAAAGAGAAAGCTGAAGACCATGGTGAGAAGAACAAGTCCTCAGTAAAGATTCAAGAAATAAATGTGACAAACACTGTTGCAGAGGATGACAGTCTAGTGTCAGGAGACATCTACTTCTTGAAGAATACAATGGACTCAGCTCTTCTTACAGCATCTGATGGAAATGCACTGAGTGACTGGATTATAGACTCAGGGGCATCACTTCATGTGTCTCCAAACAAGGAGTGGTTTACCTCTTACGTGACCACTAAAGATCATGTTCGGCTAGGCAATCGGCAGACATGTGAGATCTTAGCTGTTGGAGATGTTCAATTGAAGTTTCAGAATGGCTCTTCTTTCACGCTGAAGAATGTGAGACATGTTCCCGCAATTACAAAGAGCTTGATCAGCACAGGTTTACTTGATGATGCTAGCTACGTCACCACTTTTGGATAGAACATGTGGAAGATATCCAAGGGTTCTATGACAGTAGCACATGGAGTAAAGTCTGGAGGACTTTACATGATTTATGTATCAAATGTCTCTAACAATGTAATCAATGTAACCGAGCAGCCGAACGTTTCTTTGTGGCATAGCCGGTTAGGACATATGTCCAAGAAGGGAATGGAAATCTTGTCTCGTTCTGGTTATTTGCCTGGCTTTTCATTTAATGATTTTGAATTCTGTGAACATTGTCTGTATGGTAAGCAAACACAGCAGCCACATAAGCATAGAAGCAGTAGAAGAGATACACAGTTGGCACTTGTTCATAGTGATTTGTGTGGACCTATGCCTAACCTATCTCTAGGGGGAGCTTCTTACTCTATGACATTTATAGATGATTACTCGAGGAAAGTATGGGTTTACTTTCTCAAGCACAAGGATGAAGCGTTTAGTGTTTTCAAAACGTTTGTGACACTTGTGGAGAATCAGAGTGGCAAGAAGCTTAAATGCTTATGCACTGACAATGGTGGAGAGTATGTTTCAAAGGCCTTTCAGGACTTTTGTGAGTCAAAAGGTATAAAACGTGAACTAACTGCTCCTTACAATCCTCCTCAAAATGGTGTTGCTGAGAGGATGAATAGGACCATACAAGAGAAGGTCAGAAGTATGTTGTCTAATGCACAACTGCCAAATGGGTTTTGGGCTGAAGCTGTATCAACAACTGTTCATCTTGTAAATAGATCTCCTAGCAAGGTTTTGCAGAAGGATTCAGTTCCAGAGATGGTATGGTCATGCAAAATGCCCTCATACAAGCATCTCAGAGTCTTTGGCTGTGAGGCATATACTCACGTTCCAAAGGAATTTAGGAACAAACTTGAGCCAAAGAGTAGAAAGTGCATCTTTCTGGGCTATGGTAATTCTGGTGAGATGGGGTACAGAGTTTGGGATCCCGAATCCAGAAAGGTTGTCCGCAGCAATGATGTTCACTTTAATGAATCCAAATATCATTCTAAACCAGAGAGGGTTGAGGAGATTAGAAGTGTTGTCTTCCAAGAAGATGGACCTGCACATGCAAGACAAAATGTCAGGTCTCAAGAGGAGCAAGGACAGGATATAGTGGAGCCACAGGTTGTGGCTGAGCTTGAGCCACCTATTGTGCGTAGATCTGGACGTGTCACACGACCTCCTGATAGCTTTGTTCCATCTATGAACTATGTCATGTTGACTGATTGCAATGAGCCTTCATGTTACAAGGAAGCAGTGCAAATAAAGGACTCCGGGAATTGGCAATTGGCCATGCAGTCAGAGATGACAGCTCTGCATAAAAACAAGACATGGAAGCTAGTTAAATTACCACAGGGAAAAAAGGCTCTACCTTATAAATGGGTTTACAGGTATAAGATCACCACTCATGATAGTCAGTCAAAGTACAAAGCAAGGCTTGTTGCCAAGGGCTTTAAGCAAGAACAAGGCATTGACTTTGATGAAGTCTTCTCTCCGGTGGTGAAGATGACTACATTGAGATGCTTTCTTGCATTGGTTGCCATATTAGATTTGGTGTTGCACCAA
This sequence comes from Adiantum capillus-veneris, assembly GCF_014529385.1. Lineage (NCBI taxonomy): Eukaryota > Viridiplantae > Streptophyta > Polypodiopsida > Polypodiales > Pteridaceae > Adiantum > Adiantum capillus-veneris. The sequence goes on from NC_140936.1 coordinate 75,491,987, forward strand.
ATGGATGTCAAGACAGCGTTCTTGCATGGTGATTTAGATGTGGAAATTTACATGCAGCAGCCAGAAGGGTTTGTTGAAAAAGGCAAGGAAGATTGGGTATGCCAGTTGTTAAAGAGTCTTTATGGCTTAAAACAATCACCGAGGGCATGGTACCATAAATTCCACAAGTTTATGCTTTCTCAAGGCTACAAACGTAGTGAGTTCGATCACTGTCTATATACAAAGAAGTCTAAGGATGGTAGTTGGCTGATCCTTATTTTGTATGTGGATGACATGTTGATTGCTGGCAAGCACTTGGAAGAAATTTCAGCTTTGAAGTCAAAGATGGAAAAATCGTTTGACATGAAAGACATGGGTGAGGCAAGTCATATACTTGGTATGCGCATTGAGAGAGACAGATCAAAGAAGTTGATTTGGTTATCTCAAATAGAGTATATTGACAAGGTTTTGCAACGTTTCAATATGGAGAAGGGAAAGGCACTGAGTGTTCCATTGCCACCATATGTGAAACTTAGCAAACAAGATTGTCCTGTGTCTGAGGAAGAACGGGCTGAAATGGATAAGATTCCATATGCGTCAGCAGTGGGTAGTTTGATGTATGCAATGATTGCTACTCACCCAGACATTGCATTTGCAGTGGGAGTAGTAAGTCGATACATGTCAAACCCAGGCAAGAAACATTGGGAGGCAGTGAAAGGAATATTGAAATACCTGAAAGCTACAAAGAGTATGCGTATATGCTATGGGATTCAGGAGCTAAGTGTAAAGGGTTTTACGGACTCAGATTATGCAGGTGACTTAGACAACCGAAGGTCTACGTCAGGGTATGTCTTTACATTGGCTGGTGGAGCAGTATCATGGCGTTCTAGATTACAAGATTGTGTTACTCAGTCTGCTACAGAGGCTGAATATGTTGCAGCATCAGAGGCATGCAAAGAATCAATTTGGCTTAATCAACTAGTAACAGATTTGGGAATCAAAGAAGAGATGCCTCTGTTATATTGTGATAGTCAAAGTGCTATACAATTGGCTCGCAATCCAGTTTATCACTCAAAGACAAAGCATGTGGATGTGAAGTATCAATTCATCAGGGAAATGCTCGAGGATAAGCAAATTCAGGTTGTCAAAGTTCACACCACAGAAAATCCTGTTGATCTACTTATAAAAGGACTTCCCTCAGAGAGCTTTGCGCATTTTCGCAAGCAGTTAGGTGTAGGGTAGTACATCACTTCTCTAAATCTCTTGTATATTAGTTTGTATAGTAGCTTCTCTCACACTTAAAGTACCACATTGGACTTTAAGTGGGAGGTTGTTGGGGTATAAAGCCCAATGTGGTCACCCAGGTAAGTGGGCGGGCCGCCAGGTATGTACACATATTCTTTTGTAAAAACCTAATAAGAACTCACTATGCTCTACACATTACAGTAGAGCGAGTTCACCATATCGTCGTGCTCTTCTTCTCGCACACTCTCTCTCGCGTTGCACTTCCACTCGTACTCCTTCATGAGCTTCCATTTCTTCAAGCATTTTCTTTGAGGTTTCTACCCTTATAGTGGGGTCAGAAAAGTTAAGAGGTGATAAATATTCTTGACCATAAAGAGCATTAAAAGGTGTCATTCCAATACTTCTATAAGTAGAGGAATTGTATGCATACTCTACCAAGGGTAGGTATTGAATCCACTTGCGAGGTTCTCTATTGCAGTAGGCTCTGAGGATGACTTCAATTACTTGATTAACTCTTTCAATTTGGCCATCACTTTGAGGATGATAAGCAGTACTAAAACATAACTGGGTTCCAATAGCTTGAAACAATGATACCCAAAACTTTGAAGTAAACTTGGCATCACGATCATTGACAATCCTCTTGGGTAAACCATGAATTCTGAAATCCTCCTTCACAAACAAACGAGCAATATCTGAAGCTGTAAAGGTTGTCTTGACTGGGATTAAGTGAGCCACTTTCGTAAGCAAGGCGACTATGACCATGATTGAATCATAGCCAGCTTGGACAGAAGAAAACCCGGTGAAAAGTCCATGTTAATACATTCCCATTTCATTTGGGGAATATCTAAAGGATGTAATTTACCTGGCATCTTTAGTCTCTCTACCTTAATCCTTTGACAAGACAAACATTGCTTGACATAGCGAAGGACATCACCCTTCATACCTTGCCAATAGTAACTTTTGTGAATTGCATTGATGGTTTTGGCATATCCTGGATGTCCTGAAGTTGGGCCATCATGTGCTTCATATAGGATAGCATTCCTTAGGGTAGAATCCTTAGGTATGCATAGTCGATTCCTATAGTAAATTTTCCCATCTTCTAAGGAGTAATGTAGAGGTTTAGGCTGATTTGAGGATACCCTCTCTTCATGTAGGATACTAGCAAGCATCTGGTAATCTGCATCTCTGACAGTAGCATCCGAGACCTTGTCTAAAATAGGGTTGTTAGCCATGGAAATTGCCCCCAGAAAATCTTTACGGGTTAGGGCATTTGCCACAACATTATCCTTACCTGGTCTAAATTTAATATCAAAATCATATTCGTGCATGAGCTCTATCCATCTCCTCTGTCTCATGTTAAGGTTAGGTTGGGTAAAAATCCACTTAAGGCTCTTGTGATCTATTACCACTTGGAATTTGCGTCCCAATAGATAATGTCTCCATAGCTTGAGAGCGTGAATAACTGCTAGCAATTCTAAATCATGTGTAGCATAATTCACTTCATGAATCCTAAGCTTCCGATAAGTATAAGCTATAGGCCTTCCTTCTTGAGTAAGGACTCCTCCTAATGCAAGGTTACTAGCATCTGGGATCACCTCGAATTCTTGGGTGAAGTCTGGAAGTTTTAAGAGAGGTTCTGAAGCAAGATACTCCTTAAGCTGTTTGAAGCAAGATTCATGTTTTTCTTCCCAAAGTATCGTAGCTCCTTTCTTTAGCAAGTCGGTTAGTGGTGCAGCTTTAAGAGCATAGTCCTTTACAAAGATCCTGTACCACCCTGTGATACCTAAGAACCCTCTGACTTCGGTTTGTGAAGTGGGTTGAGGCCATTCCACAATATCTTTGACTTTGTCAATGTCAACAAAGACTCCTTCAGGTGAAATGATAAACCCTAAGTAACAGACCTTAGGGGTAAAGAAGGTACATTTGCTTTTCTTTGCATACAACTTATTTTGGCGTAAAAGCTCTAACACTTTCCTAACATGTCCTTCATGCTCTTCCTCTGATTTGGAATAAATTAAGATATCTTCAAAGAATACTAGGACAAAATCATCCAAGAATTCTCTAAAGATATCGTGCATGAGACGATTGAAAGTTGCAGGAGCATTCGTAAGTCCGATATCCCTCACTGTAAATTAGTAATGACCATAACGAGTGTTAAAAGTTGTTTTGGAGATATCAGCCTCCTGGATTCGAATTTGATGATAGCCAGATCGAAGATCAATCTTCGTGAATATTTTGGCTCCATGTAAACTGTCCAGCATCTCATCAATACGAGGAATTGGATATTTATTCTTGATGGTAACCTGATTTAAGCCCCTATAATCTATGCAAAGTCGAAGAGAGCCATCCTTTTTCTTTTGGAAGAGAACAGGTGCACCCCATGGAGATGTACTAGGTCGGATAAACCCTTGCTCAATCAACTGCTTGAGCCGCTCCTTGAGTTCTATAGCCTCTGGAAGTGACATCTTGTGCGGCGCTCTTGAGACTGGTTCACTACCTGGAAAAATTTTGATTTCATGATCTACCTCCCTAGGTGGTGGTAGTTCAGAAAGTTCGGCAGGGAAAACATCCGAAAATTCTTCTAGCCGCATTGGTTCAGGGTTGGAAGAAGATTTTTCTAGTTTGTTTAGCTTGACTACAAAATTTGTTGACCCTTGCGTAACCCTTTCAAAAGACGATTAGCTTTGACTAAGTAAGCTTTTGGTCGTCCATTCTGGCCTTGAATAGTGACTTCTTGACCTTGGTTGTCCACAAAAGTAACACTTCCTTGGGCACAATGGATATTGGCATTATGACTGGCTAACCAATCCATTCCAAGAATTTCGTCATAGATTCCTATGGGTAAGGTTCGAAAAGTAGCAGAAGTAGAGTATTCTCCCAACTTGAAATCTATTTTTCCCATAGTGTACTGAGATAACACCTCCTTTCCATTGGCTAATTCAACTCTCATCTTTCTTGCAGGGTGTTGATTAAGTCCTAACCTCCTTAAACATTTAGGTGACAAGAAAGAATGGGTACTACCACAATCAATAAGAAGCTCAAATTTTTCACCTTGGTGATTTGCAGGTGTTTGAATGACAGCATATTGTTGTCTTGCTCTTGGGTTATCAATTGCAGCATGTAGAGTTGGTCTTTCCTCTTGTTCTTCTCCCAATGTTGGTTCTCCTATGATAGCATTGACTCTGGCCGCCATTCCGTGCCCTCGACCTCGTCCTCCATGATTTATTATTTGGCCTCGTCCTCTAGCTCGATTAGGTGTATTTGTTGCGGAGACTTGCCTAGGACATACATTCCTGAAATGTCCTAGCTCGTTGCATTCATAGCATCTAAGATCTGCATTTTGAGCTCCATTTGCTGAAGCTGCAACTATTGGATGAGTTTGGTGAACTGGGTGAACTTGCCTTTGGTTCCACATTATAGGCCGTCCTCTCCTTCCAACATCCCTTAAATTTTCATTTCGTACCCTTTGAGAGTTTGACATCTCTTTAGCTAAGGGTTTAGCTCTTAAAAGAGCATCTTGAAAATTTACAGACCTCATGGCTTCTAAACGAGTATTTAAAGGAGCATTTAGCCCTTGGCAGAAACGGGCTACTTGTTGATCTGCGGTCATTGGCGGAGCATAGCGCCTAAGAGTTACAAATTTGGAGTAGTATTCTTCCACTGTAAGATGAAACTGACGTAAGTTGAAGAATTCATACATCTTAAGGGATTCGTGTGCAGGTGGAAGATAACGTCCTTTGGCAGCATACTTAATGTCTTCCCAAGTTTGGGTGTTTTGAGCTACTTGATTATCTTTGCAGTGTTGTTTCCACCAAAGCTTGGCATCCCCCGTGAGACGAAACATAGCCAACATTTCTTGGTTATCGGGAGTAGTAACAGCAGCAGCAAAATAATCCTCCATCTCTTCGAGCCACACTCCTGCATCATGCTCAACTAGGGCTCCTTCCCCTTTAAAAGAGGGAAGTTTAGCTTGCTTGAGAAGTAGCTTTTTCTCTTGAAGAGATGTGTACATGCACTCTGTGCAATATAGATTAAGTGAAACTTTATTGGATACTCTAACTTTAATCCACTTTAAGGCAAGACTTGATCAGACAATAATACAAACAAAAGATAATATTAATCCAAACTTTATTTATATACACATTATTTGCTACCAAGGTTGGTAGTCTTTAGGTACAAGGATTGTAATGTCTCTATATTTTGAGTTTAGTGACTACAAAAGGATAGGCTAAAGGATCAAAATAATAAGTTTCTTTTGACCCTTGAAAGCTACAAGATACACATATGGGTCAAATCCTACCACCATGGATAACTTTTGTAACTTGGTTATAGACCCACTGAGTCTGAGATATCTTTTCTCCTCCCAAGGTAATGGTATCATCCAGATTCTTAGTACCAAGGAAAAGATAAACTTCGATGACTTTTAACTCCTCTGCCCAATGAAGTTTCTTGAGGTTGGTATCCATGCACCATATCTTGTCAGCATCGATGATATAGATTCCTCCAGATGGACTCCAGTTGATACCCCATCCTCTATGCACCCTTGGGATAGGTGGTGCAAACACCCTATCCAAAATCATCATCACCCTTTTTCGAAACTGATAATTTGGTGATTGGCATGCACTTTCAAACATGATGGTGAACACCTAGAATTTTTGGTAGACTGAATGAACATTTTCCTGTACCAGGAAAGTTCAGTTTTCAATACCATATAAAAATTCAAATCAATTTTTCTACGTTCTTCTATTATTTCAAACATTCGCATCCTTCAATATCCAAACATCAATCTAAAAATCTCCTCAAGCTTTAACCTAGGCTCTGATACCAGTGTGAGGTCCCTGCCCCTTTTTGAGAGGAGCGGAGTACCTTTGATAGGTCTCCAATCGTGAAAAAGAAAAACCAACGGACATTGCCTTAGCTACTACGTAGCCACGGGCATGAACCGTTAGTGAAGGATTGGTCCTATCTCCCTATGGCGGAGCGTCACCGCCATAACCCTATCTAAAAACTATCTATTATCAATTATACCTAAAAGTATAAATCTTAGAGTGACCAACCTGTGCGCTTTTTTCCCCATGTTTCAGAAGCACAGCCGCCAAGGCTTGTCTCTTTTAAGATTTATGACTTAAAAAAAACAATTTCTAGCGTTGGAAAGTTACTTGACTCATCGGGTCCACCCGTCCATAGAATGATACCGTCAGGGTATCATTCTCCCACTTCCACACCACACTCATCCTTCTTTTGTTATCTAATTACTACCACACTGTTTAAACATACATGTTCCTTTACTTTATTTATGATACTGGTTCGTTAAAACAGCCCTTCAAACAGTATTACAAACAATAGTCAAACAAGAAGTCGTCCAATTTTAAACCAACAATCCTTGAATTAGGTTCACTCAAGAATCTCTACTGGCGCTGGGAGCCGGATGAAAACACACACAGCGCCTCTATAACGACCCGACACACACTCTTGGAAAGATACACACACACATTATGCGGCACCACTCGGCTTACACAACACACCTGGCCGAGACAGGGAACACACCTCTGGAGTGAGAGGAGAGAGACTATCCACTTGCCCACTCCACACAGACACACACACACACCCAATAAACTCAGCTCAAAAGAGGAGAATTTCTGATGTTTAGATACAATTGATCTTGGGCCAACACCAATGGGGCAAATAGCTCACACAATATGGGTAAAATAAGCCAGATACAATCACAAACTAGAGCAGAAACTTCGCTCATAGGAGAAACTTACACAGAAAAACAGCAGAAAAAGGATGAGAAATTTGGCAAAATGGACAGCGCCATTGCGTCCGGAACGGCCCAAAACCCTAGTTTACAATGTCAAAGTGCTCAAATCGGACCTCGGATGAGCAGTTTACGGCCAAAACAAGCTCCAAAATGAGCAAAAACACACCTGCGGCTGTTCCTCCTCTCTTCTCCACGTTTTTTCTGGTCTTCTCTCTATTTTTTTAGTTCCCACACTTAGCTTTATTAGTTGGGCCCCCGTGGCCTTTTAGATGACCTCAAACGGACCCCGAACAGGCCAAAAACTGACCTCGCAGTGCATAGTTGTCACCTTTTTGCATCATCCGCACACCTGGCACTCATGTCTTTTCAATAATGCATCCCGCAACCACGTGAAGTGGCCCCAAAAATTGGTCCTCATGATGACCTTTCTGCATAAGTATCACAAGAAAACACCCACGTCGTGTCCGTACTTCTCCACGTGCAAGTATTGACCCCATTCGACGTCCTGACGCCACTAGATGCCATCTGACGCACCTGCTTACCTCATGTTGTCGGCCCACGGATAGCTTCCTCGAGAAGTTTTACGCGCTACCAACTCCTCATTATTATAGGAAAAACACACTGGTACTAGTAATAGTGAAAATCGATGCACTATGTACATGTTGTCCTACCTGTACACATGTGGGCCCCACGTAACCACCTGGTTATGGAAAATGGGAAAACCTTTATTCAATGCACCATGCATGGATATGTACATATGCGCAATTCCTTGCTCCAAAAAACTCCTGACATAATTTGCCCACCCCCTAGCCTGCTAGATCATTGATGATCAGCAGAAGCAAAGAGAGATATGAGACTCGCCGCATCACAGGTCTCCTCATCCCTCACCAACACTGCTTGATCCACAGACAGCTCATCTTGCTCCACCATCATCAATCTAGCATGATAAAGTTTAAGATGCAATCCATTTACCCTTGACTTATGTAGAACACCATCCAGGTTAGCCAGCTGATATGTGCCATTTGGAAAACACTCCACTACCTTGAAAGGGCCTTCCCACTTAATTTGAAACTTCTTTTGGAAGGTGTTGTCCAGCTTACTGTTGTAGCGCAAAACCAAGTCATGTTTCTTGATACCCTTACTTTTGACCTTTTCATTTATCTTTGCCAAAGGCTTATCCTGCATCTGCCCATAATGCTCCAATGCGCTCATCCTATCCAACTGGACCTCTTGTAACTGCAAGAGCCTCTCTTTGAATGCATCACTAGGCGGCCCAAGGAACTTCTCTAACATCTTGACCGCAGGCAACTCTACCTCCACAGGCAATAGTGCTTCCTTTCCATACACCAAATGAAACGGAGTAAACCATGTACCTCTCTTCACCGAAGTACGGTAAGCCCATAATGCACTAGGAAATTCCAAATCCCAATTCTTTCCTTGGTGCTCTATCACTTTAGAAATAATTTGTACCAACTCACCATTGAATCTTTCATTTAAGCCATTACACTGCGGGTAATAAGGAGTGGTATGTTGGTGCCTAATCTTCATCTTTGTGCATAAGAAGTCTAGCAGTTTAGCTCTAAATCCTGGCCCCTTATATGAAAGTAGCTCTAATGGCACCCCAAACTTGCAACATATTTCATCATACACAAATTTTTCCACATCCTTTGCAGTGATCTGTTTTACTGCTATAGCCTCTACCCATCTAGAGAGATAGTCCACTGCCGTCAAGATATAGCTTTTGCCCCTGCTTGTGATAGGTAACGGGCCTATTGCATCAATCCCCCACTTTTCAAACACATCAAACGCCATAATGGTTTTTCGTAGCTCTGGCTTCAACACTCTCTTCCCAAATGCTTGACACCTATTGCAAGACCTACACCAATGGTGAACATCCTTGTGCAAACTAGGCCATACATACCCCTCTTGCAATATCTTATGCAAGGTGATCTTTAGAGAAAAATGGCCACCACATGCGCCTTCATGATTCTCTTCCAACACTCTGTAAAGCTCCTCCCGCCAAGGTACACGTCTCAACACGAGATCAGCCCCTTTCATGTATAAGACATCACCAATCAATTTGTACCTGTATGCTCTACGCACAAAGCCATACTTCTTAGACTTCTGAATCTCCTTTGGAATGATTCCTGTTAGCAAAAACTCCTCTTCTTGAGCCAAACTTTCCCGGCCATGATAAAGAGGTAAAGTGGTCCTCAACACAAATAGCTCCCCAATCATGCCTTGAACTGCTTCATGTGCCTCTCCATTTAGAGCACGTTCAATGTGTCTGATGATCCATGCTTCGAACTTTTTTAACAGGCCTTTCATTCTGAAGCACATTTCCTTCAATGAGGTGTTCTTGCTCTTCCACACACCCAGCACTTGCTTCACCACTAACAAGGCATCACCTTTTATGCTCAACCTTCGAACCCCATGCTTCAAACAAATGTGTAATCCGGCTTCTAGAGTAGCATATTCAGCCTCATTGTTACTATGAGCATCCAATTTGAACCCTCTCTTGCATACTAGCTTCCCCTCTGGGTCATAAAGTGCTATACCCCCTGAAGCTGCATCATGGCTCTTTCTCTATGAACCATCAAAGAACAACACATGTGCATTGCTGATCTGTGGCACTTCTTCAACTACCTTTCTCACCACTTCTTCCTTAACAATAAGGGGATTCTCCTTGTAGGTCAACAAATCAGCTAGGGTAGCCCTTGTACTATCTTCCACTAGAAAAGAGAACTCAAACTCCTGCAGCTCAATTACCCATTTCTTCACCACATTTGACATGTTAGTACCATTAATTAACTGTGGCAAAAAGGCATAACTCGTCAAGAAAACAAAAGGCCGTGGTAGCAAGTAATGACGAAATCGTCGACATGCAAATATTACACTGGCCATCACTAGCTCTACTTCCGAGAACTTTCTCTCCGCTACCAACTTCACTCGACTTGCACAATACACTGGCCTCATATAATGGTTGCCCTTCCCCTTTTGCAATAGCATGGCTCCAATGGCATCATCCCCTACTGATGGATTCACATAAAACACTTTCTCCCAATCAGGAGCCTGCATGGCTGACAACCTCCCTAAGACCTCTTTCACCTCTTGAAACACTTCTTCACACTTGTCATCCCATTGCAATGGATCATGCTTTGCCACTTGCTGTAATGGATAAAGAAGCTGCGAAGACAATGGAATAAACCGTGCCATGTACTTCACTTTGTGTATAAAAGTTGCCAATTGCTTTGTACTCGTAGGTGATGGAAGAAGAATAATAGACTTAACCTTATCTGGATCAGCCTCAATGCAATTTTCTGACACCATATGGCCCAATAACTTCACCCTTGGCTGTGCTAGATGACATTTATTTGGATTTAGTTGTCCTCCACATTCATCATATCGAGCCAATACCATCTCCAGCTTCTCATGGTGTTCAGCCCTACTGCTATAAACACAGAAGTCATCCATAAAAGCTTTAACACAACTACCAATGAATGGTTCCAACACCCAATTTGCTCTCTCTTGATAGAAGGAAGGTCCATTTGACAACCCAAATGGCAATCCTGTGTAGCAATAGCAGCCCCATGGCGTAATAAAAGTGGTCTTTGTGCGGTCTTTAAGAGCAATCTTCAATTGAAAATAGCCTGAAAAACCATCACACACATTGTACCTCTCATAACCTGCCACTGAATCCAAGATCTGATCGATGAATGGAAGAGGATATGGGTTCTTCTTAGTGGATGCGTTTAAGGGTTTAAAATCTACACAAATTCTCCACTTCCCATCCTTCTTTGTACTGACTACAACTGGACTCACCCATTCTGTGGTCTCCACAGGGACTATGAACCCTGCCTTCAACAACTTGTCCACCTCTTCTCGCAAGGATTCCATTTGCTCTTGACCCATCCTTCTTAGCCTTTGCCGCACTGGCTTAGCACCTTCTTTCAGCTCTATATGTATCTCTTCGCCCTTGAACCCTCTGATCTCTTCATATGAAGTAATGAACAAATCCGGAAAACTAGCCAGCATGTGCAAATATATATCCTTCTCCATAGCTGAGAGGTCTCCACTGATCATTTGTGTCATCAATTCCTGCTTCTTTGACAACTCAACCTTGGTTTGCATCAGCCCTTCAATCACTTCGTAAGGCCCTTCACTTTCATCTTCAACCTCATTCGCAAATGCAACTAAACCAAACTCTTAGATTTCTTCATCCATCAAAAGAAATGCAACATCAGCATCCTCATCACTACTGGTAGTGCTATCACTGTCCTCATCTGTCACCGTGGAAGAGTCTTCATCACTAGACTCATCCTCATCTTCATAAAGCTCCTCTAATCGTTTCCTTGTGTCCATATTATAAAGCTTCTTGGTACCTGTCTTTCCATAGAGGCTAATCGTACCATGTCGCCAATCTTGAACAGCTCCCACTGCACGTAACCATGGTCTGCCCAGTATAATAGGATATGCTCCCAACCCTGCTGGCATCACATGAAAATCAACCACTGCCTTTGCATCATATGCCTCCACTTATAAGCTCTTTACAACACCCAAGCATTTTACTTTTTGATGGTTTTCCAATCTGATCCAAAAACCTGACACCCCAGCCACTGTGAGACCCATCTTCTCAACGCATGAGTGTGTTATGACGCATATTTGGGCTCCGCCATCCACATAACCTTGTCCCAAATTTTTCCTTTTATGCCACACATCTACTATTGGACAAATGTCTGTTAGCTCATCCATTGCCAACACCTTTACTGAACCTCTCTCTGGCTCTTTCTCCATTGGGTTAACCATCCTCTTCCACTGTCGCTTTAGCTTAGGCACCATCTCTATAAGCTGCCCAAAAGTAACATTTGCCTTCCTTCTCGTCGGATCCTCCTTCAAGTCATAGCTTAATTGCCCATCCCCTAGTGGAAAATCTGAAACATGAAACTTTCGACGAGCTCTCCTTTTCCTCTTGGCCTTGACATCCTCGCCTTCATGGCTCTTTCCTTTCTTCTTACTAGAACCTGGGGCACTTCTTCCTTCCTTATCCTCTGTGGTCCTCTTCCCAATAGGCATCACTAATGTATCCTCTAGCTTTGATGCCTTCTCCAAGGTGACTACACTTAGCACTTTTGTCTTTTCCTTTTCCTCCTGTGTCAGTCCACTGGTTCCTTCGTCTCCCTTAATTTCGATGCCATAATCATTTGACCTAGTTAGCACCTGTCTTGGCAATGGATACATGTCTCCCCCCATCCTTGGTGGCTTATCACATTGCGGGCTGATGTGACCCAACTCTCCACAATTATAACATGTGGGCGTCTGTCTCCAGTACCTACCATTGCTTTGTCCAACACCATTCCTAGGCCTTTCTTCACCTCTTGGCTGATTTTCAAACCTCCCTCGACCTCGATTATTTTCCACTTGACCTAGCATGTTTAGGCTGAGATTCTTCATCAAATCTACCACTTGCCTCATGTCTTGTCTTAGCCCATCATCTTGCACCGATGTAGTGACCACTGCTGGCATAACCTGAGTAGTAAGAGGAACCACTGGTTCATGATGAACCCCTGACATGCGACCTTGTAAAGACTCTATAGGCTAAAATTCAGACCTCATTGGCAAAGACTCCACCCCTAACTGGCTCATTTTCCTCAACTTCCACTCTTTGTTCCTTGCTACCTCTAGTGCATCTTCATATGTCCTAGGCTTCTTTAGCTCCACTCTCCAACGTATATTCTCCCAAAGACCAACCAAGAACCTGTCCTTCTTCATCATGTCAGGCGGGGGTACCTGTGGTGCTAAGGCCTTGCACATTCGCTCCCATGCCAATGAAAACTTACGTATGTACGCATCTACTGGCTCACCTTCCTTTTGCACCAAAGCCTGTACTTCTTGCCACACTTTGTCAGGATCTTCTATCTTCACAAACTCCACTTCCAACCCATGCCTTAGATTGTCCCAACTCAATCTTACAGGTGGATCCGCTGCACGCAACTCCTCTTCAAATGTTTTGGACCAGACTCGTGCATCACTCTTCAAACAAATTTGGAGAAGACGTAACATCTGCGCAGGGTCATGAATCTGGTTGCTAATGCAGGCAACCTCCATCTTTTCCAAAAAATCTTCCACATCTTCATCACTTCTTCCATGAAACTCCGGATAAGAGAAAGCCATGGCTACCCAAGTTACAATGCTTTGAGAACCCCTTTGAACACACGTGCAAGAACCCAAAACTTTTGACTACCCAATCCCCAGAAACTTCAATGGAGCTCAACTTTAGATAAGGACAAACACATGCACATCAAATGAGTTTTCATAGTTGATCATCGGAATTACAACAGGCAAAGGACATTCCAAGATCTCTCTCAATCTTCTTGGCCCAAACATGAAGACTATGCGCTGCTGGAAAAAGATCTTCCTGGACACATGAACATTAATCTGGATTCTGTGAGTTAAATGAAAAGGAGTGAACTGAGGGCCATTTTGATCATCCATTAAAGCCAACCATGAAGCTCCCAAGAAGGCACACCTGACTTATCCTCTGATTTTTGCCCAAATTTCAACAGCATAACAGCATAAATGGCTCAAAATACCAAAAAACTAGCCATCATAACTTGGAAAAATTTTGGCAGAGTTTTCCCAGAAGTAGAGCAGTGTGAACCCAAAATATAGATTGTCTATGTATGCATAAACTTCCAACAATAGAACCCGAGCATCAATTAGGAATCACTAGTACATAGCCTATGGTGAGGTCACGAAAAGGGTGCTCCAGCTACCTGTATCACCGAAAGGATCTCCACATTTGAGAATCCCCCAGCTCAATAAAAACCTCACGCTATCGACCCTCACACGAAGGCTAATGCAAATCGCGTATAGTCAAGTCTCAGAAATGACTATCTTCCAGACCAAGTCTCAAAAATGGCTGGGACTGCCAAATACAACCAAGTATAGCTCCACAAATGCGTACAATGGCAGTTTCCACAAGTAACGTACAATCCAGCAGACAATGCGCTCAAATAGGCGTCAAGTGATGCATACCCACAACAACTGCAAGTGACATCACTGCTAGTATATCACTGTACTCCAGATACCTGTACCTGTGTGAATCACTTGTACCTATACCTGTCCCAGTAACCTGTAACCTGTAATCCCGAATCTCGAAGCTTGAAGCTCAAAGCAGAAGGTACTCGAAGAAGATCCTCTGTGGGGGCGCCAAAAGAATGTGAGCGGAATGAAAACACACACAGCGTCTCTATAACGACCCGACACACACTCTTGGAAAGATACACACACACACATTATGGGGCACCACTCGGCTTACACAACACACCTGGCCGAGACAGGGAACACACCTCTGGAGTGAGAGGAGAGAGACTATCCACTTTCCCACTCCACACAGACACACACACACACCCCAAAAACTCAGCTCAAAAGAGGAGAATTTCTGATGTTTAGATACAATTGAGCTTGGGCCAACACCAATGGGGCAAATAGCTCACACAATATGGGTAAAATAAGCCAGATACAATCACAAACTTACACAGAAAAATAGCAGAAAAAGAGTGAGGAATTTGGCAAAATGGACAGCGCCATCGCGTCCGGAACGGCCCAAAACCCCAGTCTACAATGTCAAAGTGCTCAAATCCGACCTCGGATGAGCAGTTTACGGCCAAAACAAGCTCCAAAATGAGCAAAAACACACCTGCGGCTGTTCCTCCTCTCTTCTCCACGTTTTTTCTGGTCTTCTCTCTGTTTTTTCAGTTCCCACACTTAGCTTTATTAGTTGGGCACCCGTGGCCTTTTAGATGACCTCAAACGGACCCCGAACAGGCCAAAAACTGACCTCGCAGTGCATAGTTGTCACCTTTTTGCATCATCCGCACACCTGGCACTCATGTCTTTTCAATAATGCATCCCGCAACCACATGAAGTGGCCCCAAAAAGTGGTCCTCATGATGACCTTTCTGCATAAGTATCACAAGAAAACACCCACGTCGTGTCCGTACTTCTCCACGTGCAAGTATTGACCCCATTCGACGTCCTGACGCCACTAGATGCCATCTGACGCACCTGCTTACCTCATGTCGTCGGTCCGCGAATAGCTTCCTCGAGAAGTTTTACGCGCTACCAACTCCTCATTATTATAGGAAAAACACACTGGTACTAGTAATAATGAAAATCGATGCACTATGTACATGCTGTCCTACCTGTACACATGTGGGCCCCACGTAACCACCTGGCTATGGAAAATGGGCAAACCTTTATTCGATGCACCATGCCTGGATATGTACATATACGCAATTCCTTTCTCCAAAAAACTCCTGACAGCTCTATTATTTCCGAACGGTATATACATTATTTATAAAAACCCTTGTCCTCATGAGCGTCCCATACCGCTCGACAATTACTCGTTGTGCTAATCTGGACGTACTCCCGCCACAGTAACAACGGTGCCAACCTGGGCGTCATCCTCACGCCACGACAAAACAAAACTGCAGTATCCAGCTGGGCTAATCTGGGTGTACTCCCACCACAGCATCAGCAGTGTCATCCTAGGCGTCATCTCACGCCTCGGCAACTGCTACATAATACCAGCGCTAATAAGTAGAGAGACTTGAGAGAAACCATACCGAAGGTTTTGGACAAACATTCTTTCCTATAGCAACCAGTTTAACCATACAATCTTTCCTACTTTTCAAACATATGACGAGTTTCTTGGGGTTAAGCCCCGTGTTTTCTTTTCATAAGGTAAATAATATATTCCTATGGTCTCGCATATGCAATGATGCATAACTTGAAATTGCAATACTAACCTGTACCATAGCTCCGATTGCTCCGATTGGTGGAATAGCATGTTCCGCAGGGGTTCCACCGTTACTTGTACCAGCTTCATGATCATTAGCGCCTTGGGTTCGAGCACGCTTTGGAGCCATTTTTTTGTACTACACTTATGTTATACACTTAGATCTTTAAATTGGTCAAATTCCCTAGTAATTTCTTGTTTCCAAAGAGAGTCTATAATTTGAACCCTCGCCAACTCGGATTCACACTTATTGTTGTTGTTCTACATCTAATTTCTATACATCAAATAATGGCTAAATGCAATTAATCAAAAATTAAGTGTGTAAACTACGAGTGAAAGTTTAGGACTACATTACTTTTATGCATGACATTTCTAATCCAATTCTAACTTCCATTTCTATACTTCAACTAAATCAATTTTTAGTATTATTCAAAATTCTATTTAATCTAATTGACAATAAAATTGTTGAATGAGAATTTCATCATGTATAATAAGAATATGATGAGTTCTCTTATGTATTGAGAGAGTAGGTATACTTAGAGAGATTAGAGTAAGAGAAAACATATATACACATCTTTTCTAAAGTTAATTGAATCTTACTAATCCATTAGAAAGATTAGAGTAAAAGAGAACACACACACATCCTTTTCTAAAGCTAATTAAATCTCACCAATCTATTAGAGAGATTAGAGTAAGAGATAGCACACATACATACATATCCTTCTTAAAACTAATTGAATCTTACTAATCTAGTAGAGAGATTAGAGTAAGGGATAAAGACACACACACATAGCTAATTGAATCTTACTAAGCTATTAGAGAGATTAGAGTAATAGATAGCACGCACACACATAGCTAATTGATTCTTACTAATCTATTAGCGAGATTAGAGTAAGAGATAGCACACACACACGCATAGCTAATTGAATCTTACTAATCTATTAGAGAGATTAGAGTAAGAGATAGCACACATACATGCATATGCTTCTTAAAACTAATTGAATCTTACTAATCTAGTAGAGAGATTAAAGTAAGAGATAAACACACACACACATAGCTAATTGAATCTTACTAATCTATTAAAGAGATTCGAGTAAGAGATAGCACACACACACATAGCTAATTGATTCTTACTAATCTATTAGAGAGATTAGAGTAAGAGATAGCACACACACACACACACATAGCTAATTGAATCTTACTAATCTATTAGAGAGATTAGAGTAAGAGATAGAACACATACATCATTCCTAAAGTTAATTGAATGCTTGATTAATACGCACCTTATTAGTCCACTAGAGTTTTTGCTCTCTTAGTGGCTTGTGGACGTCTTCTCTCTAAGAGAAGTGACAGCACTTCATGAGCGCTATAGAGGCAATTTCTATGTCTAAAGTGTGAGCATGGATGCTCTATTTATAGCAGAAAAGAAAACGTCCAACTTTTTTTTCCCAAAAAAATTTAATTTTTTTAATTTTCTTTTTATTTTTAATTTTTTTTTCTCAAAAATCATACACGCATTTTTGCTACCCTTGTGGTACCCATCAGCTTGACCACTTTGTCATTATCATCAAAAGATAAGGCCACACAGGCCCCCCTCATTAAGATTAGTCAAGACTAGCCTCTCCTTTTCATGTGACAGTGTGTCCCACTTTGTCCCCTCCTATGTGAGTTCAGGTGAGTCCATGTGCCTTCATTTGTCATCCCTGTGTATTTTTTTGTCTTTATAATTATTTTATTTATTTCCTTAATGATAATTTACTTTACATTTTTAAGTTAAACTTTACAGTCTTGTATTAACTTTACAGTAGTAAAAGAAAATTCTACAATCAGTAACTAAGTCTTGCAATAAGTTAATTAGTGATTCATATAGCTAATCATATCAGAATTTTGTAGCGTAAATTTTAAATTCTAGGTTTTCTCAACCTACGATTCATAATTTGAACTTGAATATCTTAAATAATGAGTGATGGTTAAAAAATTCAAATGCGTAATAGAACTTGTGTGAGATTTGAAAGTAGAGACCTTACGATCTCTCCAACTTAGAATTTGAGATGCCCTCATCTCAAGAAAAGTGAAGGGTAATCCTTAAGAAGGGATGTCTCATCTTCCCAAGTAGCATCTTCTATAGGGAAATCCTTCCATAAGATAAGATGTTCTTTGATGGATCTATTCCTAAGCTTTCTCTCCCGAGTTTCTAGGATAGTATGAGGTTGGAGTTGTAGAACATCTTGAGCAGGTAAAATGATTTGCTCATCATCAAGGACATGGTCAGGGTTATATACATAAGGTTTTAACAAACTTACATGAAATACATCATGCACTTTGAGATGAGAAGGGAGTTTTAGTCTAAAAGCTTGATCACTTACAACCTTGATTATTTCGTAAGGTCCACAATATCGGTAGCTAAGCTTCTTATACCTTCCGAGAGATAGATTGCTCTTTTTGGGTTTTACTCGTAAGAAAACTTTGTTACCTTCTTTGAAAATCCGATCAGATCTTTTTAAGTCGGCGTACGTCTTTTGTCGATCTTGAGCCGCTTGAATATCCCTTCGAATAGCTTTGGTTTGAGCTTCCATTTCTTCAAGTATTTTCTTTGAGGCTTCTACCCTTATAGTGGGGTCAAAAAAGTTAAGAGGTGATAAACATTCTTGACCATAAAGAGCATTAAAAGGTGTCATTCCAATGCTTCTATGAGTAGAGGAATTGTATGCATACTCTACCAAGGGTAGGTATTGAATCCACTTGCGAGGTTCTCTATTGCAGTAGGCTCTGAGGATGTCTTCAATTACTTGATTAACTCTTTCAGTTTGGCCATCAGTTTGAGGATGATAAGCAGTAATAAAACATAACTGGGTTCCAATAGCTTGAAACAATGATACCCAAAACTTTGAAGTAAACTTGGCATTACGATCAATGACAATCCTCTTGGGTAAACCATGAATTCTGAAATCCTCCCTCTTAAACAAACGAGCAATATCTGAAGCTGTAAAGGTTGTCTTGACACGGATTAAGTGAGCCACTTTAGTAAGCAAGCCGACTATGAGCATGATTGAATCATAGCCAGCTTGGACAGAAGGAAACCCAGTGATAAAGTCCATCCTAATACATTCCTATTTCATTTGGGGAATATCTAAAGGATGTAATTTACCTGGCATCTTTAGTCTCTGTGCCTTAATCCTTTGACAAGACAAACATTGCTTGACATAGCGAAGGACATCACCCTTCATACCTTGCCAATAGTAACTTTTGCGAATTGCATTGATGGTTTTGGCATATCCTGGATGTCCTGAAGTTGGGCCATCATGTGCTTCATATAGGATAGCATTCCTTAGGGTAGAATCCTTAGGTATGCATAGTCGATTCCTATAGTAAATTTTCCCATCTTCTAAGGAGTAATGTAGAGGTTTAGGCTGATTTGATGATACCCTCTCTTCACGTAGGATACTAGCAAGCATCTGGTAATCTGCATCTCTGACAGCAGCATCCGAGACCTTGTCTAAAATAGGGTTGTTAGCCATGGAAATTGCCCCCAGAAAAGCTTTACGGCTTAGGGCATTTGCCACAACATTATCCCTACCTGGTCTAAATTTAATACCAAATTCATATTCGTGCATGAGCTCTATCCATCTCCTCTGTCTCATGTTAAGTTTAGGTTGGGTAAAAATCCACTTAAGGCTCTTGTGATCTATTACCACTTGGAATTTGCGTCCCTATAGATAATGTCTCCATAGCTTGAGAGCGTGAATAATTGCTAGCAATTCTAAATCATGTGTAGCATAATTCACTTCATGAATCCTAAGCTTTCGAGAAGTATAAGCTACAGGCCTTCCTTCTTGAGTAAGGACTCCTCCTAATGCAAGGTTACTAGTGATAGCCGTTTTTCGGCTCTCTGTGATTGCCATAGTGAGTTATCCCCCCCTATCAAATCACTCAAACACTGTGGTTACCCTCACCCTTTCACTGTATATAGGCGTGCGTGAGTCACGGGACTTTTCCCATATATTCTTAAAAAAACCCTCAATTAGCTAGTCATTGGGCTAGTTGAGCCAAAAAAAATAAAAAATATAAAAAATATAAGTATATTATGGCCCATGCGTATGTAAATATTTCTTTGTATATAGGGCCTAAATAAAAGATTTTTTCCTAATTATTTTGGTATTTATTTAAATAATTCTACCTAGGTGTTGGTTATTTATGCTCTGTACATTGCCTCACCATTACCACAATTTTTCTTACCATTTTTCATATTCTTTATTCCATATAGAAATATTTTCATGTAAGCTTCTCTTATATTTGGTGTAACTCCACCCCAACAAAAATCCAAAAAAACTAGTTTTATTTATGTGTATATTTTTTCACTATTGTGATTTTTCCCTTCCTACATCTATTTTGTTTTTTTCTAAAAAATTAGAACACCAAAAATATTTATCTTTTTATGGTAGCCTCATAATGAGAGAGATTTCTTTTGACCCCTTTATATTTTTTCCACTTATATTATTTATATTTGACATGTACATATTTTTTAGACCCCTCAATATTTGATTTTCTAAGTTGTACTATTCACTTATATCATAATCTCAACAATATCTTTAATTATAGACCTACCAAATAAGGTCAAGGGTAGGTGGCATGCATACATGCACTATGGAGGGCTCACTCTTGGAGGTATTCAAAAGAATCATCCAAAGAAGGACCCCACAAGGACCTTGTGCAGTGGAAAAAAATGGTCGGTTTTGCTGAATTTTTAAAGTTCACTTGCTCTCCGAATTTGAAAAGGTGATACAAACAAAAGTTGTAGCTCGTGGGCTGAACTTTTGCCTCAACGTTTTTCATATTTTTTTGAGCTACGAGCTGTGAGCTATGATTTTTTTAGTGGACCCCAATTTTCCCATGCTATGCAGCCACACTCTCTCTTCCACTTTATCACTTTCCTCTTTCACACACACTTCTCCACTCATCATCCCCACCTCTCCCAGCACTCCTCTCTGCACCCTACTCACCTTCTTCTCAACCTTGAAGAATAAGAGAAACCATGGTGAACTCATACCTCCCACACACAATTCCATTCCAAAATTGACCACCTAGTCTCATTTTTCCTCCTCCAATTTACCCATATCTATCAAAAAAACCACAAAATTCAGCCTCTTCTCTTAAAAGAGAGCATCATGGTGGTTGATTACTCAGCTTCAATTACCTTGTCTCTCAAGGAAGGTCAAGAGTGAAGAAAAAATGTACCGTCAAAGCTAGTGGACCGTCAACAAGCGTCAAAATTGGCCCTACTCAAGACACTTCGAGCATCAACCTTGTAAGAAATCCACCTTTTCTTACCTCTTAAGAGTTTTTCTTCCTTATTTGTATCCTACATGGATACTCCCATTGTAAATATCCACTTCCATTTGTAAATTACTACTAACTCTACTAACACTAACCCACTATGAAAAAGTCCTATCACCTCCATTTCTCTCCTCTCTCTTTCCCCACCAACTTCTTGATAATTCCAAGCAAAAGAAATTAGATAAATTGCTGAAAATCTAACCCAACCATGGTTAGAGGAGTAACCCTAGCCTTCAAAATTGCTATAAAAGGAGGGTGTAGCTAGCACAAAAGGGGGAGCCATAAGCAAGAGCACTATGCTATAGCTTGAGAAGCCAAGCTCAACCTCTCTAGAAGGAGCTCTTGAGTGGAAGCTCATTGTCTTATGCATGTGCATGTGTTGTAATAGGGGATTAGCAAGGGAACTCTATGCCATTGTAAGAGAGAGAGTGATCATTCAATTGAGAGTAGGAAATCTATCATTTCTCCTACTAGTGTAAGCCCAACATTTGCTGAATCAAGGAGGGTGGATTTGGACTAAGCTGGGATACTTTGTCTCCCTTCCAACGTGAAGTAATGGACAACAATGATGCGTAAGTGTCTTGGTGTTTTTTGTTAAGTTCTTGATAGCTTGTCTCTGGTGTTGTCATCAATCTAGCCATAAATCCCACATACTGTAAGAGGGCGACAGGGTGGAGAGGACTCCCCTGGCCTTAAGACAGTGATTGGGATGGCTTTTCTTGTGATGTGTTGTGGTGAAATTTACGCAAGCTATGTTGAACAAATACTAATCTCACTTTGATTTGTCATGACAGATTTGTAAGAAGGTATTAATGCAACAAGCACCCCCTCCCTCTTTCTCTCTCTTTCTTAAATATATAGTTGTGTTTGCTTGATCATTGCCGATACGTTTCAAAGCAACCCGAGCACTCTCTCTCTCTCTCTCTCTCTCTCTCTCTCTCTCTCTCTCTCTCTCTCTCTCTCTCTCTCTCTCGTGTTTTAGTGTGTGAGAGTGTTCCATTGGTGTTAGGGTTAGTGTAAATTCCTTGCTTGTTTGTGGGTTGCTCTAACGATTCTCCTCTTTTGCGTCCTAGTTCGCTCTTAAACTAGGTGGTGCCCCTTGTGTAGTTGGGATTTGGCTGTGGGTTTGTTGTTTTGGTTTGTGTTGTGTTGTGTCCCAGCCCCATTGAGCAGCACGGGATCCTTGAAGGGTGTCTAGAGGTTTCTCTTCTTGTTGCCCGCCCCGGACCGCCTCAAATTGGTGCCCCCACTGAGGACGGCTTGTGTATTTTTGTGTAGAATCAACCTTTAGCATAGTCAAGTAGTTTGCATGAATCACGAAAATTTGTATGATCCCTTCATTCCCATTGCAAGGCAAAAGGTACACATAATCGTTAGTACTAAGTTGCAATTTCAACGTGTCATTCGTAGAATTTTAGGTCCTCTTAGGTTGGCCGAGATAAACGCTTCAGTAAATCCTTTTATTTTGCCTCTCGTTAGGTACGACCTTAGTTTGGACGTCTATATTTTTGTTTTGTTTTAAGCATTAGGTCATGCATAGACCATGGATAATGGCCCAGGAATAGAGGTTTTCCCCTTCCATTTCACTCCACACATTAGAATAAACATTGCAATTAGTAGGAAAATCCATTTTCAACAACGTATGGTGTTCATGTTTGGTGCCCAAAGAGTAGGAGAAATTCTCGCATCACCAAACCCTGTCATCCTACCTCTTATTGATTATCATAGGTCGTTTGATGTGAATATCTTTATTTTGTTGTAGAATAGATTGCAAGCTAGATACATTATTATGTAAATCTTTTTAAGAAAGAAAAACAAAAACGGGTGTCACTTTGAAATCAATTCAATGGAAAGCCAACGCCAAATGTCTGGGTATCCTCTTTTCTTTGGAGAGCCTAGAGAGGATGCAGAATTATTTTTAGCGAATTTCAAGATGTCTTGCCATATCAAGAGGATAATAACTGATCAAGAACGTGTAGAAATGTTTGAGGTGGTCCTTAGGAAAGATGCTAGCACTTGGTTTGACTCTTTGCCTGAGGAAGTTAAGGGGAATTACACAGAAGTTTTGAATCGTTTCAAGAAATACTTCTTTGATCCCCAAAACACTCAAAAATTATGGCAAGACATTGTTTCTCATAAGCAAAAAGACTTAGATGACTACTACTTGTACAAGCAAGAGTTTCTACGTCTTTGGGCTCTATGGATACGAAATGTTGCTAACCCTGGTGATGGTGCAGAATTTTTAAAGAAGGAGAGGTTCATAGCCGGACTCTTTCCTGACCTTAAGGTAAAAGTTGAGGCGGGTGCACCTGCTACCTTTGATGCAGCTGAAACTAGGGCTGCTGAGAAATATAGGAAACTCAAGTGCTTAAGGGGAGAGGTTCCAATAGAAGGTCTTAGACCCAAAGGTAAGTCACAAGCATCAACATCGATAGATCTTCCTGAGGTAACGGCGGAAGTAATTGAGAAGTTAAACGAATCTTTAAGCAGCCTGTCAATTCACCTTGCACAAGCTGTAGGTCCAAAGGGCCAAGCAAAGAAGTCGGAAGAGCGAGATCCACGAACTAGGAGAGTCTTGCAATGTTGGAATTGCGGAGAGTCTGGACATGGGATGTATAATTGTCCTTGGCCCCGTGGAGAGCCAGGGAGACCTAACTTGAATTACCCAGTGATGAATGCAGGTGAAGGAACTGGTCAACAACCAAGGCTTCTACAAAGACCAAATGGACCAAGACCACCTCCACAAGGGGTAGAAGGAGTTCCACCTTTGCCAGATCCAAATGTGCATGTGGTAGAGGTGACAAATTCAAATGAGGTTGACATGGAAGCCAATGGCATTAAGCGTGGCCGAGGAAAAGGTAAAGAGAAAGAGGGTGTCCCATCACAGAGTGACCATGGACAAGGCAAGAAGGCAAAGGAGACCAAGGAAGCTAAGAGGACTCGACGTCGTATCAATCTCCAAGACTTCCCTCTTGGACATGGTATGGCTCCGTACAACGTGTTGGAAGACATGAGAGGTAAGGGTCCTGATATCTCATGGCCTCAGTTTCTTGCATTATGCCCACAAGTTAGGAGGGATTTAACAAAGGCAGTTAGCACTAGGAGAAAGGTAAAAGAGAGTTTTCTTGTTGTAAAAATTGCACATGCTGAAATGAACGAGGATATTACACCTGTGCTAGATTGTTACATAAAAGGAAGATTGGTTAGGAAAGGTCTAGTGGATGGGGGTGCACAAATTTGCATCATGACAGAAGGGCTCATGCAAAGACTAGGCATGCACATCCATGAGACACCAGAAATCAAAGTGAAAATGGCAAACAATAGCAAGGCTAGGTGCGTAGGCATTTGTAAAAATGTTTTTGTGGAGGCCTTTGGCATTAAGAAAGCGGTGGATTTTTATGTTATGTCGACCAAGGGAAGTGGTTATCCATTTATCCTAGGAAGACCATGGCTAATGAAAATGCGAGCTTTGCAGGATTGGGAGAGTGGGAAATTAATTTGCAGGAATGACAATCATAAGAAGGTTGTCTTTGACATGAAGGAGCAACGCCAAGAGGAGCTCCATGAAGAATCATCTCAAAGTGAGACGGAAGAAGGTTGGACCGATAGCACTTCAGAAGAAGAAAGTAGCGGCAGCATTACTGAAGAGGAGTCTTCCATCGAAGTCATGGGGGTAAGGTTTAAGCCAAACAACCAGGAGACCTCTTCTCGAGGTTTGGAAGAGGTAGGTTCCCAAGAGAACCAAAAGGTGGAAGATGAAGGAATGTTAGAAGGTATGTTTTCTACAACACTTACAAAGGATGAAAGAGAGGAGTTCAAATGTGTGCTAAGGAAATTTCTGAGGCTTTTTGCTAAAGACTACACCGATGTGCGTGGAGTAGATTTTGTTCAACACAAGATTGAGTTGAAGCCAGAGGCCACACCTAAGGCTCAAAAGCTACGAATGCTAGGAGTCATCAAGGAGCAGACTTTACTCAAGGAGGTAAGAAAGCTTCTAGCAGCAGGTTTCATTTATCCAGTGGAGAATTCAAAGTGGGTCTCTCCCATTGTTGTCACTCCTAAGAAAAACGGAAAGTGGAGGGTGTGTGTGGATTACCGTCCACTCAATGAGGCAACAAAAAGAGATCACTTTCCCCTCCCATTTCAGGATGAGATACTAAATGAGGTAGCTAGTCATGAGAAGTACACTGTGTGTGATGGCTACTCAGGTTACTTTCAAATAGGGATTGCATTGGAGGATCAATTGAAAACAACCTTTATCACTCCTTTGGGTTGTTATGCTTTTAGAGTCATGCCATTTGGTCTGACAAATGCTCCTGCAACATTCCAACGTTTCATGAACATGGTGTTTCAAGCATTCTTTGGAAAGTCAATTAGGGTGTTCATTGATGATTTCTGCATTTATAGCTCAAAATCATTGCATCTACAAAGGGTAGAAGAAGGTTTAAAGAAGCTCTACGATATGGGAGGTCAACTCAACCCCGACAAGTGCCACATAGGTGAGGATGAAGTAATCTTGCTCGGTAACAAGGTTTCATATAAAGGCATTGAGGTGGATCCTTCAAAGGCAAAGGCTCTTATTGAGCTCCCATTTCCGAAGAGTCTTAAGGAGGTCATCTCTTTCATTCAGAAGGTGAAGTATATGTCACGCTTCATTCACTTAGCCTCGGAGTTGCTTCATCCTTTGCAAAAGTTGACACAACAAGTAGAATTTGCATGGTCTGATGAGCTTGAAGAGTATTTTTGTAACATTAAAGTCATTTTGTCAGAGCTACCAACACTCATGCCTCCTTGTTGGGAGTACACATTCTTTGTTAGCTCTAGTGTTGGAAGGGAAACAATTGGTGCTGTGTTGCTACAACAAGATCCCCACAGTACAAGCATGCGACCCATCTACTTTGCTAGTAGGGTCATGAATGCTTTGGAGAGAGACTACACAGAAGCAGAACTCATGATGCTTTCTCTCATGTTTGCGGTGAGAAAGTTTAGATCCTACCTGCTACCAAAACCTTTTGTAATTCTCACTGCAGAAAATTTCTTCCCTTGGGTGTCATCTCAAATGAATCTTAGTACTAGGATCTCAAAGTGGATTATGGAGTTGCAAGAGTTCCAATACTCTTTCAAGGTAGAAGATAGTGTGCGTGCACAATTGCCAGGGATTCTCACTTATAGGGTACATGAGAAGGAAATTAAGGTGCCTCAAGTAAAGACCCTACCATTGCCACCACCAAAAAGTATTCCTAATGCTTTTACCTTGTTCTTTGATGGAGCTTTTCGTCGAGCCACAGGGAAAGCAGGGGGAGGGCTAGTGTTGCTCAACCCAAGTGGAGAGGTGGTCATGAAAGAGAAGTTCAATCTACCAAGTTCAGCTAGCAACAATGAAGCAGAATACGACACACTAATTCATGGTTTGAAGATGTGCATTGGCCAAGGGATACAACGCCTCATGGTCAAGGGAGATGCACTTCTCATTGTTAAACAGATTTTAGGCATTTGGGCATGCAAGAATGAAAGCTTACGGACAAAAGTTCATGCCATTCGTAGATTGTTTAATCAATTTGAAGAAGTGCAACTATATCATATTCCTAGGAAACAGAATGAAGATGCTGATTTACTTGCACAACAAGCCGTTGCATGTGTAAAGAAAGAAGTGCAGGTCATCATGGTGGCGGCTGCTGTGAAGCAACCGAGGTACTAGGGATTGGAGTCATTGGCTCCCATTATTAGCTACATTTTGGAGGGCGAGTTTCCACAAGACTTCACGAAGGCTCAGAAGAGGAGACTCATGAAGAAGGCAAGCGCATATCTCTTCCTAGAAGGCTCCCTCTATCAAAGAGGGAGGGATCAAGTATACAGAAGAGTACCAACTATTGAGGAAATTCCAGCCATTCTAAAAGGTTTGCATGAAGAAGCATGTGGTGGTCATTTTGCCCAAGAATTAACTGTGAAGAAGATTTTGCTTGTGGGGTATGTTTGGCCAAGTCTGCATGTGGATGTCCAACATTGGTGTAAAAGTTGTCACAATTGTCAGGTAAATGGGAATAGAAGATTGGTTTATGGTCCAAGGCAAATCGTGCTTGCAAATGGACCGTTTGAAAAGTGGGGCATTGATGCTATGGGTCCTCTGCCTAGGACAAAAAATGGTAAACTCTACATTCTAGTGGCTGTAGACTATATGACTAGGTGGGTGGAAGCACAAAGTGTGGCAAAGGTAAATGAGAAGACAGTGAGGAAATTCGTCTACACTCACATTTGTTGTAGATTTGGCACACCTTTGGAGATTGTTTCTGATAATGGTCCAGGGTGTAGAAAGGGATTGCTCACAGAAGTCTGTGAAGAACTTCACATTCTACATCGTCACAGTACACCCTACTATCCCCAATCAAATGGTTTGGTAGAAAAAGCTAATGGTGTCATTGCAGGCATCATTAGAAAGATGGTGAAAAACAAGACAAAGTTGTGGGATGACTTCTTGGATGGTGCCTTGTGGGCGTATCGAACCACATATAGGGAAGCCACGGAGTTCACACCATTTCACTTGGTCTATGGTCAAGAGGCTTTACAGCCAATTGAGCTAAACATTCCAACAATGCGACTTCATGGCAAATCAGCACAAGATGATCAAGAAGCATGGATGGATCGACTTCTTATCTTAGTTGAGCTTGAGTGGAAAAGAGAAGCAGCATACGAGTGCTATAAGAGGAAAGCCACACAGACAAAGGAGAAGCTTGACAAGAAACTTAAGGACAAAGGCATCAATGAAGGAGATCTTGTGCTAAGGTATGAGAATCGACTCGATAATCGTTTTGATGCCAAATTTGAAACTAGATGGCAAGGGCCATACATAGTCAAGAAGGCTTTCAATTCTAGTTACTATCAGCTTATGGACTTGAACGGTAAAGAGCACTCCAGGAAGGTAAACGGGTATCGCTTGAAGCCCTATTTGAGTCGCCTTCTACCAAAGGATCTACCACAGCAAAAGGCAACTATCCCATGAAAGTATTGTTACATGAAGCATGAGTGTAACACAAACCAAAATTCCAAGGGGCCAAACAATGAAGATCTTGTCATGGACACTGAAGCACTCTCTTTCGAAAAGATTCTTTATGATGGTACATGAATATACCATCATCCTGGGGGAGGGCTAATGATAGCCGTTTTTCGGCTCTCTGTGATTGCCATAGTGAGTTATCCCCCCCTATCAAATCACTCAAACACTGTGGTTACCCTCACCCTTTCACTGTATTTCGGCGTGCGTGAGTCACGGGACTTTTCCCATATATTCTTAAAAAAACCCTCAATTAGCTAGTCATTGGGCTAGTTGAGCCAAAAAATATAAAAAATATAAAAAATATAAGTATATTATGGCCCATGCGTATGTAAATATTTCTTTGTATATAGGGCCTAAATAAAAGATTTTTTCATAACTATTTTGGTATTTATTTAAATATTTCTACCTAGGTGTGTGTTATTTATGCTCTGTACATTGCCTCACCATTACCACAATTTTTTTTACCATTTTTCATATTCTTTATTCCATATAGAAATATTTTCATGTAAGCTTCTCTTATATTTGGTGTAACTCCACCCCAATAAAAATCCAAAAAAACTAGTTTTATTTATGTGTATATTTTTTCACTATTGTGATTTTTCCCTTCCTACATCTATTTTGTTTTTTTCTAAAAAGTTAGAACACCAAAAATATTTATCTTTTTATGGTAGCCTCATAATGAGAAAGATTTCTTTTGACCCTTTATATTTTTTCCACTTATATTATTTATATTTGACATGTACATATTTTTTAGACCCCTCAATATTTGATTTTCTTAGTTGTACTATTCACTTATATCCTAATCTCAACAATATCTTTAATTATAGACCTACCAAATAAGGTCAAGGGTAGGTGGCATGCATACATGCACTATGGAGGGCTCACTCTTGGAGGTATTCAAAAGAATCATCCAAAGAAGGACCCCACAAGGACCTTGTGCAGTGGAAAAAAATGGTCGGTTTTGCTGAATTTTTAAAGTTCACTTGCTCTCCAAATTTGAAAAGGTGATACAAACAAAAGTTGTAGCTCGTGGGCTGAACTTTTGCCTCAAATGTTTTCATATTTTTTTGAGCTACGAGCTGTGAGCTATGATTTTTTTAGTGGACCCCAGTTTTCCCATGCTATGCAGCCACACTCTCTCTTCCACTTTATCACTTTCCTCTTTCACACACACTTCTCCACTCATCATCCCCACCTCTCTTAGCACTCCTCTCTGCACCCTACTCACCTTCTCCTCAACCTTGAAGAATAAGAGAAACCATGGTGAACTCATACCTCCCACACACAATTCCATTCCAAAATTGACCACCTAGTCTCATTTTTCCTCCTCCAATTTACCCATATCTATCAAAAAACCACAAAATTCAGCCTCTTCTCTTAAAAGAGAGCATCATGGTGGTTGATTACTCAGCTTCAATTACCTTGTCTCTCAAGGAAGGTCAAGAGTGAAGAAAAAATGTACCGTCAAAGCTAGTGGACCGTCAACAAGCGTCAAAATTGGCCCTACTCAAGACACTTCGAGCATCAACCTTGAAAGAAATCCACCTTTTCTTACCTCTTAAGAGTTTTTCTTCCTTATTTGTATCCTACATGGATACTCCCATTGTAAATATCCACTTCCATTTGTAAATTAATACTAACTCTACTAACACTAACCCACTATGAAAAGTCCTATCACCTCCATTTCTCTCCTCTCTCTTTCCCCACCAACTTCTTGATAATTCCAAGCAAAAGAAATTAGATAAATTGTTGAAAATCTAACCCAACCATGGTTAGAGGAGTAACCCTAGCCTTCAAAATTGCTATAAAAGGAGGGTGTAGCTAGCACAAAAGGGGGAGCCATAAGCAAGAGCACTATGCTATAGCTTGAGAAGCCAAGCTCAACCTCTCTAGAAGGATCTCTTGAGTGGAAGCTCATTGTCTTATGCATGTGCATGTGTTGTAATAGGGGATTAGCAAGGGAACTCTATGCCATTGTAAGAGAGAGAGTGATCATTCAATTGAGAGTAGGAAATCTATCATTTCTCCTACTAGTGTAAGCCCAACATTTGCTGAATCAAGGAGGGTGGATTTGGACTAAGCTTGGATACTTTGTCTCCCTTCCAACGTGAAGTAATGGACAACAATGATGCGTAAGTGTCTTGGTGTTTTTTGTTAAGTTCTTGATAGCTTGTCTCTGGTGTTGTCATCAATCTAGCCATAAATCCCACATACTGTAAGAGGGCGACAGGGTGGAGAGGACTCCCCTGGCCTTAAGACAGTGATTGGGATGGCTTTTCTTGTGATGTGTTGTGGTGAAATTTACGCAAGCTATGTTGAACAAATACTAATCTCACTTTGATTTGTCATGACAGATTTGTAAGAAGGTATTAATGCAACAAGCACCCCCTCCCTCCTTCTCTCTCTTTCTTAAATATATAGTTGTGTTTGCTTGATCATTGCCGATACGTTTCAAAGCAACCCGAGCACTCTCTCTCTCTCTCTCTCTCTCTCTCTCTCTCTCTCTCTCTCTCTCTCTCTCTCTCTCTCTCTCTCTCTCTCTCTCTCTCTCTCGTGTTTTAGTGTGTGAGAGTGTTCCATTGGTGTTAGGGTTAGTGTAAATTCCTTGCTTGTTTGTGGGTTGCTCTAACGATTCTCCTCTTTTGCGTCCTAGTTCGCTCTTAAACTAGGTGGTGCCCCTTGTAAAGTTGGGATTTGGCTGTGGGTTTGTTGTTTTGGTTTGTGTTGTGTTGTGCCCCAGCCCCATTGAGCAGCACGGGAGCCTTGAAGGGTGTCTAGAGGTTGCTCTTCTTGTTGCCCGCCCCGGACCGCCTCACTAGCATCTGTGATCACCTCGAATTCTTGGGTGAAGTCTAGAAATTTTAAGAGAGGTTCTGAAGCAAGATACTCCTTAAGCTGTTTGAAGCAAGATTCATGTTTTTCTTCCCAAATTATCGTAGCTCCTTTCTTTAGCAAGTCGGTTAATGGTGCATCTTAAAGAGCAGAGTCATTTACAAAGATCCTGTACCACCCTATGATACCTAAGAACCCTCTGACTTCGGTTTGTGAAGTGGGTTGAGGTCATTTCACAATATCTTTGACTTTGTCAGGGTCAACAAAGACTCCTTCAGGTGAAATGATAAACCCTCAGTAACAAACCTTAGGGGTAAAGAAGGTACATTTTCTTTTCTTTGTATACAACTTATTTTGGCGTAAAAGCTCTAACACTTTCGTAACATGTCCTTCATGCTCTTCCTCTGATTTGTAATAAATTAAGATATCGTCAAAGAATACTAGCACAAAATCATCCAATAATTCTCTAAAGATATCGTGCATGACACGATTGAAAGTTGTAGGAGCATTCGTAACTCCGAAAGCCATCACTGTAAATTCGTAATGACCATAACGAGTGTTGAAAGATGTTTTGGAGATATCAGCCTCCTGGATTCGAATTTTATGATAGCCAGATCGAAGATCAATCTTTGTGAATATTTTGGCTTCATGTAATCTGTCCTGCATCTCATCAATACGAGGAATTGGATATTTATTCTTGATGGTAACCTGATTTAAGCCCCTATAATCTATGCAAAGTTGAAGAGAGCCATCCTTTTTCTTTTGGAAGAGAACAGGTGCACCCCATGGAGATGTAATAGGTCGGATAAACCCTTGCTCAATCAACTGCTTGAGCTGCTCCTTGAGTTCTATAGCCTCTCGAAGTGACATTTTGTACGGCGCTCTTGAGACTGGTTCACTACCTGGAAAAATTTTGATTTCATGATCTACCTCCCTAGGTGGTGGTAGTTCAGAAAGTTCGGCGGGGAAAACATCCAAAAATTCTTCTAGCCGCATTGGTTCAGGGTTGGAAGAAGATTTTTCTAGTTTGTTTAGCTTGACTACAAAAATTTGTTGACCCTTGCGTAACCCTTTCAAAAGACGATTAGCTTTGACTAAGTAAGCTTTTGGTCGTCCATTCTGGCCTTGAATAGTGACTTCTTGACCTTGGTTGTCCACAAAAGTAACACTTCCTTGGGCACAATGGATATTGGCATTATGACTGGCTAACCAATCCATTCCAATAATTCCGTCATAGATTCCTATGGGTAAGGTTCGAAAAGTAGCAGAAGTAGAGTATTCTCCCAACTTGAAATCTATTTTTCCCACAGTGTACTGAGATAACACCTCCTTTCCATTGGCTAATTCAACTCTCATCTTTCTTGCAGGGTGTTGATTAAGTCCTAACCTCCTTAAACATTTAGGTGACAAGAAAGAATGAGTACTACCACAATCAATAAGACGCTCAAATTTTTCACCTTGGTGATTTGCAGGTGTTTGAATGACAGCATATTGTTGTCTTGCTCTTGGGTTATCAATTGCAGCATGTAGAGTTTCTCTTTCCTCTTGTTCTTCTCCCAATGTTGGTTCTCCTATGATAGCATTGACTCTGGCAACCATTCCGTGCCCTCGACCTCGTCCTCCATGATTTATTATTTGGCCTCGTCCTCTAGCTCGATTAGGTGTATTTGTTGCGGAGACTCGCCTAGGACATACATTCCTGAAATGTCCTAGCTCGTTGCATTCATAGCATCTAAGATCTGCATTTTGAGCTCCATTTGCTGAAGCTGCAACTATTGGATGAGTTTGGTGAAGTGGGTGAACTTGCCTTTGGTTCCACATTATAGGCCGTCCTCTCCTTCCAGCATTCCTTAAATTTCAATTTCGTACCCTTTGAGAGTTTGACGTCTCTTTAGCTAAGGGTTCTACGAACGCTGGGAAATGACTGGCTGATACAGTCTAGAAAATAGAAGTTACAATATTCGCGATTCATCAAAATAATAAATGTTTTACAAGGAGAACTCCGAAAAATGATGTTCGCGTTAGCTTGCTGCTAACACAGGGACTCTCCTTGGCTCTCTTGGCTCATAGGGTCCTCTCTCTTCTCTCCAATCTCCATCCCATTCCTACCATTCCCATGTTCATTATGGTCATCCTCATTACTTGAGTAATCATCTACTCCGTTAACAACTCTGGTATGCCATGCTCTCAACGCTTTTTTAAGAAATATTTGATTATGAAGCAACTCATACAAATGCTTTTATTTTTGTGCAACTCCTTTAGCAAGTTCAATTGCCTATGAGTGCGAGATGTATTTTGACCATGCTTTTAAAACCACAAGTAGTCTTTTTTTATTGCATCAGCAAAATTTTCTACCCATGCTTTGGGTTTATGCAAACAACTTTGTGAAATGTCATGTTCAAGAATGTAAATTTGCTCCAATAATGTTAATGAACAATGCCGAGCTTTATGATCCTCATGATCACATTGTGCCGACGGCTTATTGCGACACTTCTCTCAGTTGTGGTCACCTCTCTTGAAAAAAATGCAAGGTTGCCTGCACTTTTTCCCCGTACCTTCATTTTACATCAATGTTGGTCTTCAAATTATGTCACATGCACTTACAAGTCTCCTATCATCATATCAATGATGAGCTTTGCAACAAAAAAGTTTGCAGGCGTAATGCGAAGAGCATCTCTCTTCATGTTTGTGTTTGAATAGATTCTTTTAGCAATTTTAGTCAAAATGGAAAAACCTTTTCATAGTCATATTTGCCAAAATCGGATTTCATCTTCAAATGATACCTGCACCGATTGCAATCTTTCTCGATTATCGTTGTCTTGCTATCTTGGTTGGATGCACAAAAGTTTGTACTGTCAACTTCCTTCATGTAGCCAACGGCTTTGTTTCCCTTAACACTTCCACAAGAAAACAGTAACAATCAGTGTATATTAATATGCTTTGCTGATTGTGTTCAATGTTGCAGTGTAGCTTGCCATTCTTGCGCACAAAAATCCCTGCAGCTTGTACTTGGTCATTACATAATGATTGGGTTGCACTTTGCTCATTCTATCAATGATGCTTGCAGAACATAAGGACATGGAATCAAGTTGCCTACACAAAACTGAGGCAGAGGAGGCCTTGAACTTGCACCACGAGGGACGATAGCCTTCAACTCATCATCATATCCAAATTGCCAGTTCCCTCATAGGAGACTTTCTTCCTGCAACATAGATGTTGGATACAAAATTTGCTATTTTTGCTGCATTCACGGGCCTGAACACACATAGAGTTAAGTTTATTGCTAGTATCTCCCATACAAGGTGTCTTACAATGGCGGTTGCCATCATGCAATTTCAATCCCTTTTGAGCACTCGAGTGTATCAGCCTTTGTTTTGACTACACAATTCGTCAAAAATTGATGCAAGTGGGAAAACTTGAACACACCTCATCTGCAGGTTCAGCCTTCAACCCTGCGACATAACCGCCTTGCCAATTCCCTTACGTTGTCTATGATTTGCTCCCATCTCTATAAGGAGACACGAAGTAGGGACTGCCAAGTGTAAGAGGGAGAGAAGAAGGTGGTTAGAGCACGAGCATGAGGGAAAAAGATGTGTGTGTGTGTGTGTGTGTGTGTGTGTGTGTGTGTGTGTGTGTGTGTGTGTGTGTGTGTGTGTGTGTGTGTGTGTGTGTGTGTGTGTGTGTGTGTGTGTGTGTGTGTGTGTGTGTGTGTGTGAGAGAGAGAGAGAGAGAGAGAGACGAGTAGGCACGAGCATTTTGATCGTTCAAATTAATTCTCTTTAATGACAATACAAGATCCTCATTAATAAGTTCTCCATGTGCCTTGGCACCTCCTCATAGATGACCATTCAATTCTTCTAGAGCTTAAGGTAACGCCCAGGGAGTAGTGCACTTACATATTACAATTTAACAGCAAGCATGGGCTTCATTAAGGAGACCTCAACAACATGGTGAATACTGCTATGCTTATGAGAAGGATTTTTCTCATCAATGAGCAAGATGTGGATTTAATTCTACTTTTTTTGGATTATGTAAATATGGATCAATTTATATCCAGATTGTCTTCTTTTCTAAAGATGAAGGTTACTTGTAGTGAACCCTCTACCTTTGAAGAAGTGGTCTTTATTTCTCTGAGAAAGTTTCACAAGCACTTCTATATCAAAAATGGTTTCTATCATGTTGGAAGATCCAACCATCAAGAAAGTGTTCCAATCAAGGAATCATCTTCTTTACCGTATTTCTTTCCTTCTACTTTAGCAAATATTGAAGATGATGTTTACATGGAAACCAATGATTCAAGTGCTACAGTGTGTGATAGAGACTCAAATGTGGTATCTCTTTCTCCTACATTCATCACAAACCTTCAACAATCGGCACAAGATATATTGAATGGCATTAAGGATGATTCAATAACGGATAGATCCAACCTTTTGGAGCGCCAATTTCTAGTTAGAGTAGAGAAATATTTTTTGCAATGTGACTCTATGGAGAAAAGTCTTTAAAGGTAACTCTGATCCTTGGGAAAGTTCTCATGAGAGTGTGTCTTGTGTAAAAGAAGAAGAGGAAATCATAGGTGGGTAGATCATGGACTACATTGATCATAGCGACAAGATTGTGTACATGGACTACCTACTCCAAAACACAGCGGAAGAGTGTAAAGCGGATTCATGTGAGGATGATCTTCAAGAAGTGTGTAAGGACATCAAAAAGCTTTTGTATGAACCATGTGTGCCAAGCATGGAAGATGCTACCATACAAGAAGCAAGGATTTCACAAGTTTAGAAAGTAATCCATCAACTTTTAAGTAAGTACAGTGTGAGGAGTTTCAACCTTGCCAAGGGGGGGGCTTAGAAGTGGATGGTGAACATGGGAGAGTAGCAAAAAATATTATCATAAAAGGAAACTATTAAAAGGGTATTATTCTCTCCAGTCATGTATTAGCGGGTGGCTATTCATTCATGGGACAGTCTCCTAGCAATAAAATCCAAGATTTTGAAGCCCCAATCAGCTTCACATTGGGGTTTATCTCTTCAAGGTCAACATCTCCTCTCTTCACATATGCCTTTCATCCTAGGCTTCATACCCTCTTAAGTTTTGGAGGAGGGAATGCATACTCGGTGATCAAAGGATGTTCCCAACCTTTCTACATTTGGTTCTTTGGTGTTTGGAGGTCTCACATTGTGATGCTTTTGGTCTCCTTCATACATGGAAAACTTGCAGATTGTACATGTGGATATTGTGTAGGTCCTTACCAAAATCTATTCTCTTCCAAGGAGTTGGAAACAATAGAAACCTTGGTCTATTGTCTACTTATGTGGTAAACTTTTGGCAACACATTTAGACAGTAGATGGAGGCATGTGTCAAGCTTTCCTCAATTTTGAAGATCATGGAGCTTTTGACTTCATGAGCCTACCTAGGTTGAATGACTTTTATGAGCTAGCGGTCAATGATTTGCTCATACACGATCTTGAAGATCATAGCAGATACATCAAAAACCTTACACACAAGGAAGAGCAACCTGTCTTTTCGATCACATTCATAGTGGTGGAAGCAATGATGGACAACAATAAGAGCTAAAAGTTTCTTCAACCAAGTTCGATTGGTGATTCTATACCATACATCTCCCTCCAGGAAAGAAACTTCAACATCTTTGATCCTGGGGGTGCTTATGGATTTTTTTTAATGGAGGCAGTTTACTCAGCCACTTCATTTACAGCATGTTATTGGCTCTAGGGAGAAACTTACACACAACACAAGGTTTTCTAATCATATAGAAAAGGCTCTTCAAGAAAGATGAAAGAAGACAAAGGCATACATTATAAGATCTACATGCTATAGATGTGTGAATAACCAATTGGTTAAATGGTACATGAATAAACCATTATCTAGGGGGGGGCTAATGATAGCCGTTTTTTGGCTATTTGTATTTTCTATAGTAAGTAACCTCACCCTACCAAAATCACCCAAGCATTGTGGATGTCCTCACTTGTTCACATGTACATGTGTGTGTGTGTGTGTGTGTGTGTGTGTGTGTGTGTGTGTGTGTGTGTGTGTGTGTGTGTGTGTGTGTGTGTGTGTGTTTTGCGACCTATTATTTCATAAAAGAAACCTC
This sequence comes from Adiantum capillus-veneris, assembly GCF_014529385.1. Lineage (NCBI taxonomy): Eukaryota > Viridiplantae > Streptophyta > Polypodiopsida > Polypodiales > Pteridaceae > Adiantum > Adiantum capillus-veneris. The sequence goes on from NC_140936.1 coordinate 75,529,102, forward strand.
AACTAGCTAGTTATCTAGTTAGGGGAGACAAAAAATATATAGATAAGTATTACGGCCAAGTTTATACATAATATTTCGTACTAATTTGACATAAATATAGTGTGTGTTTATGTAAGTATTTTATGAATTTGTGTATATACCCTACATAAAAAGAATTCCAATTTTTCCTTGTACATACATGTGTATACTTTGTATAGAAATATTGTAAATAATAATACAAAAATGACTATAACTTAGCCTTGGTGGAACTCCACCCCAACACAAATCACAAAAACTAATTTTATTTGTGTGAATATATTTTCACTATTATGATTTTTCCCTTTCTACAACTATTGTCCTTTAACTCTCTCATAAATTAAAACACCAAAAATATTCATCTTTTTATGGTAGCCTCATAATACGAGAATGATTTTTTTAGGTTAACCTCTTTATATTTTTTCTACCTGTATTATTTTTTATTTTATTTTCACATGTACATATTTGAAAACCCCTCAATATTTGATTTCCTAAAGTTGTATTATTCACTTATATCATGAGCTCAACAATATCTTCACTTATAAGACCCACAAAATAAGATCAACGATATGTGGCATGCATGCATACATTATGGAGGGCTCACTCTTGGAGGCATTCAAAACAATCATCCAAAGAGAGACCCCACAAAAACTTTGTGCAGTGGAAGAAGACAGACGATTTTGTAGAATTTTTTGCTTGCACTTCCTCTCCGAATTGGCAAAAGTAATAAAGACAAGAATTGTAGCTCATGAGCTAATCTTTCAGCTCAAAGTATTTCATAATATTTGGATCTGGTTGGCTTTTCTTGTGATGTGTTGTGGTGTATTTTACTCCAGCTATGTTGAACAAAATGCTAATCTCACTTTTTTTGTTCATGGGTGCAACAGGAATTCTCTCTCTCTCTCTCTCTCTCTCTCTCTCTCTCTCTCTCTCTCTCTCTCTCTCTCTCCACGTCCTAGTTCGCATCCAAAACTAATGGTGCCCAAAATTTGTGTAGGGTTTGGTTGTGGGTTTGGGTGTGTTTGTTTGTTGTTTTTTCCAACCCCCAACCCCAATTGAGCAGCACGAGATCCTAGAAGGGTGCTAAGAGGCCAGTCTCCTTGTTGCATGCCACTACTACTAACACCTGAAATGAATGTTATCCCAAGTACGAGAATGTAGATCCAACTATGTAAGTAGCTATCTAATGTAAACAAAAAACAAATCTTTCTCATAATTATTTGCACAAGACATTAGCTTAATAATGTACGGTTATACCCATTAGCAGTAATGTAGTGGAATTAGATTTTCATTTTGATTGCTCTATGAATATCTTTAATGTTCCATCATATGGTATAATGATAGTGAATTTTTTATTGTATATTACTTGACATAGTTTCATTTATGGCATACATGCCTTTATTTTTAATACTCCTCTATAGATGATTAAGGTAAAGCATTATGAATATAAGGTCATGTAATTGAAATGGTTTTTTCTTTTAAATGGTTGTTGCTGAAAGCAATAAGAAATATCTTTTAAGCTTTTCCTTTGAGAAATACTTTTGCAGATAAAGTTAAGTACAATGTTATCAGAGAGCCTCCAGTCTCAAATAGTATATATAATGGACCGTCCTAGTGTAAACCGTCTTTCCTTCTTTTGCTTACAATCTCCATACTATATAACATCTATTTCCATATCTTTTTATACAAAAAATTCACAATCTACTATACGCATTTCATAAATGATCATTTTAATTTGTTTCTCTTAAGTTACTCCCTTTGCACATATACATAATGGACTTCACTTTAGAAAATTTGCAACAAGCAAGAGCACCATCGAACACTTTTAGACAATAGAGCCCCTTTGCTTATTTTAATTGTGTTATAAACTATAACTTCAATTCTCTTTAACGTCATGGCATTGTCCTTATATTCATTGGAATGTCCACTAAGATAACATGTCATACAACTACTTACATGAGCTCAATTGATTTTGGATGATTGTCAATATTTGGTACATACTTCAACAGTCCAACCTACTCCAATCTGGTACCAGGTGAACATTTTTTTTTAAATGCCTTGTCTAGTCCATTCACTACAACACGTCGCATAGAAATTGGTGCAGATATCACCGAGAAAAAGTTAGTTTTAAAACTAAAAAGTGTTGAAATAGGCATCAGAAAAGACACTGGTGTCGCGTCGTCGGTATAAGCATCGATATAGTAGGCGTCAGAATCAGCTATGAAATAAGCACCAAGACAAGCATTCGGATGAGCACCCGTAATTGTAAAGGATATTCCGACGCTTCTTTCAAAGTTTATACCAACGCCTGTACCGTATTCTATACCGACGACCAAACTTGCAAAATGTTTTTGCGTAGAGAGGGTTGGGAATTGATGTTACATGTACTGCAGTAAAAGAAAACAACCCTCTTTGCCCAAAGGAAGAGTGCACAAGCAGCCACACTCCACCTACAAGCTGACACTAAAGAGCGAGTGTATGGCAATTAGCAAAACTGTAAGAATAACATAACCACAAAATCAAAAGCGTGATCATGGCATAACGACATAAATATTTTATAACCATAATTGAAACATGAGTCAAAAACTAAAAAACCATATACATAACCCGTTTGCTATACCATAACCATTACCATAACTTGCTTGTCATACCATAACCATAATAGTCATACCATCATTGCACAACCATAACCATAACCATAACCATCACATGATTGCCATACCATCATAGCAAAACCATAACCTTAACTTGATTGCCAAACCTTAACCATAGCATATGTGCCATACCATAAACATAACCATAAACCATAAACATAAGCACTACAAAACTATACATATGCAAACATTCACTGAGTGAGACTATATCAAGAAGACCACAACTACAAAAAAGATTGTACCAAGAAGATTGTAGAAAGATGACTAGGTAAAACTGTATCAAGAAGAACCTCATGGTAATGCCTCCGAGTCGACGTCCTCTCCCTCCTCCTGCAGCTAGGTCAAAAGGCCCACAAGTTCATGCTTGTACCCATACTTCTCCTCTCGGCATATCGGAGGGTGCTTCACGGCAACTTCCTGTAAAATTATGGTTTAATCATTAGATACGTCCTCAAATAACATATATATTTTTAATAATTTTGAGCATACGTATAATACTTACAAACTCGTGTCAAAGCGTATCATAGCCTCCACTCCCAAGATGTGACGCTCCAGCAGATTCCAAACGTGCTCTGGCTGCATCTCTTTGCTGCTGAAATCTCGCAGGATTGTCTCGCATCTCTCGTGCAATCCCCGCCTACTCCTCTACGTCCATCTATACCGGACTGCTTGCATTGTACCTCTCTCTCACCTCTAAGAAACAGTGTGACATTGTGGCCTTCGCCACGCTCAAAATCCAGGGATTCAAGAGTGGATCGTACCCCTCTATTGGCCTATACTCTGTGAATGGCCTCAACGATGTAATTATTTCTTTTAAGATTGAGATTATCCCAACCCTCCATCACAGAGTGACCAAACTGAATTGTATAGAGCTTCCAAATCCTCTGTCGCATGGCCTTTCCAACCCTATCCACCACAATAGCCCCATCCTTGCTCTTGTACACCTTGTTAGGATCATGTTCGTGTGATCCCCAAGGTGCATGTGGTATGCCAATCAATAAACTATCTACTGAAGAGAATGGTGGATGCTCTCTCAGTGGTGTGGATGCATCGGTAGAACCACTACCACAGCAACCACCACCTCCAGAACAATGCCTACCTCATCTCCAGGATGAACCACCCGTCGGTGTTAGGGGGTACACGAGTCCTAGGCGTAGGGGACACACTCAATTGAGGTGCGGGGCCGTTGGGTATAGGGACCACACTAGTCTCGGGCGTAGGGTCAGCCATAGTAGGTCTAGAGAAACCTGCTACCCAAAGGTGTTGTGTCATCACGATCTGCTGTGGTGTGAACTGAGACAAAAACGAGCCCATCTGCTCGAGTGACATGCTGGCTGGAGTGTCAGAAAAACTTAAACTAGGAGAGTATGGCTCATCTTCATCGGCCATGGCTAATCATACACAAATAACATCCACAAAATACGTTAGTTTACAGAAGAAACGCTTAATCAATACAAAATACAAATAAACAAAGCTGCAACACAAATTAATGAATGTAAAGTGTATTATAGACTAATAAAAAGAGTTTTACAAAAGAGTTCCTAGCAAAAATCATTAGTTAATCTCTCATCTTCTATGAGATCTGATGCACCAAATGATGTCTATATCAATCTGTACTTCTGTATTTTTGTCATCGAACTCTACTTCTTCATCGCTCTCCGCATCAGCTTCAGTATTTGAGACCTCATCTCTAGGTTTAGACAATTTCTCACTGCTGACATCCACCTCAGAATCTAAACTTAAAGTTTTCGTCGGTCCTGCGCTTTGTTCATGAATCACCTCTTCAACCTCAATGTCCAATCCTTCACACACTTGCTTGCTTCGTGGAGCAACTTGAACGACATAGAGCCCGCAGGGTTTAGACAGATCATTCTCATCATTTTTTGCCCATAGTGGATCGTGTGTGAACACAACTTGTTCACAATGCTACGGAAGTACGAATGTATCCCGTGCATCTGTCCACACCCTCCTAGAGTTCACTTGAATCAATCCACATTTGTCTTTACGAACAGTTTTATTAGGGCCGTTGGTAATAACTTTGAACCACTTGAAATCAAAACATATCAAACTTTCTAAATCTAATCTTTAAGATGTCTTGGATGTAGCCAAAGTATTCAAGTTGGTTAGTCTCTGTGTTCTCATCCTTGGCACTACTCCTACTTTCTTGGATGAAGCTTGCCCTAACACCAATGTCAAAAGTGACCCTTTGTTCGTTGATCCATTGCACTCTGAATTGTTTCCCATGCGACCACAAAGCTCCATATTTGTGATACTGCAACCACAAAATTGAAACAAACTAAAAGTTATTAAAGCAATGTGATCATGTGGAGCTCAAAAAGGAAGTTGTGAAAATATACATGCCAATCGCAACCCTTTGACATCTCCTCTTCCTCTTCAGTAATCAACACTCCATTCCTCTTTGCCTCTAAGATTGTCGCATCCAACCACCACCCAGTTGGAAAGTCAACCAATTTTTGAAGATGATCTAGAAAAGGAAGGTTTCTAGTGGCACGGTTGCACTTGAATTGCAAGCAATCTGTCAAGCATTGTTTCTTTTTCCCTTTGTACCTCTCTAGCCACTTTGCATGACGTATGAGTTGAGAAGGCAAAATCTCATAACCTTTTCTAGCATTGTGATGTCCATCTTCCTAACGATGCCTTCTCCCTGCGACTCATCCCCTTCAACCTTGATGTTGACCTCAATAGTCCACATTCGGGGCATCTCTGGATCAATTGAGACCAAAAATTCACTGATGAGGACAAGAGACTCTTGTACAAGCCATCCTTCGGCCATGCTACCCTCAGGGAGTGCTTTGATGAACAAACTCCTTTAAAGTCTTTATAAATCTCTCCAAGAAGAACATCCACCTGCTATGGACCACCCCAAAAACTGCATGGAGATTAGGACCACAGGGTAATAATCTTGTCTTTATTGGTCAGTGACTATATATTAAGGTTCTTGAAGTCTGTGTACACTTTTGAAGTCTGATTCCATTTTTTCAACTATTTGGTGCTAGCTCAAGCTCTAACAATCTCACATTCTCTAGCCATGTCTGATCCCCGCATACCTCGGTCTAGAGGTGCACGGAGATTAGGACCATAGGGTCAATGACTATATATTAGTGTTTTTGAAGTTTGTGTGCGCCTAACCTAACCTATAACCAAATTAAACCTAACCTATAACTTCACCTATAACAAAACCTAACCGAAGTCCGTTTGCGTTTTTTGAAGTACACGACTCATTCTTGGAGTCCGTTTGCATTTTTTCTACTATTTGCCGTTAGCTCTAACCTAACTTATAACCTAACTTATAACCTAAACCTAACCTATAACCTAACCTAACCGAAGTCCGTTTGCATTTTTATAAGTACACGAGTCATCTTTGAAGTCCGTTTACATTTTTGTCTACTATTCATTTGCCGCTAGCTCTAACCTAACCTATAATCTCACATAACCTATATCCTAAACCTAACATAACCTATAACCTAAACCAAACCTATAGGCTAACCTAACTGAAGTCCGTTTGTGTTTTTTGAAGTACATGAGTCATCTTCGAAGTCCATTTACGTTTTTTCTATTATTTGTCGCTAGCTCTAACCTAACCTATAACATCAACCTAACCTAACATAACCTAACCTATAGCCTAAACCTAACCTATAAACTAACCTAACAAAAGTCCATTTACGTTTTTAGAAGTACACAAGTCATCTTCGTTTGGCCGCTAATAGATGGACGTTGTGTTCGGACAGTTAGAACTTCTGGTATGGTATGTTGTGTAAAGCCGCTTAGGTTAAGCTGCTCCAAATTGGAATAGGATAGCAATTAGCCATTTCAATCCGCTTAGGGCGAGCCACCTAGGGTTAGCATCTTAGGACCAGTGTTGGTTTAGCCGCTAATAGATGGCCGTATTTTGGAGTGCTAGGGTGCGCTACGTAAAGTTGCCTAGGTTTGGCCGCTCCAAATTGGATTAGTGTAGCGTTTTTCCATTCCAATTTGCTTAGGGCTAGCCGCTTAGGGTTCTATGGATTCTGGTTTGGCTGCTAATAGATGGCGCACCATGTTCGGATGGTTAGGACACACTATGTAAAGCCGCTAAGGTAAAGCGCTCTAAAATATATTAGGGTATCGTTAGGCCATTTAGTCTGCTTAGGGTTATCGGCTTTAGATTAGCGACTTTTATTTTGGCCGCTAATACATTACTATATTTGGAGCATTAGAGTAGGCTATGTAAATTTTCTTAGGTACTTTTTTATTTAGTCGCTCCAAATCCAATTAGTGTAGCGCTTAACCATTTTAGTCTGCTAATAGGTTTAGAGGGTTATGGTTTAGATGTTGGTAGGTAATCGGGTTTGGACGTTTCACCGATAAGTGTTTAGATTAACATAAAAGTACATAAGTTCTAACTGTTTGAACACAAGGATCATCTATAACCTAAACAAGAGTTAACTTAACATATAACATAACCTAACTTTTTGCATACAACTTATAACCTAACCTATAACGTAACTTGTTGCCTAAACCTGACCTATAATCTATCTAGACTATCCTATAACCTATAACCTAACTTATAACTTAATTTAACCTTTAATTCAGACCTAATCTAGAAACTACCCTATAAGGTAAGCTAGCATAATTAACGTCATATAACTAACCTAACTTAGCTTAACTTAACATAACTTAATGTATAACCTAACTTATAACTTAACATATAACCTATATATACCCTAACCTAACCGAAACCTAAAGCCTAAACCTCATCAATAGCATAATTTCAAAACCGACATAATTCAAAATGAAATTTCTTCAAAACAAGATTTTTCATAAACCAAAACAAATTTTTTTCATAATTCAAAACAAAATTTCACAACACAAACCATAATTTCTTTAAAGCATTCAAAGTTTAAAGAATGATTTTTTTTTTATGAATATACAAATTAATTTAAATAAATTTAATATGTATTAAAAGTTCAATAAGCACTCACACGCGGCCTATTTGAGCAACAAAAGGTGTTGTAAACGTCCTTGGACCTGCAAAAATGCACACACACACACACCATGTTAAATCCTAAACCCTAAACCTACAAGTAAACTTGAAAAAAATCTCACCTTAGTGCTATGGAGTAGTCCACGAGCAAGATTAGCACCTCCGAAAACTTATTTCGCACCAGATCTGTAAGAGGTGAGGAGGAAGAGAGCAAGAGAAAAGGTGCAAGAAGAAGAGAAATGCGCCAGAAAAGCCCACGAGTTTGTGGTTTTGCAGGGTCCATTGATACAGGTATCGGTACAGGCGTCCGAAAGAGCATTTGTACAGGCGTCGGAAAGTGCATCGGTAAAAATGTCGGAAGATACATCGGGACAGATGTCGGAAATTTAAAAATGAAATTTTTAAAACACTTCATCTCCCTCCATACCTACCTACACATATACCGACTCTCGCCATTAACGCATGTAATTTGGCGTCTGAATTTAAGTGACCTCTTGTAGTGATTAGTCACATGTACACACAAATTTGCAAATCTAGGCAGTGTGTAAATACTTATCCTAGATTAGATCCCTCGATGTATCCAACACCAATTTTACGTGTAGATCCATCGGTTTAGGCAGTACAAATGCAGATTTGCCAATTTAGGCAGCACACCAACAAACTACAAATTCACTGTTTTAAACAATATTAAGTGTAGATTTGCCGACTTAGGCAACATAAAAATAAATGTAGATCCCTTGATTTAACCAGCATTAGTGCAAATTTTCCAATTTAGGCAGCACGTCTCATTGGTATAGATTTGCGAGTTGAGGCAACACCGATCACAAAATCATGCTACATCGGCTGGTCACCATTGTCCCTAAAATGATTTTGCTAGCCGGGTATGTAATGACAGTGATTTTGATTTGGAATAATATTTGAATTCTAAATTGGATTTGGTATATGATGATTTCTTGTCGCAATAGTGCTTATGAAATTAGATTGGAATTTATAAAGATTGATTACTGAGTGATGAGTGTGACCAATGATATCCTGATTCATCAGGGTATGACATATACTACTTATTCCAGTGGTATTGGACACTCGAATATGCAGTGTGTGGATGACGGCATGCATAAGCAAAATGTTTAAGTTTATGAATTTTTCTTTCACTATATTATATTTTTGACACAAAATGCTCACCGTTGTTCGTGACAAGTATAGTTTGCAGATTCTTATCTTTGCAACTAAGGACTTGATTTCTAACGAAGAGGTATGTAATGGAAATTGATATTTTATTATTTAGAGCAGCTGATAGGTGGAAAAAAAATGATCGACTAAGGGCTATATGAAAAGACACCACATTTATGTATATTTTATTATTCAAGTGCTCTTTATGAGCTATCTCTTTTTATGTTCGTCCAATCAATGTGTATTCATTATGGGCACTCAAGAAATCTATAAATAAATTCATGCAAGTGGAAAATGCTCACTCTCAGGAGATTTCACCCAGTGTTTGTGTCCTTCTCTCTTCTCATCTCTCCTCTCTTTTTGTGTCGGTGTAGCACTTCACTTAACGAGGTTCACCTACATGTGCTCTCTCACTCTATCTCGCTCTATGTTCTCTCTATTTGTGAAGTATGTTGTTTTAAATATTTTGTAGGGCCTTCCGTGCCTCCATTTATAGAAGATGCAGCTTGAAGAGGAAGTCAAGTAATGCAGACGCTCTCTTGTGAACTTGAAGCTTTGAAGGAGTGCATGAGAAAAGCAGAGCATGACCATGTATTGAAAGCAAAGAAATTTGACACCATGATCTAGGATGTATGTGACATGAAAAATGTCTGTACAAATAAGTCTTGGGTTGATGTATGTGGTAGCAATGTGGTTCCTAATTCCTCCCTCATGCAAGCTATGGCTCAAATAAACAATGTTAAGAATGTGGATGTAGAGGAGTGAAACGGAAGTGACGTTCCAAGAACATTGTTATTCATGGAATTTCCAAAGAGAAGTTAGAGACACCTCCTTCTCTTACCATTGTTATCAAAAAATTTGTCAAAACCCACTTTGAAACGTTAGCAATTATGGTTTACGGAGCGTATAGAATTATAAACAAGGAGCTCCTCACTTGGGAGAACGGCCAATTGTATACACCGTGCCAGATGAGACCAACTGAAAGATTATCCTTGATAATAGTTAGATCTATTTGAGGGATACAACATATTTTGTATGTGAAGATTGCACTATTAAGAAACAAAATATGTGTCGCAAGGCATATAAGGAGAGGAATAAGAAAAACACGAAGAGCTCTAATGAAGAAAATGTGCCCAAGGAGGATATAAGTCCCTTGAGCAAATAGGAATGTGTGACCTATGAGGCCAAGTTACAATTCAAAGTATACTTCTGGAATTGCAATAAATATCCATGGAATGCAAAGGTTGGCATTGATGGACTAAGAAGCAAAGTTGATGTTGTACTTCTTGTTGAAACTTCGAGCATGATACACAAAGGATTAACGTGTTGGAGGATTACAATGTACATTCCTTGATGTAATTAAAAAAATCAAACAATGAAGAGAGAAAGGAGGGGTAGCAAGTATGGTTAAGGATTGGAAGATTTTGTATCAATTGTGAAAGATGAATTTTCTCAATTTTCACTGTTTTGTCCAGCTTAGCCCAATTCCTTGATTTGGATGTTCTTTTAGCACCCTATTTTGTACCAAACTCAAGATTTTGTTGTCTGAGAGTCCGTTCTAAGCAATGGAGACAGTTTCTACTCATTTGGCCTAAAAGGTACATGGATTGCGATCCATGTTGGGCAGGCAACCTGGGAGAAATCTGCTTAGTTTTTCTCTTGCAAGCTTGTATATCCCCTTTTGCCAGGTTTTGTTGATTTTAGCTCAGCTTTGAAGCTTTGACCATCAATTTTATAACTTTTCAGAGTTATGGTCTTCGGCCCCAAAATAATATTTTAAAAAGTTTTGTACCCTGATTCTTTTGGTCCTAATTGATGGTGGAATTTGTTACTTAACCTACTCCTATAACTGAAGTATATGCACAAACATAAATGAATTTAACATTGAGAAATGACAACAAAACGTATGGTAAAACATTCCTTTCCAAGTATTAGAAAATCAAAGAACAAAATACTTTTCGTTACTTCACTCACATCTTTCTTTGCTCATAAGGAGTAGCACTGCTGGTCCTCGACTTCAGTCTCTACTGAGCACTAAACCTATGTCTAGCTTCTTTATTGTCTAGGTGTAAATAGAATGGGTGTCAAAATCTTTGGAAAGGATTTTTTGTACAAATAGGTCACTCACCACCTAAGGTTCGACTTCCTCGATAGCGGGTCAGTGAGACGGACGTCTGCAACATAGCTTTTTGGTACTAACATAATGTCAATATGCAAGGAAGTGACTCGGGATGGGGCACGGAGACTCAATGAGATCGTCGATCTCACGGAAAGTGAACCTAAAGGACTATTCATACGTCTACAATAGCAAATCAACCACTTTCTAGACAGAAAATCACTCTATGTTCATCATGCCTTTTCAGCATCCAAACAAATTCGGAATGCAACAAAACTTAAGGAGAGGTGTTACAACGCCTAAGGAAATATTCCTACCAAGTTTTGTAGTCTTTTGGGAAGGTACATAAATCATGATCCATCACAAAAAATGTATAGAAAACAAAAACAGAACTACACGGAAAGGTTCCCTTCACGCTTAGAAACACTCTTCCAAGGTCAAAACATCAAAAAATAACCATTTAAGACCTCATATCAATGCATTTAGCTCACAAACAAGATGTTGCAAACTACACCAGAATTGAGAATGATTACACTTAGATTAAAGATCAAGAGACAAGAAACACAATGTGCTATTTAAAATCAAATTCTGATTACCAGACAAGGAGAAAGATTGATTACAATTTGCAGTAGCAATGAAGCTCTTAGTAGACGTCCAATAATTCCCAAGATAATGATAATTTTGTCTTATAAAACTAAGGGTTTGGACATAAAAACTTGGGACCCTTTCCCATGGCCGTTTGACCACTTACATGGTTTCTCAATTTGAGAATCATTAACACCAGAATTACACATCTTCTTTTGAAAAAATGATTGAATACAACAAGGTTTGGTATGTATATGGATTTTAAGTGATATTCCGATGTATCCACCAACACAGAGAGAGAGAGAGAGAGAGAGAGAGAGAGAGAGAGAGAGAGAGAATGTTTAATATCTAATGAGTGTGTGTGGAGAGAGAGAGAGAGAGAGTTTAATATCATCAAATAAATAATTGAGTGACAAATCTATACTATATATAATGGAGCTTAAAATTTTCAAGGAAGGAGAGGGTCTCCAAGTGTCACTCATATGGGTTCACCTCAAAGAAAATCTTACAAAAAATATGTATCTAAAATGCAAAGCGAAGGATAAAATTATAGAAAATGAAAATCTTTTTTACAATGTAAAGTCAAAAGACTTTCTACTCTACGTAGAATAAATGCAACAAGTTTAAATGCACATAGCAAAAAAAAAGATAATTCTAGTGGAGATTTTGTTATTCAATGAAAATTTAACTTTTGAAGATATATCTAGTTTATTCTCTCAAGGGGCTTTTTTCAAAACCAATATTGATTTATTTTTTTTTAAATGTAAGTTTGTATTTCTTTAAAGAGATAAAGAAAAAGGAGAAAGCTCGCTCGTCCATGCATTGACATGGGGCTGTTTCACTTTGAGGACATGCATGTAAATGAAGGGGTTGTTATCCATGTTATTGACCATGAGAGAGGGAGACCATTGCATTGTGTGTGTGTGTGTGTGTGTGTGTGTGTGTGTGTGTGTGTGAGAGAGAGAGAGAGAGAGAGAGAGGGGGGGGGGGGGGGGGGGGGGGGAGTGACCATCGTATTGCTTATGTGTGTACCTATGCATGCACATATATGAGAGAGAAAGATTTTACCATGTAGCTCATAGGGTCCATCTCACCAAGGGAACCCTTGCCTTTCTAATTTCCAAGATATTATGATTTTTTTGGAATTATAGTGTACTTATAAAGGAAATATTATATTTTTCACCCATAGAAAATGGACAACATGCCTTGAAATGGGTAAAATGCCTAGCAAAAGAAAAACCCTGACACTGGCACCCGAAATGGGGAGAGATTGTCAAATTGATGGGTCTTTTACCAATTTTGGGATTTTCTTTTTTTTCAAGTGTTTAACTGTGGGCCATGCTTTAAAATCTATAAATTCTCTGAATTTTGATAGACAAAGGTGCACATGAAAAATCAACCTGAGAGAGGGGGGGGGGGGGGGGGAGAAAAATTTAGCACTCAACAAATGATGCAGCAAGGAGAAGGGGGGAGAGAGAAGAGAGCAAAATATAGGAGCAATCTAAGGACACATTAAAGTTTTACACAACTAATCTTCAGCAACAAATGAATATCGATCGAAAGGAGGAGAGAGAGAGAGAGAGAGAGAGAGAGAGAGAGAGAGAGGAGAAGAACAGAAGAAGAAGAAGAAGAAGAGAATTTTTAATACCATAGAAACAATCCCAACTGATATATCCAACAACTTGTGTGAGAATAAA